>NC_092720.1:224118809-224418809 GCF_047496885.1 Scyliorhinus torazame
GGAGGAAAAAGAGAGAAAAAAAGAGAAAGGGATGAAAAAAAAAGAGCACAGATGTCAGATTCAAACACTTCAGTATAGTACAAACGCCAGTCTCTCTCACACAGGGAGAGGTTCCAGTCTGGTTCCAGGGGTGGTAGCAGATGGAGATTTGGGGGGAAGGGGGATGCGGTGGTAGCAGATGGAGATTTGGGGGGGGAAAGGGGGATGCGGTGGTAGCAGATGGAGATTTGAGGGGAAGGGGGATGCGGTGGTAGCAGATGGAGGTTTGGGGGGGAAGGGGGATGCGGTGGTAGCAGATGGAGATTTGGGGGGGGGAAAGGAGGGGATGCGGGTGGTAGCAGATGGAGATTTGGGGGGGAAAAGGGGGATGCGGTGGTAGCAGATGGAGATTTGGGGGGAAGGGGATGCGGTGGTAGCAGATGGAGATTTGGGGGGAAGGGGATGCGGTGGTAGCAGATGGAGATTTGGGGGGGGAAAAGGGGGATGCGGTGGTAGCAGATGGAGATTTGGGGGGGAAGGGGGATGCGGTGGTAGCAGATGGAGATTTGGGGGGAAGGGGGATGCGGTGGTAGCAGATGGAGATTTGGGGGGGTAGGGGGATGCGGTGGTAGCAGATGGAGGTTTGGGGGGGAAAGGGGGATGCGGTGGTAGCAGATGGAGATTTGGGGGGGGAAAAGGGGGATGCGGTGGTAGCAGATGGAGATTTGAGGGGAAGGGGGATGCGGTGGTAGCAGATGGAGGTTTGGGGGGGAAAGGGGGATGCGGTGGTAGCAGATGGAGATTTGGGGGGAAGGGGATGCGGTGGTAGCAGATGGAGATTTGGGGGGGGGAAAAGGGGGATGCGGTGGTAGCAGATGGAGATTTGGGGGGGGAAAAGGGGGATGCGGTGGTAGCAGATGGAGATTTGGGGGGGTAGGGGGATGCGGTGGTAGCAGATGGAGATTTGGGGGGAAGGGGGATGCGGTGGTAGCAGATGGAGATTTGGGGGGGTGGGTGGATGCGGTGGTAGCAGATGGAGATTTGGGGGGGAAAAGGGGGATGCGGTGGTAGCAGATGGAGATTTGGGGGGGAAAGGGGGATGCGGTGGTAGCAGATGGAGATTTGGGGGGGGGAAAAGGGGGATGCGGTGGTAGCAGATGGAGGTTTGGGGGGGAAAGGGGGATGCGGTGGTAGCAGATGGAGATTTGGGGGGGAGGGGGATGCGGTGGTAGCAGATGGAGATTTGGGGGGAAGGGGATGCGGTGGTAGCAGATGGAGATTTTGGGGGGGTGGGTGGATGCGGTGGTAGCAGATGGAGATTTGGGGGGGAAAAGGGGGATGCGGTGGTAGCAGATGGAGGTTTGGGGGGGAAAGGGGGATGCGGTGGTAGCAGATGGAGATTTGGGGGGGAAGGGGATGCGGGTGGTAGCAGATGGAGGTTTGGGGGGGAAAGGGGGATGCGGTGGTAGCAGATGGAGAATAAATATTGTGATTAGCTGGGGCCCTAGCACTGATCCCTGTGAAACCCCACCACTCACTGCCTGCCACTCCGAGAAAGATCTATTCATACCGACTCTGTTTCCGACCTGTGAACCACTTCTCAGTCCATGCCAATATATCGCCTCCAATCCCATGATGCTGTAAGTTTGCAGACTAACCTCAAATGTGGGCTTTATCAAATCCAAATACATCACATCCACTGGTTCACCCTCATCTAGTCTACCACGAACTTGGTCAAAACTCTCCTGGAGGTTTGTCAAACGTGATTCCCCTGTCATACATCCATGTCGACGTTGTCTAACCCTCTATCATAGACTCCAGCATTCTCCCTGCTCCTGATGCCAGTCTAACCGGGTGTCATTCAGTCCCCCCCCCCCACCTTCCAAATAAAAGGTGGGGTAATATTTACCACCCTCCAATTTGTTGGGAATGTTCCAGAAGCTGGAGTATTTCTGCCTGACAGCAAGTCAAGGCATACAACCCCCGGCGTGAAGACCCTCATCCCGGTTTTATAAAACAAAATGGACGACATGGTAGCACAGTGGTTGCGCTGCACCATAGACCTGGGTTCGATTCCCCGCTGGGTCTCTGTCTGCGCGGAGTCTGCACGTCCTCCCCGCGTCTGCGTGGGTTTCCTCCGGGTGCTCTGGTTTCCTCCCACAGTCCGAAGATGCGCAGGTTGGGTGGATCATAGAATTCTACTGTCTGGATTCTCCGCCACTTGGCCGAACGCGATTTTGGCGTTGGGGGTGCGAAGAATCCAGCCCTACAATTCTAAAAACATCACGTGGATTCTCTCACCTGTAATAGCTGCTCCTTGCTGTGTAACTGACACCCCAGCCGCTGGATCACGCGGTTCTGATAGTACGCTTCATGGCTGCTCTTCGGAGCTGGTAAACGCAATGCCTGCCAGGAAGACCATAGCACAGAGAAACTGGATGAAAGATTAGCAGAACAGTGACGATCATCACATCCTTTTGCGAATGATTATATCTCACACAGGGCCCTTGTAAACTTAGGGAATAAAGAAATATTCCGACATCCAAAATTAAAATTTGAGACGTAGACCATCGTAACCAGTTCGCACAGTGGTTAGCACTGTTGCTTCACAGCGCCAGGGACCCGGGTTCGATTCCCGGCTTGGGTCACTGTCTGTGCGGAGTCTGCACGTTCTCCCCCTGTCTGCGTGGGTTTCCTCCGGGTGCTCCGGTTTCCTCCTACAAGTCCCGAAAGACGTGCTTGTTAGGTGAATTGGACATTCTGAATTCTCCCTCGGTGCCCCCGAACAGGCGCCGGAATGTGGCGACGAGGGGATTTTCACAGTAACTTCACTGCAGTGTTAAGGTACGCCTGCTTGTGACAGTAATAAAGATTATTATTACTTGACGCGGGTTTGTAAAACTATTGCATTCAATTATCCAGTGCCTGACTATGCGAGTCCATTTACTAGTTGATGCTCACTGTGCTCGATTGGTGAAACCTGTGCTTGGACTCAAGAGTAAACACAGACTGTAGAAGGTAGCTGGAAGGAAGTGCTGTCGGCATGGCGCAGACATTTCACTGTGAATAAATTCTTGTTACACAAATGGAAACTTGTGTAATCTCGGAGGTATAAAACATAGAAAGCACTTCAGTATCGTGCAGTACTGAGGAAGCACATGCGAGAGTTGAAGAGGAGCACTTTAGAATGGTGGTTATGCTGCTGGATGAGTAAAAAGAGAAAATAAACTTGCATTCATAGTTGAGATATCCTGTTAACCTTATGGCCAATGAGTTATTTTTTGAAGTGTAGCCACTGTGAATGCCCCCCACCCCCCCCGCCCACAAGCTGCCATTTGAACTGGCCTAAGGGGATTCCCCTCCATGCAGTGTGCTATGCGGCATGGTCCCCCCATCTCATTTTGATGGACTTGGCTGGCAACCAATCAGCCTTTTGAAATCCGGGTCTTTAGACGTCCTCTTGATTGCCATTGGTTGGGCTGTTCCAGAACGTTCTGCAGAGAAAGATAGGCTGGCTCTCAGATTCTAGATTTGCTTTGGGACAGAGCTGAAGAAAGCTTCAAGTTCTCTCTCCCAAACTGCACTCTTCCTCCCCGCCCCCCCCCCTTCCCCTCCCCAGCTGGGGGCTCCATTTTATCCTCAGCTGAGGGCGGCGCGGTAGCACAGTAGGTTAGCACTGTTGCTTCACAGCGCCAGGGTCCCAGGTTCGATTCCCCGCTGGGTCACTGTCTGTGCGGAGTTTGCACATCCTCCCCGTGTGTGCGTGGGTTTCCTCCGGGAGCTCCGGTTTCCTCCCACAGTCCAAAGACGTGCAGGTTAGGTGGATTGGCCATGATAAATTGCCCTTAAGTGTCCAAAAAATAGGTTAGGTGGGGTTGCTGGGTTACGGGGATAGGGTGGAAGTGTGGGCTTGGTGCTGTTTCCAAGAGCCGGTGCAGACTCGATGGGCTGAATGGCCTCCTTCGGCACTGTAAATTCTATGATCATGAGCTGGTAGGCATTCTCGGCGTGACTATTTCCCAAGTTAGTTTTCGGTTGGATCAAGAAGCTGGAGAGTAGAGGCCCTGATTTCTTAGATCTGATGCGTCCCTGTCATAAAGGTTCAGAAATCTCCGGAAAATATACAAATGAGTGGTTAATTCACGTGTGGGTCTCGGGGGATTGTGGGGCTGGAATTGACCGCTCTCTAGCCCGGGGGGTGGGGAGCGTAACAGATGTATGTTGGCCAGGACACCAGGGGCAACATCACTGTTCTTTCTTCGAGCTCGACCCATGCAAACACCCAAGAGGGAAGTCGCAGCCTCGGCTTAATGGACAGTCACAATGGTGCCATAGCCATTCGGTCCATCGAGTCTCGGTAGAGCAATCCCCATCAGTCTCATTTCCACCACTCAATCCTCGAATTTACCTCCCTCTAAATCCAATCGATTTCCACTTTGAAATCATTAATCATCTTCACTTCCTGGTCATCAGCTGGTGTAAAAAAAAAAGCCCCCCCCCCCCCCGCTTGTATCCTGTGTCTGAAAACACAACTAGAGATTAATACTCTGGGGTACAAGCTGACAAGTGGAGAGAGTGGGTAGATGCAGTATAATGTGAGGCTACCCACGTGTAGCAAAGTCGAGATGGCTAATTATTATCTGAATGGCCATAAATGAGGAGAGGGGAGTGCGCAGCGGGACCTGGGCGACCTCGGTCAGCAAGTAAGTGCAGCAGGCGGGGAAGAAGGCGAATGGTATGCTGGCCTTCACAGCAAGAGGTTGCGAGTACAGGGGCAGGGATGTCTTGCAGTAATTGTCCAGGGCCTTGCTGGGGAATAGTGTGCCCAGTTTTGGTCTCCAATATTTTTTATTCGCCTCCTTTTTCACATGTTCTCCCAAATTTACACCCAACAACAAACAGTAATCAGTAACGAATGTAATGTCAATCCCAACGATCCCATCCTCCCACCAACCCCCAGACACTGGCCCGCATGTTCACATAAACAAATGACAAAGAGGGATCAGGAATCACCCATAGTCGCCATTAACACACACCGCCCCCCTCCCCAACCCTCCCACCCCCAACTAATGTTCAAAGTTATCCAGTTCTTGAAAGTGCATCATGAATAGTGCCCACGACTTGTAGAACCCCTCCGAACTCCCCCTCAGTTCAAACTTACCCTTCTCAAGGGTCAAGAATTCCAGCAGGTCCCCCCCCGCCACGCCAGGGCACAGGGTGGAGAGGTCCATCTCCACCCTAACAGGATCCGCCTTCGGGCCATCAACGAGGCGAAGGCTACAACATCCGCCTCCGCGCCCGTTTCCAACCCTGGCTGGTCCGACACCCCGAATATGGCCTCCTGGGGACCAGTGTCCAGTTTCACACGCACCACTTTAGAGATTACCCTAAACATCTTTCCAGTAATCCTCCAGCTTTGGACAGGACCGAACCATATGAACGTCACACAGAGATGAGGAGAACTTTCTTCACCCAGAGAGTGGTCGGCCTGTGGAATTCGCTACCACAGGAAATAGTTGAGGCCAAAACATTGTAGGTTTTCTAGAAGCAGTTAGATATAGCACTGAGGGCGAAGGGGATCAAAGGATGGGGGGGGGGGGGAGAAAGATTAGACTATTGAGTTGGATGCTCAGCCAGGATCATAATGAATGGAGGAGCGGGCTCGAAGGGCCGAATTGCCTCCTCCCGCTCCTATTTTGTGTGTTTTATGTTTCTTAATCCAACAGTAGCCTGGGGGGAACATAGGAACAGGGAGTAGGCCATTCAGCCCCTCGAGCCTGTCCTGTCATTCAATGAGATCTTGGCTTTCCTGCAGCCTAACTCCCATGTACCTGCCTTTGGCCCAAATCCCTCAATATCTTTGCTTAAGAAAACATCTATTTATCTCAGATTTAAAATTAACAACTGCTATTGCTTCACCTGCTGTTTGTGGGAGATAGTTCCAAACCTCGACCACCATCGGTGGGGGGAGGGGGGGGGGGGGGGGGTTAAATTCAAAGCCTCGGTAACGATCATTGAACTCGAGGCTCACTAATAGCCCTTAGGGAAAGCAATTTGTTCTGCTTACCTGATATGGCCTGCAATAAGACTCCAGACCCACAGCCAGTGTGGTCGACTATTAAGTGTTCCCTGAAGGGGCCAAGAGAAGACGATTCAGTTGATTTGTCCCCTTTCCCCAAATTCAGCTGGTACTGTGTTAGTTGAGGTGGGAGTGACTGCCCTCGACATCAAGGCAGCATTTGACCGAGTGTGACATCAAGGAGCCCGAGCTAAACTGGAGCCAATGGGGATCAGGGGGAAACTCTCCGCTGGTCGGAGTCAGACCCGGCACAAAGGAAGATGGTTGTGGTGGTTGGAGGTCAATCATCTCAGCTCCAGGACATCACTGCAGGAGTTCCTCAGGGTCGTGTCCTCGGCCCCAACCATCGTCAGCTGCTTCATCAATGACCTCCCTTCCATCGCAAGGTCAGATTTTGGGATGTTGCGGATGACTGCACAATGTTCAGCACCATTCGCGACTCCCCAGATAATGAAGCAGTCCCTGTCCAAATGCAGCAAGACCCGGACAATATCCAGGCTGGGCTGACAAGTGGCAAGTTACATTCGCTCCACACAAGTGCCAGGCAATGACCGTCTCCTATAATAGAGGGTCTAACCATCACCCCACGACATTCAATAGCATTCCCATCGCTGAATCCCCACAATCCACATCCTGGGGGTTACCACTGGCCAGAAACTGAACTGGACCAATCACATTAATAATGTGGCTATCAGAACAGGTCAAAGACTAGGAATCCTGCGGAGAGTAACTCACCTCCTGACCCCCCAAAGCCCGTCCACCATCTACAAGGCACAAGTCAGGAGTGTGATGGAAAACTCTCCACTTGCCTGGATGAACTCAGCTCCAACACTGAAGAAGCTCGACACCATCCCGGACAAAGCAGCCCCGCTTGATTGGCGTCCCTTCCACAAACATTCACTCCCTCCCCCTCCGATGGACAGTGCCAGCCGTGTGCACCATCGACAAGATTCACTGCGGGAACTCACCGAGGTTCCTCAGGCAGCACCTTCCAAACCCACGGCCACCACCATCTAGAAGGACAAGAGCAACAGATACCTGGGATCACCCCCACCTGGAGGTTCCCCTCCAAGTCACTCCCCATCCTGACTGGGAAATATATCGGCTGTTCCTTCAGTGTCGCCAAATCCTGGAGCTCCCTCCCTAACAGCACGGTGGGTGTACCTACACCTCAGCACCACCTTGGCAGCTCAGCACCACCTTGCCAAGGGGCAATTAGGGATATTGAACTCCGAACTTGCCTTGACCTTCTATGGCCGGAAGATGGGGGGGTGCCAAATCTTCCCGGATTCTCTTTAAAAAAAAAAACTCGCTGGGCATGGCCATTGCGAGAAGATGACCTGTTGCTATTCACCTGTCGCGGCATCGCAGCTGATCACGCAGCGAGTGGCCACTCAGAGCCAGCAACAGTTGTCCGCGAGGACCCCAACCCCTGGCCGGTTTCTTCATTCACCTCGTGTCCGACTGAGGTCATCGAGGGGTTGAAGGTGATAAGACGAGGGGACAAAGGTTGAATGAATTCATCCCAAAACCTGACAAAAACCATTGTCGTTTAAATAAAATGGCGGGGAGTGATTGGCAGCACTGGGGTAACCCCGTTCCAGATGGCTACACTAACAAGACCAGTCAAGCTTGAAGCACGGCTCATTTGCGCTCGCTCGAGGGGAAAAGAGCACGGAATTGTTTTTCTGAAGGGGTGTGGCCCGTCCTATTATTAAAAATCGTGCAGGAGGCTAGATTTCTCCATGGCAACACTTCGTGCAGAGTTGCCTTGCTAATCGATCAGCATGCCTTCCTCCCGCATTGCAAATTGTCGCAATCGTTTGAAATTTGGTATTCTAGAATGTGTCCCAAGTGCCAGGCGCGAAGGGGGGAGGGGGGGGTGCGCGAGAGTTAGGTATTTGAAGTCTGGATGCGAGGCGCCCATCAAGGGTTAACGCAAACCATGCAAAGTGAAACAGGTGATCGTTCCGACAAACCCCTCCCTGAACCGGTCCGGTCACTTCCAGGCCTGGCCTATTCAGAATTGGGGTGTGGTGTCATTCGGTTCACTGAGGTCCAGAGGGAGCAGCATCTCGCTCTGCCACGCCCGGCATCTCGCTGTGCCACGCTGGCATCTCGCTGTGCCACACTGGCATCTCACTCTGCCACGCCCGGCATCTCGCTGTGCCACGCTGGCATCTCGCTGTGCCACACTGGCATCTCACTCTGCCACGCCCGGCATCTCGCTGTGCCACGCCCGGCATCTCGCTGTGCCACGCCCGGCATCTCGCTGTGCCACGCCCGGCATCTCGCTGTGCCACGCTGGCATCTCGCTGTGCCACGCCCGGCATCTCGCTGTGCCACGCCCGGCATCTCGCTGTGCCACGCTGGCATCTCGCTGTGCCACGCCCGGCATCTCGCTCTGCCACGCCCGGCATCTCGCTGTGCCACGCCCCGGCATCTCGCTGTGCCACGCCCGGCATCTCGCTGTGCCACGCTGGCATCTCACTCTGCCACGCCCGGCATCTCGCTCTGCCACGCTGGCATCTCGCTGTGCCACGCCCGGTATCTCGCTGTGTCACGCCCGGCATCTCGCTGTGCCACGCCCGGCATCTCGCTGTGCCACGCCCGGTATCTCGCTGTGCCACGCTGGCATCTCGCTGTGCCACGCTGGCATCTCGCTGTGCCACGCTGGCATCTCGCTGTGCCACGCTGGCATCTCGCTGTGCCACGCCCGGCATCTCGCTCTGCACGCCCGGCATCTCGCTGTGCCACGCCCGGTATCTCGCTGTGCCACGCCCGGTATCTCGCTGTGCCACGCTGGCATCTCACTGTGCCACGCCCGGCATCTCGCTGTGCCACGCCCGGTATCCTGGCGAGGGTGCATCCAGAATGGAAAAGAACCCGGGAAAAAGGAGGAAATAAGGTCTCAACTGGTCGTGTACACTTTAAAGTGACATAGTGCAGGGTGGCACAGTGGGTTAGCACTGCTGCCTCACGGCGCCGAGGTCCCAGGTTCGATCCCGGCTCTGGGTCACTGTCCGTGTGGAGTTTGCACATTCTCCCCGTGTTTGCGTGGGTTTCACCCCCACAACAGATTACAGAGTACAGATTAACTTACTTGCCTTGCAGGTCAGCTGTTGAGTTCGGGAGTGAGAGCTGGGACCTTAGAATCAGCGCGGGAATTTTGAAAAGCGCGGGGGCTGCGAGACAGAGGGGACCATTTAAAAGGTTGCTGTCTGTGGTGAGGTGAGTACAGATTAACTTACTTGCCTTGCAGGTCAGCTGTTGAGTTCGGGAGTGAGAGCTGGGACCTTAGAATCAGCGCGGGAATTTTGAAAAGCGCGGGGGCTGCGAGACAGAGGGGACCATTTAAAAGGTTGCTGTCTGTGGTGAGGTGAGTACAGATTAACTTACTTGCCTTGCAGGTCAGCTGTTGAGTTCGGGAGTGAGAGCTGGGACCTTAGAATCAGCGCGGGAATTTTTTTATATATAAATTTTTTTTTTTAAATTTAGTTGTTAGCCAGATCTTGGTAGAAAGTTAGAGGAATGGCAGGGAAGGGAGTGCAATGTTCCTCCTGCAGGATGTTTGAGGTGAGGGATGCCGTTAGTGTCCCTGCTGATTTTACCTGCAGGAAGTGCTGCCATCTCCAGCTCCTCCAAGACCGAGTTAGGGAACTGGAGCTGGAGTTGGAAGAACTTCGGATCATTCGGGAGGCAGAGGGGGTCATAGATAGCAGCTTCAGGAATTAGTTACACCAAAGATTGGAGATAGATGGGTAACTGTAAGAGGGGACAGGGAAAAAACAGTCAGTGCAGGGATCCCCTGCGGTCGTTCCCCTGAGAAACAAGTATACCGCTTTGGATACTTGTGGGGGGGACGACTTACCAGGGGTAAGCCATGGGGTACAGACCTCTGGCACAGAGTCTGTCCCTGTTGCTCAGAAGGGAAGGGGGGAGAGGAGCAGAGCATTAGTAATTGGGGACTCTATACTCAGGGGCACAGATAGGAGATTTTGTGGGAGCGTGAGAGACTCACGTTTGGTGTGTTGCCTCCCAGGTGCAAGGGTATGTGATGTCTCGGATCGTGTTTTCCGGGTCCTTAAGGGGGAGGGGGAGCAGCCCCAAGTCGTGGTCCACATTGGCACTAACGACATAGGTAGGAAAGGGGATAAGGATGTCAGGCAGGCTTTCAGGGAGCTAGGATGGAAGCTCAGAACTAGAACAAACAGAGTTGTTATCTCTGGGTTGTTGCCCGTGCCACGTGATAGTGAGATGAGGAATAGGGAGAGAGAGCAATTAAACACGTGGCTACAGGGATGGTGCAGGCGGGAGGGATTCAGATTTCTGGATAACTGGGGCGCTTTCTGGGGAAGGTGGGACCTCTACAGACAGGATGGTCTACATCTGAACCTGCGGGGCACAAATATCCTGGGGGGGGAGATTTGTTAGTGCTCTTTGGGGGGGTTTAAACTAATGCAGCAGGGGCATGGGAACCTGGATTGTAGTTTTAGGGTAAGGGAGAATGAGAGTATAGAGGTCAGGAGCTCAGATTTGACGTCGGAGGAGGGGGCCAGTGTTCAGGTAGGTGGTTTGAAGTGTGTCTACTTCAATGCCAGGAGTATACGAAATAAGGTAGGGGAACTGGCAGCATGGGTTGGTACCTGGGACTTCGATGTTGTGGCCATTTCGGAGACGTGGATAGAGCAGGGACAGGAATGGATGTTGCAGGTTCCGGGGTTTAGGTGTTTTAGTAAGCTCAGGGAAGGAGGCAAAAGAGGGGGAGGTGTGGCGCTGCTAGTCAAGAGCAGTATTACGGTGGCGGAGAGGATGCTAGATGGGGACTCATCTTCCGAGGTAGTATGGGCTGAGGTTAGAAACAAGAAAGGAGAGGTCACCCTGTTGGGAGTTTTCTATAGGCCTCCAAATAGTTCTAGGGATGTAGAGGAAAGGATGGCGAAGATGATCCTGGATATGAGCGAAAGTAACAGGGTAGTTATTATGGGAGACTTTAACTTTCCAAATATTGACTGGAAAAGATATAGTTCGAGTACATTAGATGGGTCGTTTTTTGTTCAGTGTGTGCAGGAGGGTTTCCTGACACAGTTTGTTGACAGGCCAACAAGAGGTGAGGCCACATTGGATTTGGTTTTGGGTAATGAACCAGGCCAGGTGTTGGATTTGGAGGTAGGTGAGCACTTTGGGGACAGTGACCACAATTCGGTGACGTTTACGTTAATGATGGAAAGGGATAAGTATACACCGCAGGGCAAGAGTTATAGCTGGGGGAAGGGAAATTATGATGCCATTAGACGTGACTTGGGGGGGATAAGGTGGAGAAGTAGGCTGCAAGTTTTGGACACACTGGATAAGTGGAGCTTGTTCAAGGATCAGCTATTGCGTGTTCTTGATAAGTATGTACCGGTCAGGCAGGGAGGAAGGTGCCGAGCGAGGGAACCGTGGTTTACCAAAGAAGTGGAATCTCTTGTTAAGAGGAAGAAGGAGGCCTATGTGAAGATGAGGTGTGAAGTTTCAGTTGGGGCGATGGATAGTTACAAGGTAGCGAGGAAGGATCTAAAGAGAGAGCTAAGACGAGCAAGGAGGGGACATGAGAAGTATTTGGCAGGAAGGATCAAGGAAAACCCAAAAGCTTTCTATAGGTATGTCAGGAATAAGCGAATGACTAGGGACAGAGTAGGACCAGTCAAGGACAGGGATGGGAAGTTGTGTGTAGAGTCTGAAGAGATAGGCGAGATACTAAATGAATATTTTTCGTCAGTATTCACTCAGGAAAAAGATAATGTTGTGGAGGAGAATGCTGAGCTCCAGGTAAATAGATTAGATGGCATTGAGGTAAGTAGGGAAGAGGTGTTGGCAATTCTGGACAGGCTGAAAATAGATAAGTCCCCGGGGCCTGATGGGATTTATCCTAGGATTCTCTGGGAGGCCAGGGAAGAGATTGCTGGACCATTGGCTTTGATTTTTATGTCATCATTGGATACAGGAATAGTGCCAGAGGAATGGAGGATAGCAAATGTGGTCCCTTTGTTCAAAAAGGGGAGCAGAGACAACCCCGGCAACTATAGACCGGTGAGCCTCACGTCTGTAGTGGGTAAAGTCTTGGAGGGCATTATAAGAGACAAGATTTATAATCATCTAGATAGGAATAATATGATCAGGGATAGTCAGCATGGCTTTGTGAAGGGTAGGTCATGCCTCACAAACCTTATTGAGTTCTTTGAGAAGGTGACTGAACAGGTAGACGAGGGTAGAGCAGTTGATGTGGTGTATATGGATTTCAGCAAAGCGTTTGATAAGGTTCCCCACGGTAGGCTATTGCAGAAAATACGGAGGCTGGGGATTGAGGGTGATTTAGAGACGTGGATCAGAAATTGGCTAGCTGAAAGAAGACAGAGGGTGGTGGTTGATGGGAAATGTTCAGAATGGAGTTCTGTCACAAGTGGAGTACCACAAGGATCTGTTCTGGGGCCGTTGCTGTTTGTCATTTTTATCAATGACCTAGAGGAAGGCGCAGAAGGGTGGGTGAGTAAATTTGCAGACGATACTAAAGTCGGTGGTGTTGTCGATAGTAAGGAAGGAAGTAGCAGGTTACAGAGGGATATAGATAAGCTGCAGTGCTGGGCTGAGAGGTGGCAAATGGAGTTTAATGTAGAGAAGTGTGAGGTGATTCACTTTGGAAGGAAAAACAGGAATGTGGAATATGTGGCTAATGGAAAAGTTCTTGAAAGTGTGGATGAGCAGAGGGATCTAGGTGTCCATGTACATAGATCCCTGAAAGTTGCCACCCAGGTTGATAGGGTGGTGAAGAAGGCCTATGGAGTGTTGGCCTTTATTGGTAGAGGGATTGAGTTCCGGAGTCAGGAGGTCATGTTGCAGCTGTACAGAACTCTGGTACGGCCGCATTTGGAGTATTGCGTACAGTTCTGGTCACCGCATTATAGGAAGGACGTGGAGGCTTTGGAACGGGTGCAGAGGAGATTTACCAGGATGTTGCCTGGTATGGAGGGAAAATCTTATGAGGAAAGGCTGATGGACTTGAGGTTGTTTTCGTTAGAGAGAAGAAGGTTAAGAGGAGACTTAATAGAGGCATACAAAATGATCAGAGGGTTAGATAGGGTGGACAGTGAGAGCCTTCTCCCGCGGATGGAAATGGCTAGCACGAGGGGACATAGCCTTAAACTGAGTGGTAATAGATATAGGACAGAGGTCAGGGGTAGGTTCTTTACGCAAAGAGTAGTGAGGCCGTGGAATGCCCTACCTGCTACAGTAGTGAACTCGCCAACGTTAAGGGCATTTAAAAGTTTATTGGATAAACATATGGATGATAATGGTATAGTGTAGGTTAGATGGCTTTTGTTTCGGTGCAACATCGTGGGCCGAAGGGCCTGTACTGCGCTGTATTGTTCTATGTTCTAACCCAAAGATGGGCAGGGCAGGTGGATTGGCCACACTAAATTGCCCCTTAATTGGAAAAAATAAACTGGGCACTCTTAAATTTAAAAAAAAAATGCCATAGTGGTTACTGTCACTGGACTCATAATCCAGAGACCCCGGGGGCTCTGGGTGCTCTGGGGGCCCTGGGGGCTCCGGGGGCTCCGGGGGCGGCTCTGGGGGCTCCGGGGGTGCTCTGGGGGCTCCGGGGGTGCTCTGGGGGCTCCGGGGGTGCTCTGGGGGCTCTGGGGGTGCTCTGGGGGTGCTCTGGGGGCGCTCTGGGGGCTCTGGAGGCTCTGATTCAAATCCCACCACGGCAGATAGTGGAATTAAAAGTCTAATGATGACCATTGTCAGGGGGAACTCTGACCTTTACCCTCCCTCACCCCAGGCAAACCCTGACCCCTACCCTCCCTCACCCCGGGCCAACCCAGACCTTTACCCTCCCTCACCCCAGGCGAACCCTGATCCTTACCCTCCCCTCACCCCAGGCGAACCCTGACCCTTACCCTCCCTCACCCCAGGCGAACCCTGACCCTTACCCTCCCCTCACCCCAGACGAACCCTGACCCTTACCCTCCCTCACCCTGGGCGAACCCAGACCTTTACCCTCCCTCACCCCGGGCGAACCCTGACCCTTACCCTCCCCTCACCCCAGGCGAACCCTGACCCTTACCCTCCCTCACCCCAGGCGAACCCTGACCCTTACCTCCCTCACCCCAGGCGAACCCTGACCCTTACCCTCCCTCACCCCAGGCGAACCCTGACCCTTACCCTCCCTCACCCTGGGCGAACCCTGACCCTTACCCTCCCCTCACCCCGGGCGAACCCAGACCTTTACCCTCCCTCACCCCGGGCGAACCCTGACCCTTACCCTCCCCTCACCCCAGGCGAACCCTGACCCTTACCCTCCCCTCACCCCAGGCGAACCCTGACCCTCACCCTCCCTCACCCCAGGCGAACCCTGACCCTTACCCTCCCTCACCCCAGGCGAACCCTGACCCTTACCCTCCCATCACCCCGGGCGAACCCAGACCTTTACCCTCCCTCACCCCGGGCGAACCCTGACCCTTACCCTCCCCTCACCCCAGGCGAACCCTGACCCTTACCCTCCCCTCACCCCGGGCGAACCCAGACCCTTACCCTCCACCTCAACCAGGGTGAACCTGGACCCTTAACCCCCTCAACCAGGGTGAACCCTGACCCTTACCCCTCAACCTGAATGAATCCTGACCCTTACCCTCCTCAACCTGGATAAACCCTGACCTTTACCCCCATCAACCTGGATGATTCCTGGCCCTTACCCCCCTCAACCTGGGTGAACCCTGAGCCTTACCCCCCTCAACCTGGTTGAACCCTGACCCTTACCCCCTCAACCTGGGTGAACCCAGACCCCCCTCACTCCGGGTGAACCCCTCCCCCCCCTCACTCCGGGTGAACCCCTCCCCCCCCTCACTCCGGGTGAACCCAGACCCTCCGCCCCCCCTCACTCCGGGTGAACCCCCCCTCCCCCCCGCCCTCGCCCCAGACCCCACCCATCTCCCTCGATGTTACCGGACTGACCTGCTGGTGGGTGACCGTCTCCGGTGCCTCAAGGATCTGGATTCGGCTCCTCGCTGCCCCGAGCTGTTCCCTCAGCTGACGGACTGTCTGCTGTGTTCCATCCTCTTCAGATCCAAGTTTCTGGAACGTCTGATTCAAGGAGAATAGTGGGGTGAAGCCATGGCCTCCCTGTCAATACCGAACGGCTGAAGCCCTGGAGAAGGGCCACTCCTGGCACCTCCTCCCCGTAACCCTGCACCTTCACCCCCCCCTTCCCCACCGAACGTCTCGACTGTACCTGCTCGCCCCCCAAAAACATTCCCAGGCACAGCATTGCAGGTCCTCTCCGCGCCGAGTTTTCCCCACCTTCCCTCGGCTTCTTTTGCCAAACACCTCAATGTTCTCTCGTGTTCCTTCCTTTCACCAACGGGACCAGCCCCCTCGTCAGCTTGACCATCTCGATCCAATCCCCTCCCAGCCTCCTCCTCTCCCAGGAGAACAACCCCAACCTCTCCTCATCGCTGACGTTTCTCACCCCTGGGTCCGCGCTTGTAAAACCTCTTCTGCTCTTGCGGAAGGAGAGGGGGATTAAGACGCTAAAAGATTTGTTTCTTAGGGGTCGGTTTGCAGGGCTGGAGGAGCTGGAAGCGAAGCATGGGCTGGAGCAGGGGGAAAATTCTGCCAGGAAGGAGATACAGAGCTTCCCGGTGGAGCCGGCCTCCACGTTGCTGGAGGAGGTGCTGACGAAAGGGGGACTGGAGAAGGGGGTAGTGTCAGCGGTTTACGGAGCTATGTTGGAAGAGGAGAAGGCACCGCTGGAAGGGATCGAGGCAAAGTGGGAGGAAGAGTTGGGAGAGGATATGGAGGAGGGGTTCTGGTGTGAGGTGCTCCGGAGGGTGAACGCCTCCACCTCGTGCGCGAGGTTGGGGCTGACACAGGTGAAGGTGGTTTACAGAGCACACCTCACGAGGGCGAGGGTGAGCCGGCTCTTTGAGAGGATAGAAGATGTGTGAACGTTGTGGCGGGGTGGGGGAGGGCCGGGTGGGGGAGGGCCCGGGGGGGGGGGGGGGGGCGCTAATCACGTTCATATGTTTTGGTCCTTTCCAAAGCTGGAGGATTACTGGAAGGAGGTGTTTAGGGTAATTTCTAAAGTGGTGCGCGTGAAACTGGACCCGGGCCCTCGGGAGGCCATATTCGGGGTGTCGGACCAGCTGGGGTTGGAAACGGGCGCGGAGGCAGGTGTTGTCGCCTTCGCCTCGCTGATCGCCCGAAGGCGGATCCTGTTGGGATGGAGAGCAGCCTCTCCCCCCTGGCGGGGCGGGGGGACCTGCTGGAATTCTTGACGCTTGAAAAAGGTCAAATTTGAACTGAGGGGAAGGATGGAGGGATTCTCCAATTCATGGGCGCTATTCATTACGCACTTTCGAGAATCGGATCACATCGAACATTAGGGGGGTTGGTGGGAGGGGGACGGAATGTGTTAATGGTGACTATGGGCGATTCCTGATCCCTCTTTGTCATTTGTTTGTGTGAACATGCGGGCCAGTGTCTGGGGTTTGGTGGGAGGATGGGATCGTTGTGATTGATTTGGGGATTGACGTTACATTCCTTACTGATTATTGTTTATAGTTGGGTGTAAATTTGGGAGAAAATGTGAAAAATAAACTATATATTTTTTTAAAACTTCTGCTCTCTCTCCAATGTGTTCCCATCCTTCCTGTAGTGTCACACCCAGAACTGGTCACAATATTCCAGCTGGGGCCTAACTAGTGACTTGTACAAGTTCAGCAGAACCTCCTGGCTCTTGTACTCTGTGTCCCTATTAATAAAGGCCAGAATATTCCACACTTTATTCACTGCTCTCTCCACCTGTCCCGGCACCTTCAATGATCCATAGACACCCACACACAGCTCCCTCTGCTCCCCCTTTAGAAATGTACCCTCCATGACCTTCCCTCATTCCTATCTGTAATCCTCTCCACACCCACCACCCTCCCAGATATCTGCGCTGAGCTAACTCTGGCCTCTTGCGCATCGCAAATTGTATGCCTTTATAATGTAATAATCTTTATTATTGTCACAAGTAGGCTTACATTAACACTGCAGTGACGTTACTGTGAAAATCCCCTAGTCGCCACATTCCGGCGCCTGTTCGGGTACACAGAGGGAGAATTCAGAATGTCCAATTCACCTAACAAGCACGTCTCTCGGGACTTGTGGGAGGAAACCGGAGCACCCGGAGGAAACCCACGCAGACACGGGGAGAGCGTGCAGACTCCGCACAGACAGTGACCCAAGCCGGGAATCGAACCCGGGACCCTGGAGCTGTGAAGCAACAGTGCTAACCACCGTGCCCATTATCTGCTCCATCAGTGGTGTTGCTGCCTGCTGCCTTGGTCACCCGTCCCCTCTCTACCCCGAGCTCTGGAATCTCCTCCCTAAACCTCTGCCGCCTCTCTCTACCTCACTTGCCCCCTTTGAGATGCTCTCTGCCCCTTCTGATCAAACCGGATCTCCCGGCGTGATAGGGTGCTTTGCTAAAATGACATTCTGCAAAAGTATCTCCAATGCCGCCTGTACAAACCCACCCGAGAGACCGTCAAATGAAGAATAAAGAAAGATTCCTGCCTCCAGGTCGAAGGGGAGGTACTCGGCAGTGAAGGGACTCCGGGGGTCGCCGAAGGATTCCTCATCGCTGGCGAAGCTCAGCTCTCGCTGGGGAGTGGCCGAGTGGCTCGATACGGCGCTCCGGATACGGACTGGGATCTTGCTGTTGGGCGGAGAGCGAACGGGCCGATACTCGATTCCCCTCGCCCACAGCAGCAGCGAGCGGCCCAGCGGGAGACCCGGAGGTGGGCTGCCTTCATCGAAGACCTGATCCTCGCTCTCCCGCTCGGAGTCGGGGGCTGCCCCCAGCGAGGCGACGGACAGCGAGCGGGACTGGGACCCGGCCCAGAGGGACTGGACAGAGCTGCTGCTGGCGGAGGAGGCCCGCCCCTCCGGGACCTGCAGCCAATCCAGGGGCATGCTTTGCGACTTGGTCTTGGAGAGCTGGAAGAGGTGGCCCTTGGCCAGGGCCCGCGCCAGCCGACGGGGAATGCGGCACACCGACTCGTAGGTGGAGTCAGACACCCGGATGGCACTGCACCCCGAACAGTTCCTGTGCTGGCAGGCGCAGGCGTGGGGCTGACTCCCGCCCCGCTCCGACCAGCACTCGTACTCGGACATGGCCACATCGTCCTGGAGCAGGGTGTTGTACTGGACGTGGGGGAGGTTGGCAATGTCCGCTGTGATGTCCTGGCCTGTGTAACTGGGGCCCTGGGCAGGCTGGTGGTGCTGGCCATGGAGATAGCACAGGCACTGTGCCAACTTGTCCTTCTCCGTCAGGAGCCGCTGAACCTTCTCGATGGAGAGCGCCTTGACCCTGGCGATGACGGTGTCGAAGCGGTAGACCCTCTCCAGCGAGAAGGCGCACTTGCCGCACAGGAACTCAGCTCGGCCATCGCGGGCAACCTGCTGCCCCAGAACGTGGGAGAGGATCACCTGCAGGGGGACCTCCGCCCGCGAGCTGAAGATCCATCGCCGCTGGGTCCCCTTCAGCTCCGCGGCGCACACCCGGCACTGCTCCTTCATTCCGGTAACCGGTCAGGCGCGAGGAAGAGATGGGGAGGGGGGGGGGGGATCCGTCCAATCGGCGAGGTTCAACCTGCGGTGGGAAAAGACAACATTTAGAATCCACGGAAATTCATGTCAAAGAAATAAATCAGTTGTCGGCGTAGTTGGACAAGGCCCCTCTGTACTTCCCAGCATCCTCCTGTTCATTGTGCTTTCCCCCCCCCCCCCCCCCGTCTTATCGGTCCCCCCCAAACAAAATGCAAATTGCTGCTGCCATTAACCTCCAGCCTCAAGGGGGCAGCACGCTGGCTAGCACGGCTGCCTCACAGCGCCAGGAACCCGGCTTCAGTTCCAGCCTTGGGGGACGCGGTGGGTGTGCGGAGTCTACACGTCCTCCCAGTGTCTGCTCGGGCTTCCTCCGGTGTCCTCCCGCAGCCCAAAGGTGTGCAGGTTAGGTGCACTGACCAATGCAGGGGGTTACGGGGATAGAGCGGGGGGGGGGGGGGGGGGGGGGGACTAGGCCAGGTGCTCCAGGATGTTCGGCGCAGACTCGAGGGGCTGAATGGTCTCCTTCTGCACTGTGGTTCTATCGATCTAAACTGGTGCAAAGTAATCTTTGCCACTCGGGTGAGACGGAAAAGCTGATTCCCCGCAATGCAGTCAGTGGATAACGTTCGGTACCCCTGACCATCAACAGCATTCCGAGCCTGTGAACTGACCTCACACCTTCCAAAAATCCAGCAACCTTCCACCCCCATTTCCACCAGTCGTATAAATACTGTGGCTACCAGGGCAGGTCAGAGGCTGGGAATCCTGCCGTGAGTAACTCACCTCCTGCCCCTCCCAAAGTCTGTCCACCATCTACACGGCACAAATCAGGAGTGTGATGGGAAACTCTCCACTTGCCTGGATGAGCTCAGCTCCAACAACACTCAGGAAGCTCCACACCATCCAGGACAAAGCAGCCCCGCTTGATTGGCGTCCCTTCCACAAACATTCACTCCCTCCCCCTCCGATGGACAGTGTCAGCCGTGTGCACCATCGACAAGGTTCACTGCGGGAGCTCACCGAGGTTCCTCAGGCAGCACCTTCCAAACCCACGGCCACCACCATCTAGAAGGACAAGAGCAGCAGATACCTGGGATCGCCCCCACCTGGAGGTTCCCCTCCAAGTCACTCCCCATCCTGACTGGGAAATATATCGGCCGTTCCTTCAGTGTCGCCAAATCCTGGAGCTCCCTCCCTAACAGCACGGTGGGTGTGCCTACACCTCAGGGACTGCAGCGGCTTCAAGACGGCAGCTCAGCACCACCTTGTCAAGGGGCAATTAGGGACGGACAATAAATGCTGGGATAGCCAGCGACCCCACATCCCGTAAGTGAATTTTTAAAACGTGCAAACAAGTGTAAACTGATGGGGCCGAGCTCACAATTCCCCAATACCTCATTCATCAGCGAGAATCAATGTTTAATTAAAATATACTGACCAATATTAGCTCAAGGGACCAACGGACTTCAGCAGATGTGTGGGAACGGGGGAAGGGATTGAATCGAAGTGAATAAATACAGCTCTCAGAAGGCGATTGGGACAAAGAGAGTCCCTATTGGGGGTCAAGAATAGGCAGGTAACCTCATCAGGTTAGAGGTGATCAAAAATCTAGATAAATGAGTCTGAATAAGTGATTGAAACGAGAGTAAACAGGGTCATTGTCTAATTAAAGGGAAACGCGTGATGTCTGGTTTAGCACCGGGCTAAAGAGCTGGGTTTTAAAGCAGACCAAGGCAGGCCAGCAGCACGGTTCAATTCCCGTCCCAGCCTCCCCGAACAGGCGCCGGAATGTGGCGACTAGGGGCTTTTCACAGTAACTTCACTTGAAGCCAACTTGTGACAATAAGCGAGTTTCATTTCGTTTCATTTCTTCCAGCGCCAAGGCCTTCCATACCCGCTCAGCACCCTGGGGGCTGGGGAGGGGCGCTTACTGTGAAAAGCCCCTCGTCGCCACATTCTGGCGCCATGGAGGGAGAATTCAGAATGTCCAATCCACCTAACAAGCACGTCTTTCGGGACTTGTGGGAGGAAACCGGAGCACCCGGAGGAAACCCACGCAGACACGGGGAGAACGTGCAGACTCCGCACAGACAGTGACCCAAGCCGGGAATCGAACCCGGGACCCTGGCGCTGTGAGGCAGCAGTGCTAACCACTGCGCTACCCGGTTCACACGATAAGATCCAGGTCACGTCTGATGTGATTGCGACCTCAATTCCATATTCCTGCCCCCCCCCCCCGATAATCCTTCACCTTCACCCCGCCCCTTGGCGCGCACACACCAAGGGCGAGGCCCAGAACGTTCCCAACAATTCCACACATCTGAGCCCCGATTGGCCGCACAGGGCATGTGACCCTTGCTCGGCTGTGTTGCCCCCCTCCCCCCGAGGAGGGGGTAATCACTTTTCGTTCTCAATCGAACCAGCGTGTCAAAAGCAACAACCTAACTATTTGAATCCCATTGGCCCATCGTCTTCAGCATCGCAAGCGAACATCTAAACACTTCAATATTATCACGAGGGCCTCTGCCCCACCACCCCACCCTGGCCAGCCGCAGACCCCAATAGTTGACAGAGGTGGAAATGGACGGGAAACGACACAACTCGCTTGAAGTGAGCTGGATATTTACAGACACCAGGGAATTCAAACTCAATTCAACTCCGCCTGCACTCCTCATATTTGCTCAGGCTGTGCCGTGGAATTTCGCTCACCGTCACCCCTCGGGGGGCTGGGGGTGAGGGCGCAGACGGAACTGCCCCGGGGGTGACACGCACGCTGAATCGGCCCTCAACTCCAAGTGCGGTTGATGTTGGCCTGACAGGCTGATCCCACGTACAAAGTACGTCCAGCTGACTGAGCGACGGACTGGAACCATCGCCGAGGACCCCCCCCTTTCTGCCTCGGGGCCGGCCGCAATCCGGTTCAAATGCCCAAAGGGCTCAATGCTCGCCCGCCGGAGCAAACCAGTCTACCCACCCCTCCCCTCTGCGCGCAACCCCCTGCCCCAGGCAGCGGGATGCACTTTGCACAGCCTTACCTGGCACACGTCAGACCGAGGGAAAGGTATTTCGGCCAAGGCTGGAGATTTTGATTTGCCTCCCGAAACAGGGAGGGAGACACCAATCTTCACTTCCAGAGGTGGGGAGGCTAGGAAAGGGACTCAGAAAGCTGGGCGGAGAAAGTTAAACTGTTCCCAGGTGTTGCTGGAACCTCGCCCCCGCCCACCCCTGTGTTTTTTGCTGAACTTCCCAATTGGCACAGCCCTGTTCTTGTTCAAACACCGACAGACAGATAACGACTTCCCTAATCCGGTCAGAGAGGCACTTAACCCTTCCAGCACCAAGGAGAATTTGTCAGCTTTTAAACACATTCATTCACGGGACGGCGCTGGCTAACCCAACATTTATTGTCCGTCCCTAATTGCCCCTTGACAAGGTGGTGCTGAGCTGCCGTCTTGAAGCCGCTGCAGTCCCGGAGGTGTAGGTACACCCACCGTGCTGTTAGGGAGGGAGCTCCAGGATTTGGCGACACTGAAGGAACGGCCGATATATTTCCCAGTCGGGATGGGGAGTGACTTGGAGGGGAACCTCCAGGTGGGGGCGATCCCAGGTATCTGCTGCTCTTGTCCTTCTAGATGGTGGTGGCCGTGGGTTTGGAAGGTGCTGCCTGAGGAACCTCGGTGAGTTCCCGCAGTGAACCTTGTCGATGGGGCTGACCTGGGGGAGCTCCCAGACGCAGAGGAGGCCAGGAGGGACGTCCCGCTCCCCCGAGGGTCTTGGAGGGTGAGCCACAAGGCAGCCAGTGCTGCCTGGGCCGTGGCGGCAGCAGGCAGCTCAGGGAGTGTGACCAGGAGGCCTCCAGTGTCGGAGGAAGGACAGCGACCCGCACCCGGCAGCGCGAGTGAGGAGACACCGAGGTGAAGCCCAGGGCCCCCTATGGGCACCGACCGGGAGGAGGGGGCGCTGGGTGCCAACCCGGACCCGGCCCACGGGGCGGCGACAGCTCCCCCCGAGTTCCACCCCTCTGACGAGGCCGCTGCTCACGGGACAGGGCGGCACGGCTGTGCCTGAGATGCCAACAAGGGGCGGCACGGTGGCACAGTGGTTAGCACTGTGGCTTCATAGCTCCAGGGTCCCAGGTTCGATTCCCCGCTGGGTCACTGTCTGCGCAGAGTCTGCACGCTCTCCCCCGTGTGTGCGTGGGTTTCCTCCGGGTGCTCCGGTTTCCTCCCACAGTCCAAAGATGTGCGGGTTCGGTGGATTGGCCGCGCTAAATTGCTCTTAGTGTCCAAAACAAAGTTGGGTGGGGTCACTGGGTTACAGGGAGAGGGTGGAGGTGTAGGTTTAGGTAGGGTGCTCTTTCCAAGGGTCGGTGCAGATCAATGGGCCGAATGGCCTTCTGCCATGTGATTCTCTGATGTTGAGACGTGAGCCCTCTGACCTCAGAGCTCCCAGAGGATGCCCGGCAGGGGCATCGAAGGCCACGGGGAGCAGCACCATCGGGAGGGCGGGGAATTGCAAAACACAATAAACACTCCTTTGCACAAACAGTGCCCCTGTCACTCTCTTCCGCAATGCGGGCCGACCTCTGAACCCTTGACCCATCTCTCCAGGCCCCCCCACCCTGGGCACACCGCGTGCAGGTGATGGGTGAGAGCGAGCACTCAGCAGGCAGGTGTCAGACCATGGCTCAGATTGAGGAGCACCGACGACCAGCTCTCTGCGGGTTATCATCACCTCCCTGCCCTCGACAGTGACCCACGGACAGCGCAACACAGTCCCGGCACCCTGGAGTGATGGGCCACAGACCCTGGGAGGGTGGGAGATGGGGGTGGGGAAGGTAGCGATGACCAGGCCACGTCCGAGGTGAATCGGGCCTGTGTGAAGGCCTCCCTGGCCCTCCGGGCCTCCCTGGCCCTCCGGGCCCCCCGCCATCACCGCCTGTCTGGCAGCTTGGGCCTCAGGTTCCTCCCCAGCCTCGTCTTCCAGCCCCTGCTGGCCGGCGCCTCCTCCTCATCCTCGTCCCCCTCCACCTCCTCTTCTCCCATCCCCCCCCCACCCCCCCTCCAAGGTGGCCACATGTTCCTGGTCACCAGCCTCCAGCTCGTCGCCTCGCTGCTGTGCCAGGTTATGGCGGGCACAGCAGACCACAGCAAAGCGGGCGGCCCTCCAGGCGGTGGGGGGAGGGCATCGGCGGAGCGGACGAGTCATCGGAACCACATCGTAAGGAGTCCGATGCACCGCTCGATGACAGCCCGGGTGGCTGCGCGGGCCTTGTTGTACCGGGTCTCCGCTTCGGTCTCCGGCCTCTATACTGCCATCATTAACCAGGTCCTCACCGGAAACCCCTTATCCCCCAAGCGCCAGCGGCCCATCCTGGGGTGCTCCTCGAAGAGGCTGCGCAGAGTGACCCCGCTGTAATTCACTGTGCAGAGCGACCCCGCTGTAATTCACTGTGCAGAGCGACCCCGCTGTAATTCACTGCGCAGAGTGACCCCGCTGTAATTCACTGTGCAGAGCGACCCCGCTGTAATTCACTGCGCAGAGTGACCCCACTGTAATTCACTGTGCAGAGTGACCCCACTGTAATTCACTGCGCAGAGTGACCCCGCTGTAATTCACTGTGCAGTGACCCCACTGTAATTCACTGTGCAGAGTGACCCCGCTGTAATTCACTGCGCAGAGTGACCCCGCTGTAATTCACTGTGCCGAGTGACCCCGCTGTAATTCACTGCGCAGAGTGACCCCACTGTAATTCACTGTGCGGAGTGACCCCACTGTAATTCACTGTGCGGTGACCCCACTGTAATTCACTGTGCGGAGTGACCCCACTGTCATTCACTGTGCGGAGTGACCCCACTGTAATTCACTGCGCAGAGTGACCCCGCTGTAATTCACTGTGCAGAGTGACCCCACTGTAATTCACTGTGCAGAGCGACCCCGCTGTAATTCACTGTGCTGAGTGACCCCACTGTAATTCACTGTGCGGAGTGACCCCACTGTAATTCACTGCGCAGAGTGACCCCACTGTAATTCACTGTGCAGAGCGACCCCGCTGTAATTCACTGTGCAGAGTGACCCCGCTGTAATTCACTGTGCCGAGTGACCCCACTGTAATTCACTGCGCAGAGTGACCCCGCTGTAATTCACTGTGCAGAGCGACCCCGCTGTAATTCACTGTGCGGAGTGACCCCACTGTAATTCACTGTGCAGAGTGACACCGCTGTAATTCACTGCGCAGAGTGACCCCGCTGTAATTCACTGCGCAGAGTGACCCCACAGTAATTCACTGTGCGGAGTGACCCCGCTGTAATTCACTGTGCGGAGTGACCCCGCTGTAATTCACTGTGCGGAGTGACCCCACTGTAATTCACTGTGCAGAGTGACCCCGCTGTAATTCACTGTGCAGAGTGACCCCACTGTCATTCACTGTGCAGGGTGACCCCGCTGTAATTCACTGTGCAGAGTGACCCCGCTGTAATTCACTGCGCAGAGTGACCCCGCTGTAATTCACTGTGCAGAGTGACCCCACTGTAATTCACTGTGCAGAGTGACCCCGCTGTAATTCACTGTGCCGAGTGACCCCGCTGTAATTCACTGCGCAGAGTGACCCCACTGTAATTCACTGTGCAGAGTGACCCCACTGTAATTCACTGTGCGGTGACCCCACTGTAATTCACTGTGCGGAGTGACCCCACTGTCATTCACTGTGCGGAGTGACCCCACTGTAATTCACTGCGCAGAGTGACCCCGCTGTAATTCACTGTGCAGAGTGACCCCACTGTAATTCACTGTGCAGAGCGACCCCGCTGTAATTCACTGTGCACAGTGACCCCACTGTAATTCACTGTGCAGTGACCCCACTGTAATTCACTGTGCAGAGCGACCCCGCTGTAATTCACTGTGCAGAGTGACCCCGCTGTAATTCACTGCGCAGAGTGACCCCGCTGTAATTCACTGTGCCGAGTGACCCCGCTGTAATTCACTGTGCAGAGTGACCCCACTGTAATTCACTGTGCGGAGTGACCCCACTGTAATTCACTGTGCAGAGTGACCCCAGCGTAATTCACTGTGCAGAGTGACCCCCTGTAATTCACTGTGCAGAGTGACCCCGCTGTAATTCACTGTGCAGAGTGACCCCGCTGTAATTCACTGTGCGGAGTGACCCCACTGTAATTCACTGTGCAGTGACCCTACTGTAATTCACTGTGCAGAGTGACCCCACTGTAATTCACTGTGCGGAGTGACCCCACTGTAATTCACTGCGCGGAGTGACCCCAGTGTAATTCACTGTGCAGAGTGACCCCACTGTAATTCACTGTGCAGAGTGACCCCACTGTAATTCACTGAGCAGAGTGACCCCACTTTAATTCACTGTGCAGAGTGACCCCACTGTAATTCACTGTGCAGAGTGACCCCACTGTAATTCACTGTGCAGAGTGACCCCGCTGTAATTCACTGTGCAGTGACCCCACTGTAATTCACTGTGCAGTGACCCCACTGTAATTCACTGTGCAGTGACCCCGCTGTAATTCACTGTGCAGAGTGACCCCGCTGTAATTCACTGTGCAGAGTGACCCCGCTGTAATTCACTGTGCAGAGTGACCCCGCTGTAATTCACTGCGCAGTGACCCTGCTGTAATTCACTGCGCAGAGTGACCCCGCTGTAATTCACTGTGCAGAGTGACCCCGCTGTAATTCACTGTGCAGAGTGACCCCGCTGTAATTCACTGTGCAGTGACCCCACTGTAATGCACTGTGCAGTGACCCCGCTGTAATTCACTGTGCAGTGACCACACTGTAATTCACTGTGCAGTGACCCCACTGTAATTCACTGTGCGGTGACCCCACTGTAATTCATTGTGCAGAGTGACCCCACTGTATTCACTGTGCAGAGTGACCCCACTGTAATTCACTGTGCAGAGTGACCCCACTGTAATGCACTGTGCAGTGACCCCGCTGTAATTCACTGTGCAGAGTGACCCCACTGTAATTCACTGTGCGGAGTGACCCCGCTGTAATTCACTGTGCAGAGTGACCCCACTGTAATTCACTGTGCAGTGACCCCGCTGTAATTCACTGTGCAGAGTGACCCCGCTGTAATTCACTGTGCAGAGTGACCCCGCTGTAATTCACTGTGCAGTGACCCTACTGTAATTCACTGTGCAGTGACCACACTGTAATTCACTGTGCAGAGTGACCCCACTGTAATTCACTGTGCGGAGTGACCCCACTGTAATTCACTGTGCAGTGACCCCGTTGTAATTCACTGTGCAGTGACCCCGCTGTAATTCACTGTGCAGTGACCCCACTGTAATTCACTGTGCAGAGTGACCCCGCTGTAATTCACTGTGCAGTGACCCCACTGTAATTCACTGTGCAGTGACCCCGCTGTAATTCACTGTGCAGAGTGACCCCGCTGTAATTCACTGTGCAGAGTGACCCCGCTGTAATTCACTGCGCAGTGACCCTGCTGTAATTCACTGCGCAGAGTGACCCCGCTGTAATTCACTGTGCAGAGTGACCCCGCTGTAATTCACTGTGCAGAGTGACCCCGCTGTAATTCACTGTGCAGTGACCCCACTGTAATGCACTGTGCAGTGACCCCGCTGTAATTCACTGTGCAGTGACCACACTGTAATTCACTGTGCAGTGACCCCACTGTAATTCACTGTGCGGTGACCCCACTGTAATTCATTGTGCAGAGTGACCCCACTGTATTCACTGTGCAGAGTGACCCCACTGTAATTCACTGTGCAGAGTGACCCCACTGTAATGCACTGTGCAGTGACCCCGCTGTAATTCACTGTGCAGAGTGACCCCACTGTAATTCACTGTGCGGAGTGACCCCGCTGTAATTCACGGTGCAGAGTGACCCCACTGTAATTCACTGTGCAGTGACCCCGCTGTAATTCACTGTGCAGAGTGACACCACTGTAATTCACTGTGCAGTGACCCTACTGTAATTCACTGTGCAGTGACCCCACTGTAATTCACTGTGCAGTGACCCCGCTGTAATTCACTGTGCAGAGTGACCCCGCTGTAATTCACTGCGCAGTGACCCTGCTGTAATTCACTGCGCAGAGTGACCCCGCTGTAATTCACTGTGCAGAGTGACCCCGCTGTAATTCACTGTGCAGTGACCCCACTGTAATGCACTGTGCAGTGACCCCGCTGTAATTCACTGTGCAGTGACCACACTGTAATTCACTGTGCAGTGACCCCGCTGTAATTCACTGTGCGGTGACCCCACTGTAATTCATTGTGCAGAGTGACCCCACTGTATTCACTGTGCAGAGTGACCCCACTGTAATTCACTGTGCAGAGTGACCCCACTGTAATTCTCTGTGCAGAGTGACCCCACTGTAATGCACTGTGCAGTGACCCCGCTGTATTTCACTGTGCGGAGTGACCCCGCTGTAATTCACTGTGCAGAGTGACCCCACTGTAATTCACTGTGCAGTGATCCCGCTGTAATTCACTGTGCAGAGTGACGCCACTGTAATGCACTGCGCAGAGTGACCGCACTGTAATTCACTGTGCACAGTGACCCCGCTGTAATTCACTGTGCAGAGTGACCCCGCTGTAATTCACTGTGCCGAGTGACCCCGCTGTAATTCACTGTGCAGAGTGACACCACTGTAATTCACTGTGCAGTGACCCTACTGTAATTCACTGTGCAGAGTGACCCCGCTGTAATTCACTGTGCAGAGTGACCCCACTGTAATTCACTGTACAGAGTGACCCCGCTGTAATTCACTGTGCAGAGTCACCCCACTGTAATTCACTGTGCAGTGACCCCACTGTAATTCACTGTGCAGAGTAACCCCACTGTAATTCACTGTGCAGTGACACCACTGTAATTCACTGTGCAGAGTGACCCCACTGTAATTCACTGTGCAGAGTGACCCCACTGTAATTCACTGTGCAGAGTGACCCCACTGTAATTCACTGTGCAGAGTGACCCCACTGTAATTCACTGTGCAGTGACCCCACTGTAATTCACTGTGCAGAGTAACCCCACTGTAATTCACTGTGCAGTGACACCACTGTAATTCACTGTGCAGAGTGACCCCACTGTAATTCACTGTGCAGAGTGACCCCGCTGTAATTCACTGTGCAGAGTGACGCCACTGTAATGCACTGCGCAGAGTGACCCCACTGTAATTCACTGTGCACAGTGACCCCGCTGTAATTCACTGCGCAGAGCGACCCCGCTGTAATTCACTGTGCGGAGTGACCCCGCTGTAATTCACTGTGTGGAGTGACCCCACTGTAATTCACTGTGCACAGTGACCCCGCTGTAATTCACTCTGCAGTGACCCCACTGTAATTCACTGTGCAGAGTGACACCACTGTAATTCACTGTGCAGTGACTCAACAGTATTTCACTGTCAAGTGACCTCACTGTAATTCACTCTGCAGAGTGACCCCACTGTAATTCACTGCGCAGAGTGACCCCACTGTAATTCACTGTGCAGTGACCCCGCTGTAATTCACTGTGCAGAGTGACCCCGCTGTAATTCACTGTGCAGAGTGACACCAGTGTAATTCACTGTGCAGTGACCCCACTGTAATTCACTGTGCAGTGACCCCGCTGTAATTCACTGTGCAGAGTGACCCCGCTGTAATTCACTGCGCAGTGACCCTGCTGTAATTCACTGCGCAGAGTGACCCCGCTGTAATTCACTGTGCAGAGTGACCCCGCTGTAATTCACTGTGCAGTGACCCCACTGTAATGCACTGTGCAGTGACCCCGCTGTAATTCACTGTGCAGTGACCACACTGTAATTCACTGTGCAGTGACCCCGCTGTAATTCACTGTGCGGTGACCCCACTGTAATTCATTGTGCAGAGTGACCCCACTGTATTCACTGTGCAGAGTGACCCCACT
Organism: Scyliorhinus torazame; assembly: GCF_047496885.1. Lineage (NCBI taxonomy): Eukaryota > Metazoa > Chordata > Chondrichthyes > Carcharhiniformes > Scyliorhinidae > Scyliorhinus > Scyliorhinus torazame. The sequence continues at coordinate 224,148,398 of NC_092720.1, forward strand.
GTAATTCACTGTGCAGAGTGACCCCACTGTAATTCACTGTGCAGAGTGACCCCACTGTAATGCACTGTGCAGTGACCCCGCTGTAATTCACTGTGCGGAGTGACCCCGCTGTAATTCACTGTGCAGAGTGACCCCACTGTAATTCACTGTGCAGTGACCCCGCTGTAATTCACTGTGCAGAGTGACGCCACTGTAATGCACTGCGCAGAGTGACCGCACTGTAATTCACTGTGCACAGTGACCCCGCTGTAATTCACTGTGCAGAGTGACCCCGCTGTAATTCACTGTGCCGAGTGACCCCGCTGTAATTCACTGTGCAGAGTGACACCACTGTAATTCACTGTGCAGTGACCCTACTGTAATTCACTGTGCAGAGTGACCCCGCTGTAATTCACTGTGCAGAGTGACCCCACTGTAATTCACTGTACAGAGTGACCCCGCTGTAATTCACTGTGCAGAGTGACCCCACTGTAATTCACTGTGCAGAGTGACCCCACTGTAATTCACTGTGCAGAGTGACCCCACTGTAAATCACTGTGCAGAGTGACCCCACTGTAATTCACTGTGCAGTGACCCCACTGTAATTCACTGTGCAGAGTAACCCCACTGTAATTCACTGTGCAGTGACACCACTGTAATTCACTGTGCAGAGTGACCCCACTGTAATTCACTGTGCAGAGTGACCCCGCTGTAATTCACTGTGCAGAGTGACGCCACTGTAATGCACTGCGCAGAGTGACCCCACTGTAATTCACTGTGCACAGTGACCCCGCTGTAATTCACTGCGCAGAGCGACCCCGCTGTAATTCACTGTGCGGAGTGACCCCACTGTAATTCACTGTGCACAGTGACCCCGCTGTAATTCACTCTGCAGTGACCCCACTGTAATTCACTGTGCAGAGTGACACCACTGTAATTCACTGTGCAGTGACTCAACAGTATTTCACTGTCAAGTGACCTCACTGTAATTCACTCTGCAGAGTGACCCCACTGTAATTCACTGCGCAGAGTGACCCCACTGTAATTCACTGTGCAGTGACCACACTGGAATTCACTGTGCAGAGTAACCCCACTGTAATTCACTGTGCAGAGTGACCCCACTGTAATTCACTGTGCAGTGACCACACTGTAATTCACTGTGCAGAGTGACCCCACTGTAATTCACTGTGCAGAGTGACCCCGCTGTAATTCACTGTGCAGTGACCCCACTGTAATGCACTGTGCAGTGACCCCGCTGTAATTCACTGTGCAGTGACCACACTGTAATTCACTGTGCAGTGACCCCGCTGTAATTCACTGTGCGGTGACCCCACTGTAATTCATTGTGCAGAGTGACCCCACTGTATTCACTGTGCAGAGTGACCCCACTGTAATTCACTGTGCAGAGTGACCCCACTGTAATTCACTGTGCAGAGTGACCCCACTGTAATGCACTGTGCAGTGACCCCGCTGTAATTCACTGTGCGGAGTGACCCCGCTGTAATTCACTGTGCAGAGTGACCCCACTGTAATTCACTGTGCAGTGACCCCGCTGTAATTCACTGTGCAGAGTGACGCCACTGTAATGCACTGCGCAGAGTGACCGCACTGTAATTCACTGTGCACAGTGACCCCGCTGTAATTCACTGTGCAGAGTGACCCCGCTGTAATTCACTGTGCCGAGTGACCCCGCTGTAATTCACTGTGCAGAGTGACACCACTGTAATTCACTGTGCAGTGACCCTACTGTAATTCACTGTGCAGAGTGACCCCGCTGTAATTCACTGTGCAGAGTGACCCCACTGTAATTCACTGTACAGAGTGACCCCGCTGTAATTCACTGTGCAGAGTGACCCCACTGTAATTCACTGTGCAGAGTGACCCCACTGTAATTCACTGTGCAGAGTGACCCCACTGTAATTCACTGTGCAGAGTGACCCCACTGTAATTCACTGTGCAGTGACCCCACTGTAATTCACTGTGCAGAGTAACCCCACTGTAATTCACTGTGCAGTGACACCACTGTAATTCACTGTGCAGAGTGACCCCACTGTAATTCACTGTGCAGAGTGACCCCGCTGTAATTCACTGTGCAGAGTGACGCCACTGTAATGCACTGCGCAGAGTGACCCCACTGTAATTCACTGTGCACAGTGACCCCGCTGTAATTCACTGCGCAGAGCGACCCCGCTGTAATTCACTGTGCGGAGTGACCCCGCTGTAATTCACTGTGTGGAGTGACCCCACTGTAATTCACTGTGCACAGTGACCCCGCTGTAATTCACTCTGCAGTGACCCCACTGTAATTCACTGTGCAGAGTGACACCACTGTAATTCACTGTGCAGTGACTCAACAGTATTTCACTGTCAAGTGACCTCACTGTAATTCACTCTGCAGAGTGACCCCACTGTAATTCACTGCGCAGAGTGACCCCACTGTAATTCACTGTGCAGTGACCACACTGGAATTCACTGTGCAGAGTAACCCCACTGTAATTCACTGTGCAGAGTGACCCCACTGTAATTCACTGTGCAGTGACCACACTGTAATTCACTGTGCAGAGTGACCCCACTGTAATTCACTGTGCAGAGTGACCCCACTGTAATTCACTGTGCAGAGTGACCCCACTGTAATTCACTGTGCAGTGACCCCACTGTAATTCACTGTGCAGAGTAACCCCACTGTAATTCACTGTGCAGTGACCCCACTGTAATTCACTGTGCGGAGTGACCCCGCTGTAATTCACTGTGCAGAGTGACGCCACTGTAATTCACTGTGCACAGTGACCCCGCTGTAATTCACTGCGCAGAGCGACCCCGCTGTAATTCACTGTGCGGAGTGACCCCGCTGTAATTCACTGTGTGGAGTGACCCCACTGTAATTCACTGTGCACAGTGACCCCGCTGTAATTCACTGCGTAGAGCGACCCCGCTGTAATTCACTGTGCAGAGTGACACCACTGTAATTCACTGTGCAGAGTGACACCACTGTAATTCACTGTGCAGAGTGACCCCGCTGTAATTCACTGTGCAGAGTGACCCCGCTGTAATTCACTGTGCAGAGTGACACCACTGTAATTCACTCTGCAGTGACCCCACTGTAATTCACTCTGCAGAGTGACACCACTGTAATTCACTGTGCAGTGACTCAACAGTAATTCACTGTCAAGTGACCTCACTGTAATTCACTCTGCAGAGTGACCCCACTGTAATTCACTGCGCAGAGTGACCCCACTGTAATTCACTGTGCAGTGACCACACTGGAATTCACTGTGCAGAGTAACCCCACTGTAATTCACTGTGCAGAGTGACCCCACTGTAATTCACTGTGCAGTGACCACACTGTAATTCACTGTGCAGAGTGACCCCACTGTAATTCACTGTGCAGTGACCCCACTGTAATTCACTGTGCGGAGTGACCCCGCTGTAATTCACTGTGCAGAGTGACGCCACTGTAATTCACTGTGCACAGTGACCCCGCTGTAATTCACTGCGCAGAGCGACCCCGCTGTAATTCACTGTGCGGAGTGACCCCGCTGTAATTCACTGTGTGGAGTGACCCCACTGTAATTCACTGTGCAGAGTGACCCCACTGTAATTCACTGTGCGGTGACCCCACTGTAATTCACTGTGCAGAGTGACACCACTGTAATTCACTGTGCAGAGTGACCCCGCTGTAATTCACTGCGCAGAGCGACCCCGCTGTAATTCACTGTGCAGAGTGACACCACTGTAATTCACTGTGCAGAGTGACACCACTGTAATTCACTGTGCAGAGTGACCCCGCTGTAATTCACTGTGCAGAGTGACCCCGCTGTAATTCACTGTGCAGAGTGACACCACTGTAATTCACTCTGCAGTGACCCCACTGTAATTCACTCTGCAGAGTGACACCACTGTAATTCACTGTGCAGTGACTCAACAGTAATTCACTGTCAAGTGACCTCACTGTAATTCACTCTGCAGAGTGACCCCACTGTAATTCACTGCGCAGAGTGACCCCACTGTAATTCACTGTGCAGTGACCACACTGGAATTCACTGTGCAGAGTAACCCCACTGTAATTCACTGTGCAGAGTGACCCCACTGTAATTCACTGTGCAGTGACCACACTGTAATTCACTGTGCAGAGTGACCCCACTGTAATTCACTGTGCAGAGTGACCCCACTGTAATTCACTGTGCAGAGTAACCCCACTGTAATTCACTGTGCAGTGACCCCACTGTAATTCACTGTGCAGAGTGACCCCACTGTAATTCACTGTGCAGTGACCCCACTGTAATTCACTGTGCAGTGACCCCACTGTAATACACTGTGCAGAGTGACCCCACTGTAATTCACTGTGCAGCGACCCCACTGTAAATCACTGTGCAGAGTGACCCCACTTTAATTCACTGTGCAGAGTGACCCCGCTGTAATTCACTGTGCAGTGACCCTGCTGTAATTCACTGCGCAGAGTGACCCCGCTGTAATTCACTGTGCAGAGTGACCCCGCTGTAATTCACTGTGCAGAGTGACCCCACTGTAATTCACTGTGCAGTGTCCCCACTGTAATTCACTGTGCAGTAACCCCACTGTAATTCACTGTGCAGTGACCCCACTGTAATTCATTGTGCAGAGTGACCCCACTGTATTCACTGTGCAGAGTGACCCCACTGTAATTTACTGTGCAGAGTGACCCCACTGTAATGCACTGTGCAGTGACCCCGCTGTAATTCACTGTGCAGAGTGACCCCACTGGAATTCACTGTGCAGAGTGACCCCGCTGTAATTCACTGCGCAGAGCGACCCCACTGTAATTCACTGCGCAGAGTGACCCCACTGGAATTCACTGTGCAGAGTGACCCCACTGTAATTTACTGTGCAGAGTGACCCCACTGTAATGCACTGTGCAGTGACCCCACTGTAATTCACTGTGCAGAGTGACCCCACTGGAATTCACTGTGCAGAGTGACCCCACTGTAATTTACTGTGCAGAGTGACCCCACTGGAATTCACTGTGCAGAGTGACCCCGCTGTAATTCACTGCGCAGAGCGACCCCACTGTAATTCACTGCGCAGAGTGACCCCACTGGAATTCACTGTGCAGAGTGACCCCACTGTAATTTACTGTGCAGAGTGACCCCACTGTAATGCACTGTGCAGTGACCCCGCTGTAATTCACTGTGCAGAGTGACCCCACTGGAATTCACTGTGCAGAGTGACCCCACTGTAATTTACTGTGCAGAGTGACCCCACTGTAATGCACTGTGCAGTGACCCCACTGTAATTCACTGTGCAGTGACCCCACTGTAATTCACTGTGCAGAGTGACCCCACTGTAATTCACTGTGCGGAGTTACCCCGCTGTAATTCACTGTGCAGAGTGACGCCACTGTAATGCACTGCGCAGAGAGACCCCACTGTAATTCACTGTGCACAGTGACCCCGCTGAAATTCACTGTGCAGAGTGACCCCGCTGTAATTCACTGTGCAGAGTGACCCCGCTGTAATTCACTGTGCAGAGTGACACCGCTGTAATTCACTGCGCAGTGACCCTACTGTAATTCACTGTGCAGAGTGACCCCACTGTAATTCACTGTGCAGAGTGTCCCCACTGTAATTCACTGCGCAGAGTGACCCCACTGTAATTCACTGCGCAGAGTGGCCCCGCTGTAATTCACTGCGCAGAGCGACCCCACTGTAATTCACTGTGCAGAGTGACCCCACTGTAATTCACTGCGCAGAGTGACCCCACTGTAATTCACTGGACAGAGTGACCCCGCTGTAATTCACTGCGCAGAGTAACCCCACTGTAATTCACTGTGCGGAGTGACCCCACTGTAATTCACTGTGCGGAGTGACCCCGCTGTAATTCACTGTGCAGAGTGACGCCACTGTAATGCACTGCGCAGAGTAACCCCACTGTAATTCACTGTGCACAGTAACCCCACTGTAATTCACTGCGCAGAGCGACCCCGCTGTAATTCACAGTGCAGAGTGACCCCGCTGTAATTCACTGTGCAGAGTGACCCCGCTGTAATTCACTGTGCAGAGTGACACCACTGTAATTCACTGTGCAGTGACCCTACTGTAATTCACTGTGCAGAGTGACCCCACTGTAATTCACTGCGCAGAGTGACCCCACTGTAATTCACTGTGCAGAGTGACACCACTGTAATTCACTGTGCAGTGCCCCTACTGTAATTCACTGTCAAGTGACCTCACTGTAATTCACTGTGCAGAGTGACCCCACTGTAATTCACTGTGCGGAGTGACCCCACTGCAATTCACTGTGTAGAGTGACCCCGCTGTAATTCACTGTGCAGTGACCCCGCTGTAATTCACTGTGCAGAGTGACCCCACTGTAATTCACTGTGCCGAGTGACCCCGCTGTAATTCACAGTGCAGAGTGACCCCGCTGTAATTCACTGTGCAGAGTGACCCCGCTGTAATTCACTGTGCAGAGTGACACCACTGTAATTCACTGTGCAGTGACCCTACTGTAATTCACTGTGCAGAGTGACCCCACTGTAATTCACTGCGCAGAGTGACCCCACTGTAATTCACTGTGCAGAGTGACACCACTGTAATTCACTGTGCAGTGACCCTACTGTAATTCACTGTCAAGTGACCTCACTGTAATTCACTGTGCAGAGTGACCCCACTGTAATTCACTGTCAAGTGACCCCACTGTAATTCACTGTGCAGAGTGACCCTACTGTAATTCACTGTGCAGAGTGACCCCGCTGTAATTCACTGTGCAGAGTGACCCCGCTGAAATTCGCTGTGCGGAGTGACCCCACTGTAATTCACTGTGCAGTGACCCCACTGTAATTCACTGTGCAGAGTGACCCTACTGTAATTCACTGTGCAGAGTGACCCCACTGTAATTCACTGCGCAGAGTGACCCCGCTGTAATTCACTGCGCAGAGTGACCCCGCTGTAATTCACTGTGCAGAGTGACCCGACTGTAATTCACTGTGCAGAGTGACCCCACTGTAATTCACTGTGCACAGTGACCCCGCTGTAATTCACTGTGCAGAGTGACCCCACTGTAATTCACTGTCAAGTGACCTCACTGTAATTCACTGTGCAGAGTGACCCCACTGTAATTCACTGTCAAGTGACCCCACTGTAATTCACTGTGCAGAGTGACCCCACTGTAATTCACTGTGCACAGTGACCCCACTGTAATTCACTGTGCAGAGTGACCCCGCTGTAATTCACTGTGCAGAGTGACCCCACTGTAATTCACTGTGCAGAGTGACCCCACTGTAATTCACTGTGCGGAGTGACGCCACTGTAATTCACTGTGCGGAGTGACCCCACTGTAATTCACTGTGCAGAGTGACCACACTGTAATTCACTGTGCAGAGTGACCCCACTGTAATTCACTGTGCAGAGTGACCCCACTGTAATTCACTGTGCAGAGTGACCCCACTGTAATTCACTGTGCAGAGTGACCCCACTGTAATTCACTGTGCAGTGACCCCACTGTAATTCACTGTGCAGAGTAACCCCACTGTAATTCACTGTGCAGTGACCCCACTGTAATTCACTGTGCAGAGTGACCCCACTGTAATTCACTGTGCAGTGACCCCACTGTAATTCACTGTGCAGAGTGACCCCACTGTAATTCACTGTGCAGCGACCCCACTGTAATTCACTGTGCAGAGTGACCCCACTGTAATTCACTGTACAGAGTGACCCCACTGTAATTCACTGTGCAGAGTGACCCCACTGTAATTCACTGTGCAGTGACTCCACTGTAATTCACTGTGCAGAGTAACCCCACTGTAATTCACTGTGCAGTGACCCCACTGTAATTCACTGTGCAGAGTGACCCCACTGTAATTCACTGTGGAGTGACCCCACTGTAATTCACTGCGCAGAGTGGCCCCGCTGTAATTCACTGCGCAGAGCGACCCCACTGTAATTCACTGTGCAGAGTGACCCCACTGTAATTCACTGCGCAGAGTGACCCCACTGTAATTCACTGCACAGAGTGACCCCGCTGTAATTCACTGCGCAGAGTAACCCCACTGTAATTCACTGTGCGGAGTGACCCCACTGTAATTCACTGTGCGGAGTGACCCCGCTGTAATTCACTGTGCAGAGTGACGCCACTGTAATGCACTGCGCAGAGTAACCCCACTGTAATTCACTGTGCACAGTGACCCCGCTGTAATTCACTGTGCAGAGCGACCCCGCTGTAATTCACAGTGCAGAGTGACCCCGCTGTAATTCACTGTGCAGAGTGACCCCGCTGTAATTCAATGTGCAGAGTGACACCACTGTAATTCACTGTGCAGTGACCCTACTGTAATTCACTGTGCAGAGTGACCCCACTGTAATTCACTGCGCAGAGTGACCCCACTGTAATTCACTGTGCAGAGTGACACCACTGTAATTCACTGTGCAGTGCCCCTACTGTAATTCACTGTCAAGTGACCTCACTGTAATTCACTGTGCAGAGTGACCCCACTGTAATTCACTGTGCGGAGTGACCCCACTGCAATTCACTGTGTAGAGTGACCCCACTGTAATTCACTGTGCCGAGTGACCCCGCTGTAATTCACAGTGCAGAGTGACCCCGCTGTAATTCACTGTGCAGAGTGACCCCGCTGTAATTCACTGTGCAGAGTGACACCACTGTAATTCACTGTGCAGAGTGACACCACTGTAATTCACTGTGCAGTGACCCTACTGTAATTCACTGTCAAGTGACCTCACTGTAATTCACTGTGCAGAGTGACCCCACTGTAATTCACTGTCAAGTGACCCCACTGTAATTCACTGTGCAGAGTGACCCCACTGTAATTCACTGTGCCGAGTGACCCCACTGTAATTCACTGTGCAGTGACTCAACAGTAATTCACTGTCAAGTGACCTCACTGTAATTCACTCTGCAGAGTGACCCCACTGTAATTCACTGCGCAGAGTGACCCCACTGTAATTCACTGTGCAGTGACCACACTGTAATTCACTGTGCAGAGTAACCCCACTGTAATTCACTGTGCAGAGTGACCCCACTGTAATTCACTGTGCAGTGACCACACTGTAATTCACTGTGCAGAGTGACCCCACTGTAATTCACTGTGCAGAGTGACCCCACTGTAATTCACTGTGCAGAGTGACCCCACTGTAATTCACTGTGCAGTGACCCCACTGTAATTCACTGTGCAGAGTAACCCCACTGTAATTCACTGTGCAGTGACCCCACTGTAATTCACTGTGCAGAGTGACCCCACTGTAATTCACTGTGCAGTGACCCCACTGTAATTCACTGTGCAGAGTGACCCCACTGTAATTCACTGTGCAGAGTGACCCCACTGTAATTCACTGTGCAGAGTGACCCCACTGTAATTCACTGTGCAGTGACCCCACTGTAATTCACTGTGCAGAGTAACCCCACTGTAATTCACTGTGCAGTGACCCCACTGTAATTCACTGTGCAGAGTGACCCCACTGTAATTCACTGTGCAGTGACCCCACTGTAATTCACTGTGCAGAGTGACCCCACTGTAATTCACTGTGCAGCGACCCCACTGTAATTCACTGTGCAGAGTGACCCCACTGTAATTCACTGTACAGAGTGACCCCACTGTAATTCACTGTGCAGAGTGACCCCACTGTAATTCACTGTGCAGTGACTCCACTGTAATTCACTGTGCAGAGTAACCCCACTGTAATTCACTGTGCAGTGACCCCACTGTAATTCACTGTGCAGAGTGACCCCACTGTAATTCACTGTGGAGTGACACCACTGTAATTCACTGCTCAGAGTGGTCCCGCTGTAATTCACTGCGCAGAGCGACCCCACTGTAATTCACTGTGCAGAGTGACCCCACTGTAATTCACTGCGCAGAGTGACCCCACTGTAATTCACTGCACAGAGTGACCCCGCTGTAATTCACTGCGCAGAGTAACCCCACTGTAATTCACTGTGTGGAGTGACCCCACTGTAATTCACTGTGCGGAGTGACCCCGCTGTAATTCACTGTGCAGAGTGACGCCACTGTAATGCACTGCGCAGAGTAACCCCACTGTAATTCACTGTGCACAGTGACCCCGCTGTAATTCACTGCGCAGAGCGACCCCGCTGTAATTCACAGTGCAGAGTGACCCCGCTGTAATTCACTGTGCAGAGTGACCCCGCTGTAATTCACTGTGCAGAGTGACACCACTGTAATTCACTGTGCAGTGACCCTACTGTAATTCACTGTGCAGAGTGACCCCACTGTAATTCACTGCGCAGAGTGACCCCACTGTAATTCACTGTGCAGAGTGACACCACTGTAATTCACTGTGCAGTGACCCTACTGTAATTCACTGTCAAGTGACCTCACTGTAATTCACTGTGCAGAGTGACCCCACTGTCATTCACTGTGCGGAGTGACCCCACTGCAATTCACTGTGTAGAGTGACCCCACTGTAATTCACTGTGCCGAGTGACCCCGCTGTAATTCACAGTGCAGAGTGACCCCGCTGTAATTCACTGTGCAGAGTGACCCCGCTGTAATTCACTGTGCAGAGTGACACCACTGTAATTCACTGTGCAGTGACCCTACTGTAATTCACTGTGCAGAGTGACCCCACTGTAATTCACTGCGCAGAGTGACCCCACTGTAATTCACTGTGCAGAGTGACACCACTGTAATTCACTGTGCAGTGACCCTACTGTAATTCACTGTCAAGTGACCTCACTGTAATTCACTGTGCAGAGTGACCCCACTGTAATTCACTGTCAAGTGACCCCACTGTAATTCACTGTGCAGAGTGACCCCACTGTAATTCACTGTGCCGAGTGACCCCACTGTAATTCACTGTGCAGTGACTCAACAGTAATTCACTGTGCAGTGACTCAACAGTAATTCACTGTCAAGTGACCTCACTGTAATTCACTCTGCAGAGTGACCCCACTGTAATTCACTGCGCAGAGTGACCCCACTGTAATTCACTGTGCAGTGACCACACTGTAATTCACTGTGCAGAGTAACCCCACTGTAATTCACTGTGCAGAGTGACCCCACTGTAATTCACTGTGCAGTGACCACACTGTAATTCACTGTGCAGAGTGACCCCACTGTAATTCACTGTGCAGAGTGACCCCACTGTAATTCACTGTGCAGAGTGACCCCACTGTAATTCACTGTGCAGTGACCCCACTGTAATTCACTGTGCAGAGTAACCCCACTGTAATTCACTGTGCAGTGACCCCACTGTAATTCACTGTGCAGAGTGACCCCACTGTAATTCACTGTGCAGTGACCCCACTGTAATTCACTGTGCAGAGTGACCCCACTGTAATTCACTATGCAGCGACCCCACTGTAATTCACTGTGCAGAGTGACCCCACTGTAATTCACTGTACAGAGTGACCCCACTGTAATTCACTGCACAGTGACCCCACTGTAATTCACTGTACAGAGTGACCCCACTGTAATTCACTGTGCAGAGTGACCCCACTGTAATTCACTGTGCAGTGACCCCACTGTAATTCACTGTGGAGTGACCCCACTGTAATTCACTGTGCAGAGTGACCCCACTGTAATTCACTGTGCAGTGACCCCACTGTAATTCACTGTGCAGAGTGACCCCACTGTAATTCACTGCACAGAGTGACCCCGCTGTAATTCACTGCGCAGAGTAACCCCACTGTAATTCACTGTGCGGAGTGACCCCACTGTAATTCACTGTGCGGAGTGACCCCGCTGTAATTCACTGTGCAGAGTGACGCCACTGTAATGCACTGCGCAGAGTGACCCCACTGTAATTCACTGTGCACAGTGACCCCGCTGTAATTCACTGCGCAGAGCGACCCCGCTGTAATTCACAGTGCAGAGTGACCCCGCTGTAATTCACTGTGCAGAGTGACCCCGCTGTAATTCACTGTGCAGAGTGACACCACTGTAATTCACTGTGCAGTGACCCTACTGTAATTCACTGTGCAGAGTGACCCCGCTGTAATTCACTGCGCAGAGTGACCCCACTGTAATTCACTGTGCAGAGTGACACCACTGTAATTCACTGTGCAGTGACCCTACTGTAATTCACTGTCAAGTGACCTCACTGTAATTCACTGTGCAGAGTGACCCCACTGTAATTCACTGTGCGGAGTGACCCCACTGCAATTTACTGTGTAGAGTGACCCCACTGTAATTCACTGTGCCGAGTGACCCCGCTGTAATTCACAGTGCAGAGTGACCCCGCTGTAATTCACTGTGCAGAGTGACCCCGCTGTAATTCACTGTGCAGAGTGACACCACTGTAATTCACTGTGCAGTGACCCTACTGTAATTCACTGTGCAGAGTGACCCCACTGTAATTCACCGCGCAGAGTGACCCCACTGTAATTCACTGTGCAGAGTGACACCACTGTAATTCACTGTGCAGTGACCCTACTGTAATTCACTGTCAAGTGACCTCACTGTAATTCACTGTGCAGAGTGACCCCACTGTAATTCACTGTCAAGTGACCCCACTGTAATTCACTGTGCAGAGTGACCCCACTGTAATTCACTGTGCCGAGTGACCCCACTGTAATTCACTGTGCAGTGACTCAACAGTAATTCACTGTCAAGTGACCTCACTGTAATTCACTCTGCAGAGTGACCCCACTGTAATTCACTGTGCAGTGACCACACTGTAATTCACTGTGCAGAGTAACCCCACTGTAATTCACTGTGCAGAGTGACCCCACTGTAATTCACTGTGCAGTGACCACACTGTAATTCACTGTGCAGAGTGACCCCACTGTAATTCACTGTGCAGAGTGACCCCACTGTAATTCACTGTGCAGAGTGACCCCACTGTAATTCACTGTGCAGTGACCCCACTGTAATTCACTGTGCAGTGACCCCACTGTAATTCACTGTGCAGTGACCCCACTGTAATTCACTGTGCAGAGTAACCCCACTGTAATTCACTGTGCAGTGACCCCACTGTAATTCACTGTGCAGAGTGACCCCACTGTAATTCACTGTGCAGTGACCCCACTGTAATTCACTGTGCAGAGTGACCCCACTGTAATTCACTATGCAGCGACCCCACTGTAATTCACTGTGCAGAGTGACCCCACTGTAATTCACTGTACAGAGTGACCCCACTGTAATTCACTGCACAGTGACCCCACTGTAATTCACTGTACAGAGTGACCCTACTGTAATTCACTGTGCAGAGTGACCCCACTGTAATTCACTGTGCAGTGACCCCACTGTAATTCACTGTGGAGTGACCCCACTGTAATTCACTGTGCAGAGTGACCCCACTGTAATTCACTGTGCAGTGACCCCACTGTAATTCACTGTGCAGAGTGACCCCACTGTAATTCAGTGTGCAGTGATCCCACTGTAATTCACTGTGCAATGACCTCACTGTAATTCACTGTGCAGTGTGACCCCGCTGTAATTCACTGTGCAGTGACCCCACTGTTATTCACTGTGCATTGTCCCCACTGCAATTCACTGTGCAGTGACCCCACTGTAATTCACTGTGCAGTGACCCCACTGTAATTCACTGTCAAGTGACCCCACTGTAATTCACTGTGCAGAGTGACCCCACTGTAATTCACTGTGTAGAGTGACCCCACTGTAATTCACTGTGCAGAGTGATCCCACTGTAATTCACTGCGCAGAGTGACCTCATTGTAATTCACTGTGCAGTGACCACACTGTAATTCACTGTGCAGAGTGACCCCACTGTAATTCACTGTGCAGAGTGACCTCACTGTAATTCACTGTGCAGAGTGACCCCACTGTAATTCACTGTGCAGTGACCCCACTGTAATTCACTGTGCAGAGTGACCTCACCGTAATTCACTGTGCAGTGACCTCACTGTAATTCACTGTGCAGTGTGACCCCACTGTAATTCACTGTGCAGTGTGACCCCACTGTAATTCAATGTGCAGTGACCCCACTGTAATTCACTGTGCAGTGACCCCACTGTAATTCACTGTGCAGAGTGACCCCACTGTAATTCACTGTGCAGTCACCCCACTGTAAATCACTGTGCAGAGTGACCCCACTGTAATTCACTGTGCTGAGTGACCCCACTGTAATTCACTGTGCAGAGTGACCCCACTGTAATTCACTGCGCAGAGTGACCCCACTATAATTCACTGTGCAGTGACCCCACTGTAATTCACTGTGCAGAGTGACCCCACTGTAATTCACTGTACAGAGTGAACCCACTGTAATTCACTCTGCAGTGACCCCACTGTAATTCACTGTGCAGTGACCCCACTGTAATTCACTGTGCAGTGTGACCCCACTGTAATTCACTGTGCAGTGACCCCACTGTAATTCACTGTGCAGAGTGACCCCACTGTAATTCACTGTGCAGTGACCCCACTGTAATACACTGTGCTTCACTGTGCAGAGTGACCCCACTGTAATTCACTGTGCAGTGTGACCCCACTGTAATTCACTGTGCAGAGTGACCCCACTGTAATTCACTGTGCAGTGACCCCACTGTAATTCACTGTGCAGTGACCCCACTATAATTCACTGTGCAGTGACCCCACTGTAATTCACTGTGCAGTGACCCCACTGTAATTCACTGTGCAGAGTGACCCCACTGTAATTCACTGTGCAGAGTGACCCCACTGTAATTCACTGTGCAGAGTGACCCCACTGTAATTCACTGTGCGGTGACCCCACTGTAATTCACTGTGCAGAGTGACCCCACTGTAATTCTCTGTGCGGTGACCCCACTGTAATTCACTGTGCAGTGACATCATTGTAATTCACTGTGCAGAGTGACCTCACTGTAAATCACTTTGCAGATTGACCCCACTGTAATTCACTGTGCAGTGACCCCACTGTAATTCACTGTGCAGTGACCCCACTGTAATTCACTGTGCAGAGTGACCCCACTGTATTTCACTGTGGGGTGACCCCACTGTAATTCATTGTGCAGAGTGACCCCACTGTATTCACTGTGCAGAGTGACCCCACTGTAATTCACTGTGCAGAGTGATCCCACTGTAATTCACTGTGCAGTGACCCCACTGTAATTCACTGTGCAGAGTGACCCCACTGTAATTCACTGTGCAGAGTGACCCCGCTGTAATTCACTGTGTGGAGTGACCCCGCTGTAATTCACTGTGCAGTGACCCCACTGTAATTCACTGTGCAGAGTGACCCCACTGTAATTCACTGTGCAGAGTGACCCCGCTGTAATTCACTGCGCAGAGTGACCCCACTGTAAGTCACTGCGCAGAGTGACCCCACTGTAAGTCACTGTGCAGAGTGACCCCACTGTAATTCTCTGTGCAGAGTGACCCCACTGTAAGTCACTGTGCAGAGTGACCCCACTGTAATTCTCTGTGCAGAGTGACCCCACTGTAATTCACTGTGCAGAGTGACCCCACTGTAATTCTCTGTGCGGTGACCCCACTGTAATTCACTGTGCAGTGACATCACTGTAATTCACTGTGCAGAGTGACCTCACTGTAAATCACTTTGCAGATTGACCCCACTGTAATTCACTGTGCAGTGACCCCACTGTAATTCACTGTGCAGTGACCCCACTGTAATTCACTGTGCAGAGTGATCCCACTGTATTTCACTGTGGGGTGACCCCACTGTAATTCATTGTGCAGAGTGACCCCACTGTATTCACTTTGCAGAGTGACCCCACTGTAATTCACTGTGCAGAGTGATCCCACTGTAATTCACTGTGCAGTGACCCCACTGTAATTCACTGTGCGGAGTGACCCCGCTGTAATTCACTGTGCAGAGTGACGCCACTGTAATGCACTGCGCAGAGTGACCCCACTGTAATTCACTGTGCACAGTGACCCCGCTGTAATTCACTGCGCAGAGCGACCCCGCTGTAATTCACAGTGCAGAGTGACCCCGCTGTAATTCACTGTGCAGAGTGACCCCGCTGTAATTCACTGTGCAGAGTGACACCACTGTAATTCACTGTGCAGTGACCCTACTGTAATTCACTGTGCAGAGTGACCCCGCTGTAATTCACTGCGCAGAGTGACCCCACTGTAATTCACTGTGCAGAGTGACACCACTGTAATTCACTGTGCAGAGTGACCCCACTGTAATTCACTGTGCAGTGACCCTACTGTAATTCACTGTCAAGTGACCTCACTGTAATTCACTGTGCAGAGTGACCCCACTGTAATTCACTGTGCGGAGTGACCCCACTGCAATTCACTGTGTAGAGTGACCCCACTGTAATTCACTGTGCCGAGTGACCCCGCTGTAATTCACAGTGCAGAGTGACCCCGCTGTAATTCACTGTGCAGAGTGACCCCGCTGTAATTCACTGTGCAGAGTGACACCACTGTAATTCACTGTGCAGTGACCCTACTGTAATTCACTGTGCAGAGTGACCCCACTGTAATTCACCGCGCAGAGTGACCCCACTGTAATTCACTGTGCAGAGTGACACCACTGTAATTCACTGTGCAGTGACCCTACTGTAATTCACTGTCAAGTGACCTCACTGTAATTCACTGTGCAGAGTGACCCCACTGTAATTCACTGTCAAGTGACCCCACTGTAATTCACTGTGCAGAGTGACCCCACTGTAATTCACTGTGCCGAGTGACCCCACTGTAATTCACTGTGCAGTGACTCAACAGTAATTCACTGTCAAGTGACCTCACTGTAATTCACTCTGCAGAGTGACCCCACTGTAATTCACTGTGCAGTGACCACACTGTAATTCACTGTGCAGAGTAACCCCACTGTAATTCACTGTGCAGAGTGACCCCACTGTAATTCACTGTGCAGTGACCACACTGTAATTCACTGTGCAGAGTGACCCCACTGTAATTCACTGTGCAGAGTGACCCCACTGTAATTCACTGTGCAGAGTGACCCCACTGTAATTCACTGTGCAGTGACCCCACTGTAATTCACTGTGCAGTGACCCCACTGTAATTCACTGTGCAGTGACCCCACTGTAATTCACTGTGCAGAGTAACCCCACTGTAATTCACTGTGCAGTGACCCCACTGTAATTCACTGTGCAGAGTGACCCCACTGTAATTCACTGTGCAGTGACCCCACTGTAATTCACTGTGCAGAGTGACCCCACTGTAATTCACTATGCAGCGACCCCACTGTAATTCACTGTGCAGAGTGACCCCACTGTAATTCACTGTACAGAGTGACCCCACTGTAATTCACTGTACAGAGTGACCCTACTGTAATTCACTGTGCAGAGTGACCCCACTGTAATTCACTGTGCAGTGACCCCACTGTAATTCACTGTGGAGTGACCCCACTGTAATTCACTGTGCAGAGTGACCCCACTGTAATTCACTGTGCAGTGACCCCACTGTAATTCACTGTGCAGAGTGACCCCACTGTAATTCAGTGTGCAGTGATCCCACTGTAATTCACTGTGCAATGACCTCACTGTAATTCACTGTGCAGTGTGACCCCGCTGTAATTCACTGTGCAGTGACCCCACTGTTATTCACTGTGCAGTGTCCCCACTGCAATTCACTGTGCAGTGACCCCACTGTAATTCACTGTGCAGTGACCCCACTGTAATTCACTGTCAAGTGACCCCACTGTAATTCACTGTGCAGAGTGACCCCACTGTAATTCACTGTGTAGAGTGACCCCACTGTAATTCACTGTGCAGAGTGATCCCACTGTAATTCACTGCGCAGAGTGACCTCATTGTAATTCACTGTGCAGTGACCACACTGTAATTCACTGTGCAGAGTGACCCCACTGTAATTCACTGTGCAGAGTGACCTCACTGTAATTCACTGTGCAGTGACCCCACTGTAATTCACTGTGCAGAGTGACCCCACTGTATTTCACTGTGGGGTGACCCCACTGTAATTCATTGTGCAGAGTGACCCCACTGTATTCACTGTGCAGAGTGACCCCACTGTAATTCACTGTGCAGAGTGATCCCACTGTAATTCACTGTGCAGTGACACCACTGTAATTCACTGTGCAGAGTGACCCCACTGTAATTCACTGTGCAGAGTGACCCCGCTGTAATTCACTGTGTGGAGTGACCCCGCTGTAATTCACTGTGCAGTGACCCCACTGTAATTCACTGTGCAGAGTGACCCCACTGTAATTCACTGTGCAGAGTGACCCCGCTGTAATTCACTGCGCAGAGTGACCCCACTGTAAGTCACTGCGCAGAGTGACCCCACTGTAAGTCACTGTGCAGAGTGACCCCACTGTAATTCTCTGTGCAGAGTGACCCCACTGTAAGTCACTGTGCAGAGTGACCCCACTGTAATTCTCTGTGCAGAGTGACCCCACTGTAATTCACTGTGCAGAGTGACCCCACTGTAATTCTCTGTGCGGTGACCCCACTGTAATTCACTGTGCAGTGACATCACTGTAATTCACTGTGCAGAGTGACCTCACTGTAAATCACTTTGCAGATTGACCCCACTGTAATTCACTGTGCAGTGACCCCACTGTAATTCACTGTGCAGTGACCCCACTGTAATTCACTGTGCAGAGTGACCCCACTGTATTTCACTGTGGGGTGACCCCACTGTAATTCATTGTGCAGAGTGACCCCACTGTATTCACTTTGCAGAGTGACCCCACTGTAATTCACTGTGCAGAGTGATCCCACTGTAATTCACTGTGCAGTGACCCCACTGTAATTCACTGTGCGGAGTGACCCCGCTGTAATTCACTGTGCAGAGTGACGCCACTGTAATGCACTGCGCAGAGTGACCCCACTGTAATTCACTGTGCACAGTGACCCCGCTGTAATTCACTGCGCAGAGCGACCCCGCTGTAATTCACAGTGCAGAGTGACCCCGCTGTAATTCACTGTGCAGAGTGACCCCGCTGTAATTCACTGTGCAGAGTGACACCACTGTAATTCACTGTGCAGTGACCCTACTGTAATTCACTGTGCAGAGTGACCCCGCTGTAATTCACTGCGCAGAGTGACCCCACTGTAATTCACTGTGCAGAGTGACACCACTGTAATTCACTGTGCAGTGACCCTACTGTAATTCACTGTCAAGTGACCTCACTGTAATTCACTGTGCAGAGTGACCCCACTGTAATTCACTGTGCGGAGTGACCCCACTGCAATTCACTGTGTAGAGTGACCCCACTGTAATTCACTGTGCCGAGTGACCCCGCTGTAATTCACAGTGCAGAGTGACCCCGCTGTAATTCACTGTGCAGAGTGACCCCGCTGTAATTCACTGTGCAGAGTGACACCACTGTAATTCACTGTGCAGTGACCCTACTGTAATTCACTGTGCAGAGTGACCCCACTGTAATTCACCGCGCAGAGTGACCCCACTGTAATTCACTGTGCAGAGTGACACCACTGTAATTCACTGTGCAGTGACCCTACTGTAATTCACTGTCAAGTGACCTCACTGTAATTCACTGTGCAGAGTGACCCCACTGTAATTCACTGTCAAGTGACCCCACTGTAATTCACTGTGCAGAGTGACCCCACTGTAATTCACTGTGCCGAGTGACCCCACTGTAATTCACTGTGCAGTGACTCAACAGTAATTCACTGTCAAGTGACCTCACTGTAATTCACTCTGCAGAGTGACCCCACTGTAATTCACTGTGCAGTGACCACACTGTAATTCACTGTGCAGAGTAACCCCACTGTAATTCACTGTGCAGAGTGACCCCACTGTAATTCACTGTGCAGTGACCACACTGTAATTCACTGTGCAGAGTGACCCCACTGTAATTCACTGTGCAGAGTGACCCCACTGTAATTCACTGTGCAGAGTGACCCCACTGTAATTCACTGTGCAGTGACCCCACTGTAATTCACTGTGCAGTGACCCCACTGTAATTCACTGTGCAGTGACCCCACTGTAATTCACTGTGCAGAGTAACCCCACTGTAATTCACTGTGCAGTGACCCCACTGTAATTCACTGTGCAGAGTGACCCCGCTGTAATTCACTGTGCAGTGACCCCACTGTAATTCACTGTGCAGAGTGACCCCACTGTAATTCACTATGCAGCGACCCCACTGTAATTCACTGTGCAGAGTGACCCCACTGTAATTCACTGTACAGAGTGACCCCACTGTAATTCACTGCACAGTGACCCCACTGTAATTCACTGTACAGAGTGACCCTACTGTAATTCACTGTGCAGAGTGACCCCACTGTAATTCACTGTGCAGTGACCCCACTGTAATTCACTGTGGAGTGACCCCACTGTAATTCACTGTGCAGAGTGACCCCACTGTAATTCACTGTGCAGTGACCCCACTGTAATTCACTGTGCAGAGTGACCCCACTGTAATTCAGTGTGCAGTGATCCCACTGTAATTCACTGTGCAATGACCTCACTGTAATTCACTGTGCAGTGTGACCCCGCTGTAATTCACTGTGCAGTGACCCCACTGTTATTCACTGTGCAGTGTCCCCACTGCAATTCACTGTGCAGTGACCCCACTGTAATTCACTGTGCAGTGACCCCACTGTAATTCACTGTCAAGTGACCCCACTGTAATTCACTGTGCAGAGTGACCCCACTGTAATTCACTGTGTAGAGTGACCCCACTGTAATTCACTGTGCAGAGTGATCCCACTGTAATTCACTGCGCAGAGTGACCTCATTGTAATTCACTGTGCAGTGACCACACTGTAATTCACTGTGCAGAGTGACCCCACTGTAATTCACTGTGCAGAGTGACCTCACTGTAATTCACTGTGCAGAGTGACCCCACTGTAATTCACTGTGCAGTGACCCCACTGTAATTCACTGTGCAGAGTGACCTCACCGTAATTCACTGTGCAGTGACCTCACTGTAATTCACTGTGCAGTGTGACCCCACTGTAATTCACTGTGCAGTGTGACCCCACTGTAATTCAATGTGCAGTGACCCCACTGTAATTCACTGTGCAGTGACCCCACTGTAATTCACTGTGCAGAGTGACCCCACTGTAATTCACTGTGCAGTCACCCCACTGTAAATCACTGTGCAGAGTGACCCCACTGTAATTCACTGTGCTGAGTGACCCCACTGTAATTCACTGTGCAGAGTGACCCCACTGTAATTCACTGCGCAGAGTGACCCCACTATAATTCACTGTGCAGTGACCCCACTGTAATTCACTGTGCAGAGTGACCCCACTGTAATTCACTGTACAGAGTGAACCCACTGTAATTCACTCTGCAGTGACCCCACTGTAATTCACTGTGCAGTGACCCCACTGTAATACACTGTGCTTCACTGTGCAGAGTGACCCCACTGTAATTCACTGTGCAGTGTGACCCCACTGTAATTCACTGTGCAGAGTGACCCCACTGTAATTCACTGTGCAGTGACCCCACTGTAATTCACTGTGCAGTGACCCCACTATAATTCACTGTGCAGTGACCCCACTGTAATTCACTGTGCAGTGACCCCACTGTAATTCACTGTGCAGAGTGACCCCACTGTAATTCACTGTGCAGAGTGACCCCACTGTAATTCACTGTGCAGAGTGACCCCACTGTAATTCACTGTGCGGTGACCCCACTGTAATTCACTGTGCAGAGTGACCCCACTGTAATTCTCTGTGCGGTGACCCCACTGTAATTCACTGTGCAGTGACATCACTGTAATTCACTGTGCAGAGTGACCTCACTGTAAATCACTTTGCAGATTGACCCCACTGTAATTCACTGTGCAGTGACCCCACTGTAATTCACTGTGCAGTGACCCCACTGTAATTCACTGTGCAGAGTGACCCAACTGTATTTCACTGTGGGGTGACCCCACTGTAATTCATTGTGCAGAGTGACCCCACTGTATTCACTGTGCAGAGTGACCCCACTGTAATTCACTGTGCAGAGTGATCCCACTGTAATTCACTGTGCAGTGACCCCACTGTAATTCACTGTGCAGAGTGACCCCACTGTAATTCACTGTGCAGAGTGACCCCGCTGTAATTCACTGTGTGGAGTGACCCCGCTGTAATTCACTGTGCAGTGACCCCACTGTAATTCACTGTGCAGAGTGACCCCACTGTAATTCACTGTGCAGAGTGACCCCGCTGTAATTCACTGCGCAGAGTGACCCCACTGTAAGTCACTGCGTAGAGTGACCCCACTGTAAGTCACTGTGCAGAGTGACCCCACTGTAATTCTCTGTGCAGAGTGACCCCACTGTAAGTCACTGTGCAGAGTGACCCCACTGTAATTCTCTGTGCAGATTGACCCCACTGTAATTCACTGTGCAGAGTGACCCCACTGTAATTCTCTGTGCGGTGACCCCACTGTAATTCACTGTGCAGTGACATCACTGTAATTCACTGTGCAGAGTGACCTCACTGTAAATCACTTTGCAGATTGACCCCACTGTAATTCACTGTGCAGTGACCCCACTGTAATTCACTGTGCAGTGACCCCACTGTAATTCACTGTGCAGAGTGACCCCACTGTATTTCACTGTGGGGTGACCCCACTGTAATTCATTGTGCAGAGTGACCCCACTGTATTCACTTTGCAGAGTGACCCCACTGTAATTCACTGTGCAGAGTGATCCCACTGTAATTCACTGTGCAGAGTGACCCCACTGTAATTCACTGTGCAGAGTGACCCCGCTGTAATTCACTGTGTGGAGTGACCCCGCTGTAATTCACTGTGCAGTGACCCCACTGTAATTCACTGTGCAGAGTGACCCCACTGTAATTCACTGTGCAGAGTGACCCCGCTGTAATTCACTGCGCAGAGTGACCCCACTGTAAGTCACTGCGCAGAGTGACCCCACTGTAAGTCACTGTGCAGAGTGACCCCACTGTAATTCTCTGTGCAGAGTGACCCCACTGTAAGTCACTGTGCAGAGTGACCCCACTGTAATTCTCTGTGCAGAGTGACCCCACTGTAATTCACTGTGCAGAGTGACCCCACTGTAATTCACTGTGCAGAGTGACCCCACTGTAATTCACTGTGCAGAGTGACCCCACTGTAATTCACTGTGCAGAGTGACCCCACTGTAATTCACTGTGCAGTGACCCTACTGTAATTCACTGTGCAGAGTGACCCCACTGTAATTCACTGTGCAGAGTGACCCCACTGTAATTCTCTGTGCAGAGTGACCCCACTGTAATTCACTGTGCAGAGTGACCCCACTGTAATTCACTGTGCAGTGTGACCCCACTGTAATTCACTGTGCAGAGTGACCCCACTGTAATTCACTGTGCAGTGACCCCACTGTAATTCACTGTGCAGAGTGACCCCGCTGTAATTCACTGTGCAGTGACCCCACTGTAATTCACTGTGCAGAGTGACCCCGCTGTAATTCACTGTGCAGAGTGACCCCGCTGTAATTCACTGTGCAGTGACCCCACTGTAATTCACTGTGCAGAGTGACCCCGCTGTAATTCACTGTGCAGTGACCCCACTGTAATTCACTGTGCAGAGTGACCCCGCTGTAATTCACTGTGCAGTGACCCCACTGTAATTCACTGTGCAGAGTGACCCCGCTGTAATTCACTGTGTAGAGTGACCCCACTGTAATTCACTGTCCAGAGTGACCCCACTGTAATTCACTGTGCAGAGTGACCCCACTGTAATTCACTGTGCAGTGACCCCACTGTAATTCACTGTGCAGAGTGACCCCGCTGTAATTCACTGTGCAGTGACCCCACTGTAATTCACTGTGCAGAGTGACCCCGCTGTAATTCACTGTGTAGAGTGACCCCACTGTAATTCACTGTCCAGAGTGACCCCACTGTAATTCACTGTGCAGAGTGACCCCACTGTAATTCACTGTGCAGAGTGACCCCACTGTAATTCACTGTGCAGAGTGACCACACTGTAATTCACTGTGTAGAGTGACCCCACTGTAATTCACTGTCCAGAGTGACCCCGCTGTAATTCACTGTGCAGTGTGACCCCGCTGTAATTCACTGTGCAGTGACCCCACTGTAATTCACTGTGCAGAGTGACCCCACTGTAATTCACTGTGCGGAGTGACCCCGCTGTAATTCACTGTGCGGAGTGACCCCACTGTAATTCACTGTGCGGAGTGACCCCACTGTAATTCACTGTGCAGAGTGACCCCACTGTAATTCACTGCGCAGAGTGACCCCACTGT
This sequence comes from Scyliorhinus torazame, assembly GCF_047496885.1. Taxonomy (NCBI): domain Eukaryota; kingdom Metazoa; phylum Chordata; class Chondrichthyes; order Carcharhiniformes; family Scyliorhinidae; genus Scyliorhinus; species Scyliorhinus torazame. The sequence goes on from NC_092720.1 coordinate 224,172,400, forward strand.
AATTCACTGTGCAGAGTGACCCCGCTGTAATTCACTGTGCAGTGTGACCCCGCTGTAATTCACTGTGCAGTGACCCCACTGTAATTCACTGTGCAGTGACCCCACTGTTATCAGTTCCTTCACCATTTGTATTTTGTGGAAGTGATAGTTTAGTGATTTTGAATAAAGATTGAAGCTGCATTGATCCATTTCCAGGTTGTCTTCTGCAGGGATTCAGTTTGTCGATGCCGGTACGAGTGCTGCTTCCTTGACCAGAATGTGTTGTGCCGGGACCGTGTTGCCTGGGCCAGCATGGCAAGGTGAATACTGATCCTCCATCACCGAGCCAGCATGGGGCTATCTAAATGTGGATCATTCCCTCTTGCTATTGGTGTGAAGGAATTCTAATTCTTATCAGCCTGACTGAGTTAATTTTACATTTTATTATAATCCACATTAATAAAGTGAGCGAATGTGACCAATCACAATTAGTCCTGTCAATTCTCAGCATCGGGAGGTGTCCCTCGGTAAACAGTCCTACCTTTAAATCAGAAACGATCCATCGAGGGCCATAGGGGTCTCTCGATTGGCAAGGGATAATTGTTCCGAATGTTCAACAATCAGTTCACTTTCGATTCAAACTGTTACAGGAGGAGGTTTTATCCACAGGCGGATGTTCTGTACAGTTTATTACAGCTCCTGTAATTAACCTTTGTTTAAATGCATCATTCTGTGTCAAAGAAAGCTCTGACAGGGGAGAGATCGTCAGACACGAGGGCCGGGAGCTACTTCCAGCTCCGATTAAACTGTCTGTAAAACAAGACAAAGGCAGGGGTCAGTTACACATATAACATAACGCTCTGGTACTGCACTGTGTGATATAACATTACACTCTGGTACCGCACTGTGTGATATAACATAACGCTCTGGTACTGCACTGTGTGATATAACCTTACACTCTGGTACCGCACTGTGTGATATAACATTACACTCTGGTACCGCACTGTGTGATATAACATTACACTCTGGTACCGCACTGTGTGATATAACATTACACTCTGGTACCGCACTGTGTGATATAACATTACACTCTGATACTGCACTGTGTGATATAACATTACACTCTGGTACCGCACTGTGTGATATAACATTACACTCTGGTACCGCACTGTGTGATATAACATTACACTCTGGCACTGCACTGTGTGATATAACATTACACTCTGGTACCGCACTGTGTGCTGTAACATTACACTCTGGTACCGCACTGTGTGATATAACATTACACTCTGGTACCGCACTGTGTGATATAACATTACACTCTGGTACCGCACTGCGTGATATAACATTACACTCTGGTACTGCACTGTGAGATATAACATTACACTCTGGTACCGCACTGTGTGATATAACATTACACTCTGGTACCGCACTGTGTGATATAACATTACACTCTGATACTGCACTGTGTGATATAACATTACACTCTGGTACCGCACTGTGTGATATAACATTACACTCTGGTACAGCACTGTGTGATATAACATTACACTCTGGCACTGCACTGTGTGATATAACATTACACTCTGGTACCGCACTGTGTGATATAACATTACACTCTGGTACTGCACTGTGTGATATAACATTACACTCTCTGTACCGCACTGTGTGATATAACATTACACTCTGGTACCGCACTATGTGATATAACATTACACTCTGGGACTGCACTGTGTGATATAACATTACACTCTGGTACCACACTGTGTGATATAACATTACACTCTGGTACCGCACTATGTGATATAACATTACACTCTGGTACTGCACTGTGTGATATAACATTACACTCTGGCACCGCACTGTGTGATATAACATTACACTCTGGTACCGCACTGCGTGATATAACATTACACTCTGGTACCGCACTGTGTGATATAACATTACACTCTGGTACTGCACTGTGTGATATAACATTACACTCTGGTACAGCACTGTGTGATATAACATTACACTCTGGTACCGCACTGTGTGCTGTAACATTACACTCTGGTACCGCACTGAGTGATATAACATTACACACTGGTACCGCACTGTGTGATATAACATTACTCTCTGGTACCGCACTGTGTGCTGTAACATTACACTCTGGTACCGCACTGTGTGATATAACATTACACTCTGGTACCGAACTGTGTGATATAACATTACACTCTGGTACTGCACTGAGTGATATAACATTACACACTGGTACCGCACTGTGTGATATAACATTACACTCTGGTACCGCACTGTGTGCTGTAACATTACACTCTGGTACCGCACTGTGTGATATAACATTACACTCTGGTCCCCCCCTATTTGCTGTAACATTACACTCTGGTACCGCACTGCGTGATATAACATTACACTCTGGTACCGAACTGTGTGATATAACATTACACTCTGGTACCGCACTGTGTGATATAACATTACACTCTGGTACCGCACTGTGTGCTGTAACATTACACTCTGGTACCGCACTGTGTGATATAACCTTACACTCTTGTACCGCACTGTGTGATATAACATTACACTCTGGTACCGCACTGTGTGATGTAACATTACACTCTGGTACCGCACTGTGTGATATAACATTACACTCTGGTACCGCACTGAGTGATATAACATTACACTCTGGCACTGCACTGTGTGATATAACATTACACTCTGGTACCGCACTGTGTGATATAACATTACACTCTGGTACCGCACTGCGTGATATAACATTACACTCTGGTACCGCACTGTGTGATATAACATTACACTCTGGTACTGCACTGTGTGATATAACATTACACTCTGGTACAGCACTGTGTGATATAACATTACACTCTGGTACCGCACTGTGTGATATAACATTACTCTCTGGTACCGCACTGTGTGCTGTAACATTACACTCTGGTACCGCACTGTGTGATATAACATTACACTCTGGTACCGCACTGTGTGCTGTAACATTACACTCTGGTACCGCACTGCGTGATATAACATTACACTCTGGTACCGAACTGTGTGATATAACATTACACTCTGGTACTGCACTGAGTGATATAACATTACACTCTGGTACTGCCCTGTGTGATATAACATTACACTCTGGTACCGCACTGTGTGATATAACATTACACACTGGTACCGCACTGTGTGATATAACATTACACTCTGGTACCGCACTGTGTGATATAACATTACACTCTGGTACCGCACTGTGTGATATAACATTACACTCTGGTACCGCACTGTGTGATATAACATTACACACTGGTACCGCACTGTGTGATATAACATTACACTCTGGTACCGCACTGTGTGCTGTAACATTACACTCTGGTACCGCACTGTGTGATATAACATTACACTCTGGTACCGCACTGTGTGCTGTAACATTACACTCTGGTACCGCACTGCGTGATATAACATTACACTCTGGTACCGAACTGTGTGATATAACATTACACTCTGGTACCGCACTGTGTGCTGTAACATTACACTCTGGTACCGCACTGTGTGATATAACCTTACACTCTTGTACCGCACTGTGTGATATAACATTACACTCTGGTACCGCACTGTGTGATGTAACATTACACTCTGGTACCGCACTGTGTGATATAACATTACACTCTGGTACCGCGCTGTGTGATATAACATTACACTCTGGTACCGCACTATGTGATATAACATTACACTCTGGTACCGCACTGTGTGCTGTAACATTACACACTGGTACCACACTGTGTGATATAACATTACACTCTGGTACCGCACTGTGTGATATAACATTACACTCTGGTACCGCACTGTGTGATATAACATTACACTCTGGTACCGCACTGTGTGATATAACATTACACTCTGGTACCGCACTGTGTGATATAACATTCCACACTGGTACCGCACTGTGTGATATAACATTACACTCTGGTATCGCACTGTGTGATATAACATTACACTCTGGTACCGCACTGTGTGATATAACCTTACACTCTTGTACCGCACTGTGTGATATAACATTACACTCTGGTACCGCACTGTGTGATGTAACATTACACTCTGGTACCGCACTGTGTGATATAACATTACACTCTGGTACCGCACTGTGTGATATAACATTACACTCTGGTACCGCACTGTGTGATGTAACATTACACTCTGGTACCGCACTGTGTGATATAACATTACACTCTGGTACCGCAGTGTGTGATATAACATTACACTCTGGTACCGGACTGTGTGCTGTAACATTACACTCTGGTACCGCACTGTGTGATGTAACATTACACTCTGGTACCGCACTGTGTGATATAACATTACACTCTGGTACCGCACTGAGTGATATAACATTACACTCTGGCACTGCACTGTGTGATATAACATTACACTCTGGTACCGCACTGTGTGATATAACATTACACTCTGGTACCGCACTGCGTGATATAACATTACACTCTGGTACCGCACTGTGTGATATAACATTACACTCTGGTACTGCACTGTGTGATATAACATTACACTCTGGTACAGCACTGTGTGATATAACATTACACTCTGGTACCGCACTGTGTGATATAACATTCCACACTGGTACCGCACTGTGTGATATAACATTACACTCTGGTATCGCACTGTGTGATATAACCTTACACTCTTGTACCGCACTGTGTGATATAACATTACACTCTGGTACCGCACTGTGTGATATAACATTACACTCTGGTACCGCACTGTGTGATATAACATTACACTCTGGTACCGCACTGTGTGATGTAACATTACACTCTGGTACCGCACCGTGTGATATAACATTACACTCTGGTACCGCACTGAGTGATATAACATTACACTCTGGTACCGCACTGTGTGATATAACATTACACTCTGGTACTGCACTGTGTGATATAACATTACACTCTGGTACCGCACTGTGTGATATAACCTTACACTCTGGTACCGCACTGTGTGATGTAACATTACACTCTGGTACCGCACTGTGTGATATAACATTACACTCTGGTACCGCACTGAGTGATATAACATTACACTCTGGTACCGCACTGTGTGATATAACATTACACTCTGGTACCGCAGTGTGTGATATAACATTACACTCTGGTACCGGACTGTGTGCTGTAACATTACACTCTGGTACCGCACTGTGTGATATAACATTACACTCTGGTACCGCACTGTGTGATATAACATTACACTCTGGTACTGCACTGTGTGATATAACATTACACTCTGGTACTGCACTGTGTGATATAACATTACACTCTGGTACCACACTGTGTGATATAACATTACACTCTGGTACCGCACTGTGTGATATAACATTACACTCTGGTACCGCACTGTGTGATATAACATTACAGTCTGGTACCGCAGTGTGTGATATAACATTACACTCTGGTACCGCACTGTGTGATATAACATTACACTCTGGTACCGCACTGTGTGATATAACATTACACTCTGGTACCGCACTGTGTGATATAACATTACACTCTGGTACCGCACTGTGTGCTGTAACATTACACTCTGGTACCGCACTGCGTGATATAACATTACACTCTGGTACCGAACTGTGTGATATAACATTACACTCTGGTACCGCACTGTGTGATATAACATTACACTCTGGTACCGCACTGTGTGCTGTAACATTACACTCTGGTACCGCACTGTGTGATATAACATTACACTCTGGTACCGCACTGTGTGATATAACATTACACTCTGGTACCGCACTGTGTGATGTAACATTACACTCTGATACCGCACTGTGTGATATAACATTACACTCTGGTACCGCACTGAGTGATATAACATTACACTCTGGTACCGCACTGTGTGATATAACATTACACTCTGGTACCGGACTGTGTGCTGTAACATTACACTCTGGTACCGGACTGTGTGCTGTAACATTACACTCTAGTCCCACCCCACTAGTCCCACCCCAGAAAAAATCATCCACATGCAGCACAAAAATGCCAGAAAGATTTCCTTTATAGTGCCCGTAAAACAATGCAGGATCTGCTTTCAACTGGCAACAGCCTAACTTTAACCAAACTGACCTTACCGAAAAATACCAGACTCATTTAATCCATATACACACTTGTTCCACTTCCAGAGTACCCCGTCTGTGTTAGCTCCTTCTTTAGGAGGACGGAGAAAAATGTCTCTCTGGAGCTCATGCCCCTGCAAAAAGGCAGCTTTTATATCTATAGATTTGCATTCCCATGCCTTTGTGGCTAATAGAGCCAAGAAGATCTTTAAAATAACCTTTCCTGCTGTAGGTGAATCTACCCTTAAATCCTGATCTTCTAAGTTTTCTTCAAATCCCCTTGCCACGAGCCTGGCCTTTGCCTTATAAGTTCCATCCGGAAGAACCTTTTCTGTGCAAATCCATCTGTGGGATAGAGCTTTTTGTCCCCTATCCGGTACTTCTGTGTATACCCCAAATTCACTCCAACTATGCAGTTCTTGCTGTTTAGCTTCTTTGATAACATTTTCATCTAATTTATTGGAAGCCACCAAAATCTCACGTGCATGTGGGCTTCTACTCCTATTAGTATTCGTAGCCTTACTCATGTTCCGAGATCTTGATAAACTACCATTTGTTAGACGTTTAGCTGCTGTTGTATAATTCTGCTCCTTTTCACCAACACCTTTATTTCACTTTCACAGATTCTGATCAAAACTCTATCATCACATCACCTGACACAAAGGCCACCTGAAGCCCCTTTACATATCAGTGTCAATTATTGGATACTTAACATAAACGAGACAACTAATTGGAATGTCTCTTAACCCATTCCTTAACACGCAGTGCTAACCATTGTGCCAGCCCCATACCTCACTAAACATGTCCAAAACCCAGACTGAGAATCGTTTTTGGTTGAATCGCGCCCTCCGTGGTTTAACTGTGCTGTCTAATACTGTACCTTGTAACAATGCACAAGCCTAGATTTGCAGTAAACGCTGTTGAGTTGCATGTCTTACAGCTTTCAGCTTCATTCGTATATCGACCTCTTGAACTGTAAAGGTAGAGACGGACAGAGAGTGAACACAGAGTCTGTCGGTGTATAAAAGCCTGAATATGTCAGGGGAGGAACTCACCACCTTCCCCATTGAGTAATAATAAAAATCGCTTATTGTCACAAGTAGGCTTCAAATGAGGTTGCTGTGAAAAGCCCCTAGTCGCCACATTCCGCCGCCTGTTCGGGGAGGCTGGTACGGGAATTGAACTGTGCTGCTGGCCTTGTTCTGCATCGCAAGCCAGCTGTTTAGCCCACTGTGCTAAACCAGCCCCTCCAGTAATGAGGTTCTCCTAGTGCGATACCCCCCCCCCACAACCCGGATACAGCTTCCCCCCAATCACCGACCCCCCCCCCCCCACCCCCGTTATCCCCTTTACTCTGTCCAGATTCCTCATGGTTTTAAATTCCTCTCTCAAATCTCCTCTCAAACGCTGACCCCCCTCTCCACCCTTTCTCTGTTTCTTCAGCTCCTCTCAGTAATCTGCATTCTCTGTGGTGTCTTCACATCCTTCCCAAGCTGTGGCACAAAGTGCTTCAGCAATAGCACAGGCAGCACGGTAGCACAGTGGCTAGCACTGCTACTTCACAGCTCCGGGGTCCCAGGTTCGATGCCCGGCTCGGGTCACTGTCTGTGCGGAGTCTGCACGTCCTCCCCGTGTCTGCGTGGGTTTCCTCCGGGTGCTCCGGTTTCCTCCCACAGTCCAAAGATGTGCGGGTTAGGTGGATTGGCCAGGATAAATTGCCCCTGGTGTCCAAAAAGATTAGGTTGGGTTACAGGGATAGGATGGAGGTGTGGGCTTGAGTAGGGTGCTCTTTCCAAGAGCTGGTGCTGACTCAATGGGCCGAATGGCCTCCTTCTGCACTGTGATGTGCAATCAATTGCACAAAGACTAAAGTTGGTACAGCTGTGGCTTTATTACAGTCAGATGCGTGGCCTCCTGCTGCAGCTGGCGAAATGGCAGGGCACTGGAGGTCGTGCATATTTATACAGTTCTCCCTGGGCGAAGCCAGCCGGCAGGAGCTACCGGCGAACCTGTAGTGCAGGTCCTACCTTACATCTCCTATTACAGTGGTTCACCACATTCACCCCCTGTTAAAAATGAGTTTGGCAGGTGTGACGTGAAACTATATACAATTAGTGGAATTATGTACAATGGTAGGGAAAGAAAAGTCCATGTTGACAGTCCGGAGTCCGTCAAAGGTTCAGCCGGTCCGGTGCTTTGGTGCTTCGTTGGGAGCGGCGTAACGGTGGCGGCGAAGTCGGTGCTGGCGGTGGTGGAGGTGGCACCGATGGTGGCAGTGCTGATGCTGGCCAGTCATCGGGGAACTCCGCGAGCGTGCAGAAGTCCTCTTCGTCCTCTTGTGCGGGAAGGGGGGAGGGGTTGGTCTGGTGGGGTCAATATTGGCGGCGCGGTGGGAGGTGGGGGGGGGGGGCGCATTGATGGGGGGGGGGGTGTTGGGGTGGAACCTGACGGTGCCAGGTCCCTGAGTGAGACAGTATCTTGGCGGCCGTCGGGGAACTCAACGAAGGCATACTGGGGGTTGGCGTGGAGCAGGTGAACCCTGTCCACCAAGGGGTCAGCCTTGTGGAGTCGGACATGCCTATGGAGAAGGACCGGACCTGGAGCAGCGAGCCAAGTCGGGAGCGACACATCAGATGTGGGCTTCCTGGGGAAGGTAAAAACACGTTCATGGGGTGTGTTATTAGTGGCGGTGCACAATAGTGACCGGATGAAGTGCAGAGCGTCAGGGAGGACCTCCTGCCAGCAAGAGGCTGGGAGGTTCCTGGACCGTAGGGCCAGCTGGACGGCCCTCCAAACCGTCCCATTCTCCCGTTCTACTTGCCCGTTTCCCCGGGGGTTGTAGCTGGTCGTCCTGCTGGAGGCTATACCCCTGCTGAGCAGGAACTGACGCAGCTCATCGCTCATGAATGAGGATCCCCTGTCACTGTGGATGTAGGCAGGGAAACCGAACAGAGCGAAGATGGTGCTGAGGGCCTTGATGACGGTGGCAGGCGTCATATTGGGGCATGGGATGGCGAAGGGAAATCTGGAGTACTCATCGACCACATTAAGAATGTACGAGTTGCGGTCGGTGGAGGGGAGGGGCCCTTTGAAATCCACGCTGAGGCGTTCAAAGGGGCGGGAAGCCTTCACCAGGCGCGCGCGGTCTGGCCGGTAGAAGTGCGGCTTGCACTCTGCACAGACCTGGCAGTCCCTGGTGACTGTCCTTACTTCCTCGACGGAGTCGGGCAGATTGCGAGCTTTGACCAGATGGTAAAATCGAGTAACCCCCCGGGTGACAAAGGCTGTCGTGTAGGGCCCGGAGTTGGTCCACTTGTGCGCTGGCACATGTACCTCGGGAGAGGGCGTCTGGGGGCTCGTTGAGTTTACCAGGGCGATACTTAATCTCGTAATTATAGGTGGAGAGCTCGATTCCCCACCGCAAGATTTTATCATTTTTGATCTTGCCCCGCAGTGTGTTATTGAACATGAAGGCTCCCGACCGTTGGTCCGTAAGGAGAGTGAATCTCTTACCGGCCAGGTAATGCCTCCAATGCCGCACCGCTTCAACGATAGCTTGGGCCTCCTTCTCGACGGATGAGTGTCGAATTTCAGAGGCATGAAGGGTGCGGGAAAAGAATGCCACGGGCCTGCCTGCCTGGTTTAGAGTGGCGGCAAGGGCGACGTCTGAAGCGTCGCTTTCTACTTCGAAAGGCAGTGACTCGTCCACTGCGCGCATCCCGGACTTGGCCATGTCTGCTCTGATGCTGGCGAAAGCATGTTGTGCCTCGGCCGTGAGAGGGAATTGGGTGGACTGAATGAGTGGGCGGGCCTTGTCCGCATAGTTTGGGACCCACTGAGCGTAGTAGGAAAAGAACCCCAGGCAGCGTTTGAGGGCCTTGGGGCAGTGGGGGAGGGGAAGTTCCCTGAGGGAGCGCATGCGGTCGGGGTCGGGCCCGAGAAGTCCGTTTTGGACTATATAGCCGAGAATGGCTAAGAATGTGTTCATGCTGAACACACACTTCTCTTTGTTGTAGGTCAGGTTGAGAAGAGTGGCAGTGCGGAGCAATTTATCGAGGTTAGCATCGTGGTCCTGCTGGTCATGGCTGCAGATGGTGACATTATCTAAGCACGGAAAGGTGGCCCACAAACCGTAGTGGTCGACCATTCGGTCCATTTCCCTTTGGAAGACCGAGACCCCATTTGTGACACCGAAAGGGACCCTAAGGAAGTGGTAGAGGCGACCGTCCACCTCGAAGGCAGTGTATGGCCGGTCCGACTTCCGGATGGGGAGCTGGTGGTAGGCGGATTTCAGGTCAATTGTTGAGAAGACCCGGTACTGTGCAATCTGATTGACCATATCAGATATGCGTGGGAGGGGGTACGCGTCGAGCTGCATGTACCAATTGATGGTCTGTCTGTAGTCCATGACCATCCTGTGTTTCTCCCCAGTTTTAACCACTATCACTTGGGCTCACCAGGGGCTGTTGCTGGCCTCGATAATACCTTCCGCTGGACTTCGAACCTGATGAAGGTCTTGTCCTGGGTGCTGTACTGTCTGCTCCTAGTGGCAACGGGCTTGCAATCCGCAGTTAGATTTGCAAAAAGGGAGGGGGGATCGACCTTGAGGGTCGCGAGGCCGCAAACGGTAAGGGGGGGGTAAGGGCCCGCCGAATTTGAGGGTGAGGCTCTGGAGGTTGCACTGGAAGTCCAGGCCCAACAGGAGTGCAGCGCAGAGATTAGGAAGGACATAGAGGCGGAAGTTACTAAATTCTACGCCCTGGACCGTGAGGGTGACTGTACAAAAGCCTCGGATCGGGACGGAGTGGGGTCCAGAGGGTAGGGAGATCCTTTGATTGGCAGGGTGTACCGCAAGGGAGCAGCACCTTAACGTATCTGGGTGAACAAAGCTTTTGGTGCTCCCGGAGTCCAGCAGGCACGAGGTCGTGTGGCCGTTGATTTTAACCGTCGTCAACGCGGTGGCCAGGTTGTGCGGGTGAGATTGGTCCAGCGTCATCGAAGCGAGCTGCGGGTAGCCATCAGGTGCTTCGGGTGCCGAGCGGGTGCGGTTCCGATGTCGAGATGTCCGGGGACCCTGTGGGGAACAAGATGGCGGCCCCCATGGTGCGCACATTCCGGGGTTGGGACAAGATGGCGACGCCCATGGTGCGCACATTGCGGGGTTGGGACAAGATGGCGACGCCCATGGTGCGCACATTGCGGGGTTGGGACAAGATGGCGACGCTCATTGGTCGGACATGGCCCCGGGAGGAGATAGCGGCTCTCATTGTGGGTTTGGCGTGGGGGAGGGGGCGGTAGCGGGCGCGATCGCAGCGACTGCGCGGGCCTGGCACACAGCCGCGAAGTGGCCCTTTTTACTGCAGGCTTTACAGACTGCAGTGCGGGCCGGGCAGTGTTGGCGGGGGTGCTTCTGCCGACCGCAGAAGTAGCAGCGGGGACCCCCGGGGTGCGCGGATCGGCGTGCGGCGCAGGCGTATTGGGAAGGCAGGGCCCCAGCTGAGGAGGTCGTCGGTGGGGTCCAGGAGGGGTAGGAAGGGGTAGAAGGGTGGGCAGCGCGGCGGGAGGGGTAAGACTGTACATTCGTCTCCGCTAGTTCGAGCGTGGTCCCTTCCAGTAATCGTTCTCGGATGCGGCCCGACGCAATCCCTGTCACGAAGGCATCGCGCATGAAGAGATTCGCGTGTTCGGCGGCCGTGACGGCCTGACAGTCACAGTCCCGGACGAGTCGAAATAGGGCCCGCCAGAAGTCTTCGATAAACCCACCAGGTAGTTGCGAGCGGGTGGCGAGTACATGCCTGGCGAAGAGCGTGTTTGCCTTCTGCGCATAGTGTTCTTTGAGGAGTTCCATTGCTTTTGTGTAATTCGTGGTGTCTTGGATCAACGGGAACACGCTGGAGCTCAGTCTGGAGTACAGGACGTTTATCTTCTGAGCCTCCGTTGGCGCGGGGTCCGCAGCGTTGATGTAGGCCTCAAAACAGGCTAGCCAGTGAGTAAAGTCTTTCCTGGCGTCGGGCGAGTGCGGATCCAGCTGCAGGCGATCGGGTTTGATTCGGATAAACATTCTGTGGAAAATCTGACTAATAAATTGATGCGCAATCAATTGCACAAAGACGCAGATTGGGTACAACTGTGGCTTTATTGCAGTCAGAGGCCTCCTGCTGCAGCTGGCGAAATGGCAGGGCACTGGAGGTCATGCATATTTACACAGTTCTCCCGGGCTACCGGCGAACCTGTAGTGCAGGTCCAACCTTACATCCCATAATACAGTGGTTCACCACACACTGTAAATTCTATGATGAACACTTCAGCCGAGGTCAAATCATTGTTTTTTCCCAGCGCTTCACCGAACTGTCAGTTCCGTCCTGAAGTAGTGTCTCGCCAAATGTAGAAATTTCAAAGCAGAAGTCAAACAGGAAATAGGAAGGCCAGAGTGTATGAGAAGAGCCTGGCAGTTAAGAAACGTTATAGAAACTGTCTGCATTGTTTATAAGACTCCTGCCTGTGTGTTTCTGTCCCTTTTTTAAAAATTAAGTTTTATTATTTTGGGTCCATGGACCCATGTGCCTTTAAACAGAAGTCGAAGTTAAAACAACCTGCATGCCAGGACACTGTGTTCCAAGTTCTGTATTTTGGAGAGGAGCAACCAGACTCTTTGGCACTGAGTGCATCTTAGGATGCAGCTTTGGAGGCCCATACCGGTGCCAAAGTGCGGCGTGAACTACTCCGGCGCTGGGCTGCCTGGAAGCTACGGAATTCTCCGCACTTCCGGGGGCTAGGCCCGCGCTGGAAGGGTTGGTGTCAGGCCAACCGCCAGCAGGGGGGTTTTTTTCTCCGCGCCGGCCATGGCCCCCGATGGCACAGGCATAGGCCCGCCCGCAGATCGGTGGCCAGTCCACTGTGAGGGCCTCCCCCCGGGGCCGGATCCCCCCGTGCCCACCCCTTCCGTACTGCTGACTTTCACAACAGGAGAAGCATGCAGAGAGGATTAGTCTTGCAGTGAGCACTGGTACAAACGTTCTCATACAGATGAGGGCTTGGTGATGTGAACGTGGACAGAGCTCTGCTTCTGCTACTGCCGTTGATGTAAGACGGGAGACTTTCTCCGTTCGCTTCACAAGGCAATATTACAGGTTCTAGCAGCTTGATGGAAGCTCAGATGACATAACTCCCACCTCTCCCTTTGGCTTGGGCAAAGAATGCACCTTCCTGGACTGGGCTCTTCAGATGGTGCTGTTTGCGGTATTGTCAGGGGACAATCCGGAGACCCAGGGGAACGCTCTGGGGACGCGGGTTCAAGTCCCACCACGGCAGATGGTGCAACTGGAATGCATTAAAAAATGTGGAATTAGGGGCAGCACGGTGGCACAGTGGGTTAACACTGCTGCCTCACGGCGCCGAGGACCCAGGTTCGATCCCGGCTCTGGGTCACTATCCCTGTGGAGTTTGCACATTCTCCCCGTGTCTGCGTGGGTTTCGCCCCCACAACACAAAGATGTGCAGGGTAGGTGGGTTGGCCGCGCTAAATTGCCCCTTAATTGGTGAAAATGAATTCAGTACTCTAAATTTATTTTTTAAAATAATAATAATCGCTTATTGTAACAAGTCGGCTTCAATGAAGTTACTGTGAAAAGCCCCTAGTCGCCACATTCCGGCGCCTGTTCAGGGAGGCTGGTACGGGAATTGAACCGTGCTGCTGGCCTTGTTCAGCATTACAAGCCAGCTGTTTAGCCCACGGTGCTAAACCAGCCCTTTAGGGGTGGAATCTGAGGGACTTACAGGAAATCCCGCTATCGGGCCACCATCTTGAGTGGGTGACCCAATAAGGAAGGTGCTGCGGTCAGGTACCCCTCCCGCGAATGTCGGCACGACACCCCACCCCCCCCGCGCCGGCAGCTGCTCCCCACGCCCGGATTGCCTGGGTACCCCTCCCACCCCAAATACAGGGGTGACATGACCCAATTCTTCCCCCCTCCCTGCCCGCGTACACGGGGCCCCTGTAATAGGGGGACATCCCCACAGGGACACTGTAATAGGGGGATTCCCCCCAGGGATCCATGTAATATGGAAGCTCCCTCCCCCCAGGGACCCCTGTAATAGGGGAACCTCCCATTGGGACCCCTGTAATAGGGAAACCCTTCCATTGGGACCCCTGTAATAGGTGAACCTCCCAATGGGACCCCTGTAATAGGGTAACCTCCCATTGGGACCCCTGTAATAGGGAAACCTCCCATTGGGACCCCTGTAATAGGGAACCCTCCTATTGGGACCCCTGTAATAGGGGAACCTCCCATTGGGACCCCTGTAATAGGGTAACCTCCCATAGGGACCCCTGTAATAGGGGAACCTCCCATTGGGACCCCTGTAATAGGGTAACCTCCCATTGGGACCCCTGTAATAGGGTAACCTCCCATAGGTACCCCTGTAATAGGGGAACCTCCCATTGGGACCCCTGTAATAGGGTAACCTCCCATAGGGACCTCTGTAATAGGGAACCCTCCCAATGGGACCCCTGTAATAGGGTAACCTCCCATTGGGACCCCTGTAATAGGGAAACCTCCCATTGGGACCCCTGTAATAGGGTAACCTCCCATAGGGACCCCTGTAATAGGGGAACCTCCCATTGGGACCCCTGTAATAGGGTAACCTCCCATAGGGACCCCTGTAATAGGGAACCCTCCTATTGGGACCCCTGTAATAGGGGAACCTCCCATTGGGACCCCTGTAATAGGGGAACCTCCCATAGGGACCCCTGTAATAGGGAAACCTCCCATTGGGACCCCTGTAATCGGGAACCCTCCTATTGGGACCCCCGTAATAGGGAACCCTCCCATTGGGACCCCTGTAATAGGGAACCCTCCCATTGGGACCCCTGTAATTGGGAACCCTCCTATTGGGACATCTGTAATAGGGAACCCTCCTATTGGGACCCCTGTAATAGGGAACCCTCCCATTGGGACCCCTATAATTGCCCCCCCCCCTCCTCAGGGACAGAATCCCGCCCGAAATATGAGATAATTATAACAGAATAACTCTGAGCTAATATACTACTTCCCCCTGTTACCGTCCCCCCTCTACCTATACACACACAAGACACACACACACAGAGGGGAGGGAAAAGGAGGGAAAGTTTAAGGAGATTAATATGAAATGAAATATGAGTGTCATTGCAGCAGGGTGTCCTCCCAGGATGCTTAGGGATCAAAGTCGCCAATGGAGCAGCATTCAGTCAGTACTCCCAGTCAGTGGGTTCCCTCTGGAGAGTCGCTTTCACTTTTACTAACCTGGACCTTCGCTCAAAAGGAGCAGCCTCAGCCCTGTTTGATTCTTTCCTTGTTTCCAATTCCACCAGAATGACTGAGAGAAGGACAATCCCACATGAGCTTTTTAAAGTGTTTTACACATCTGAACCCTGCTTGCAGCTTGTGGCTGGATTTCCTTACGGTTCAGCTTGGCTGTGCAGAGAGAGAGAGGTTTTTAACCTCAGACCATTAGGTGAGGGAGAAATCAGAGCTGTGACTCTCCAGACTAGCTGATGTCCTGAGCAGAAATGTAACATTGAGGGACAAAGTGCAATTAGCCTCTTACATTACCGTGTAGCTAAAGCGAAAATGCCCCACACTGCAGCAGAGAGATTAATTCTGCCTGCAGCATTAGATATAGTTTGTACGGTCCCAGGTGAGAGGCTCGTTGAAAAAGTGAAATGCATCCCACTTAGTGATAACACAGTGGCTCGCTGAATTTGTGATATTGCTGAGAATTTAGACACCCAGCTTATTTCTCGTTTAAAATCAGCGCATGAGTTCTCAATATGGATGAAAGTAGAGGGGCGGGATTCTCCCAGCCTCCGCTCCGAAATCGCGATCGGCGCGGGGTGAAGATTGGACGTCAAACCCGAGATCGGGTCCGACGGCGCTCCCGCGATTCGCCGGTCCCCGGAGAATCGCCGCCAATCACGCGCGCGCGGTTGACGGGGCGCCGGTCGGAGGCCATTGAAAGAGGCCCCCGCGGCAATTCTTCGAGTGCAGCTGGCCGAGTTCCCGCCGGCATGGTTTTCTCATAGTTCCACCCGTCGGGAATTCGGCGTGGCGGCTGCGGACTCAGTCTGCGGCCGCCCTGGTGGGGGGATCATTCTTGGGGCGGCCGCCGTATCGACAGCGTTTCAGACTGTGCAACCTTGCTGTGGGATGTTGGGCACAATGAAGTTGTTGAGGATTTGCTGAGCTGTCTGACTTTACCAACCCACACCACTGGCGCAGAGATTTTTGAAGCATTGAATAGTTTTATGGTGGAAAGTGCGTGCTTGATTGAGTTCGTGGCAGAGGAATCACAAGCGATGGAGCAGTCAACATTACTGGGAAAAACAGTGGAGTTAGAGTAAGAATTGAGGAGGCAGCTGGTCAGGACATTGTTTGGAATCATTGTTTTATTCACCGTGAGCCACTGGCATCGAAAGGAATTCCATCCGATCTTGAAGTGGTGTTGGAAGGATATGTGAAAGTTGTGAATTTCATTAAAGGCAGCGCACTCAGTACCAGACTTTTTGACACTCTGTGTTCCGATATGGGGGTCGAGCAGACACATTTATTGTTCCACACAGACGGACGTTGGCTGTCAAAGGGTCGGGAGCTACTCAGAGTTTACGAACTGAGGTACCAAATCCACGCTTTCCTCCTCGAGAAACTGTCCCCTTTGGCTGATTCGTTTGCTGGTGAAACTTGGATGCTAACTATGTCTTGCCTTGCAGACATCTTTTCAATTCTAAATGAACTGAACCTCAAATTGCAAGGGAAGGATGATGATGCAGAAATCGAAGCTTTTCAAAAGTCCCGGACAGTTTGGCAATTGCGAGTGTAAAGTGAAAATTAATACATGTTCCCCACACTGCTGTGACACATCGAAGAAAAACAGCATTAGTAAGGAAGCATTAGTAAATGGACTGGCTTCACAGCGCCAGGGTCCCAGGTTCGATTCCCGGCTTGGGTCACTGTCTGTGCGGAGTCTGCACGTTCTCCCCGTGTCTGCGTGCGTTTCCTCCGGGGGCTCCGGTTTCCTCCCACAAGTCCCGAAAGACGTGCTTGTTAGGTGAATTGGACATTCTGAATTCTCCCTCGGTGTACCCGAACAGGCGCCGGAGTGTGGCGACTAGGGGCTTTTCACAGTAACATCATTGCAGCGTTAATGTAAGCCTACTTGTGACAATAATAAAGATGATTATTATAATTCCGTTGCATCTGGCTGTGCTGATCAACAACTTTGCTCGCTACTTTCCAGACGAGAAGTGTAAGATTTTGAGAAAGAAGAGGTGGATGAAACATCCCTTTGAATTAGAGACCCCAGAATTGCGGGGCTGGTTTAGCACAGTGGGCTAGACAGCTGGTTTGTGATGCAGAGCAAGGCCAGCTGAGGATTCTGAATTCTCCCTCAGTGTCCCCAAACAGGCGCCAGAATGTGGCGACGAGGGGATTTTCACAGGAACTTCATTGCAGTGTAATGTAAGCCTTCTTGTGACACTGATAAAGGTTATTATTATTATCAGTTGTTAGCTTGCAGCTGACTTCAAATGAAGAAACTAAAGTTCTGCGCCTCAGCTGTGACAACACATTAAAAACACAGCACAAGTCAATGAGGCTGTCAGCATTCTGGAGTAGCGTTTCTGAGGAGTATCCGGAGCTGAGTAAAACAAGCATTTTGTTGCTTTTGCCCTACATGTGCGAGGTTGGATTTTCATCCTCAAAAAGATGCAAAAAAGCACAAAGTAACCGTCTGAATCCTGCCCCCGATATGCTGATAGACCTCTCCTCCTGTTAACCTGGTTGGAGTGAGATCGGGAGGACCAAGTTGGTTCACCTCACGCATTAAAGATAAGAGGAAATGGCGGTCACAGATGTTGGCTGGCGTGGGTCGCGAAGGTTGGGCCGGTTGGTAAAAATGGGTCCCCGAAAGAAAAGTTTGAAAAACACTGAGTTAGATCAAACAGCGCCTCCTGCCGGAGTGTCCTGTTTTTAAATTAAAGGTCAGCTGCTTAGTTTTAAACACATTAATCATCCATGGATAAATAATACCCTTCCCCTTTATCTGAGCCTGTGTTCCTTGGTTCTAGTCTGAATGTGAGAGACCATGGGAGAGAAACTCAGACAGGGGTTAATGTGGGGGACCATGGGGAGTGTGACTCAGACAGGGGTTAATGTGAGTGACCATGGGAGTGTGACTCAGACAGGGGTTAATGTGAGGGGCCATGGGAGAGTGACTCGGACAGGGGTTAATGTGGGGGACCATGGGAGAGTGACTCAGACAGGGGTTAATGTGAGGGGCCATGGGAGAGTGACTCAGACAGGGGTTAATGTGGGGGACCATGGGAGTGTGACTCAGACAGGGGTTAATGTGAGGGGCCATGGGAGAGTGACTCGGACAGGGGTTAATGTGGGGGACCATGGGAGAGTGACTCAGACAGGGGTTAATGTGAGGGGCCATGGGAGAGTGACTCAGACAGGGGTTAATGTGAGGGACCATGGGAGAGTGACTCAGACAGGGGTTAATGTGAGGGACAATGGAAGAGTGTCTCAGACAGGGGTTAATGTGGGGGACCATGGGAGTGTGACTCAGACAGGGGTTAATGTGAGGGACCATGGGAGTGTGACTCAGACAGGGGTTAATGTGGTGGGCCATGGGAGTGTGACTCAGACAATGGTTAATGTGGGGGGCCATGGGAGAGTGACTCAGACAGGGGTTAATGTGAGGGACCATGGGAGAGTGACTCAGACAGGGGTTAATGTGAGGGACCATGCGAGAGTGACTCAGACAGGGGTTAATGTGGGGGGCCATGGGGAGTGTGACTCAGACAGGGGTTAATGTGGGGGACCATGGGAGTGTGACTCAGACAGGGGTTAATGTGAGGGACCATGGGAGAGTGACTCAGACAGGGGTTAATGTGGGGGACCATGGGAGAGTGACTCAGACAGGGGTTAATGTGAGTGACCATGGGAGAGTGACTCAGACAGGGGTTAATGTGGGGGACCATGGGAGAGTGTCTCAGACAGGGGTTAATGTGAGGGACCATGGGAGAGTGACTCAGACAGGGGTTAATGTGAGGGACCATGGGAGAGTGACTCAGACAGGGGTTAAAGTGGGGGACCATGGGAGTGTGACTCAGACAGGGGTTAATGTGAGGGGCCATGGGAGTGTGACTCAGACAGGGGTTAATGTGGGGGACCATGGGAGAGTGTCTCAGACAGGGGTTAATGTGAGGGGCCATGGGAGAGTGACTCGGACAGGGGTTAATGTGGGGGACCATGGGAGAGAAACTCAGACAGGGGTTAATGTGGGGGACCATGGGAGTGTGACTCAGACAGGGGTTAATGTGAGGGACCATGGGAGAGTGACTCAGACAGGGGTTAATGTGACGGACCATGGGAGAGTGTCTCAGACAGGGGTTAATGTGAGGGACCATGGGAGTGTGACTCAGACAGGGGTTAATGTGGGGGACCATGGGAGTGTGACTCAGACAGGGGTTAATGTGAGGGACCATGGGAGAGTGACTCAGACAGGGGTTAATGTGAGGGACCATGGGAGTGTGACTCAGACAGGGGTTAATGTGGGGGACCATGGGAGTGTGACTCAGACAGGGGTTAATGTGGGGGACCAGGGGAGAGTGACTCAGACAGGGGTTAATGTGGGGGACCATGGGAGTGTGACTCAGACAGGGGTTAATGTGGGGGACCATGGGAGTGTGACTCAGACAGGGGTTAATGTGAGGGGCCATGGGAGAGTGACTCGGACAGGGGTTAATGTGGGGGACCATGGGAGAGTGACTCAGACAGGGGTATATGTGGGGGGCCATGGGGAGGATGACTCAGACAGGGATTAATGTGGGGGACCATGGGAGTGTGACTCAGACAGGGGTTAATGTGAGTGACCATGGGAGATTGACTCAGACAGGGGTTAATGTGAGGGACCATGGGAGTGTGACTCAGACAGGGGTTAATGTGAGTGACCATGGGAGAGTGACTCAGACAGGGGTTAATGTGGGGGACCATGGGAGAGTGACTCAGACAGGGGTTAATGTGGGGGACCATGGGAGTGTGACTCAGACAGGGGTTAATGTGGGGGACCATGGGAGAGTGACTCAGACAGGGGTTAATGTGGGGGACCATGGGAGTGTGACTCAGACGGTGGTTAATGTGAGGGGCCATGGGAGAGTGCCTCAGACAGGGGTTAATGTGGGGGACCATGGGAGAGTGACTCAGACGGTGGTTAATGTGAGGGGCCATGGGAGAGTGCCTCAGACAGGGGTTAATGTGGGGGACCATGGGAGAGTGACTCAGACAGGGGATAATGTGAGGGGCCATGGGGAGTGTGACTCAGACAGGGGTTAATGTGGGGGACCATGGGAGAGTGACTCAGACAGGGGTTAATGTGAGGGACCACGGGAGAGTGACTCAGACAGGGGTTAATGTGGGGGACCATGGGGAGTGTGACTCAGACAGGGGTTAATGTGGGGGACCATGGGAGTGTGACTCAGACAGGGGTTAATGTGGGGGACCATGGGAGAGTGACTCAGATAGGGGATAATGTGAGGGGCCATGGGAGAGTGACTCAGACAGGGGTTAATGTGGGGGACCATGGGAGTGTGACTCAGACAGGGGTTAATGTGGGGGACCATGGGAGAGTGACTCAGACAGGGGTTAATGTGAGGGGCCATGGGAGAGTGACTCAGACAGGGGTTAATGTGAGGGACCATGGGAGAGTGACTCAGACAGGGGTTAATGTGAGGGGCCATGGGAGAGTGACTCAGACAGGGGTTAATGTGAGGGACCATGGGAGTGTGACTCAGACAGGGGTTAATGTGAGGGACCATGGGAGAGTGACACAGACAGGGATTAATGTGGGGGACCATGGGAGAGTGACTCAGACAGGGGTTAATGTGAGGGACCATGGGAGAGTGACTCAGACAGGGGTTAATGTGGGGGACCATGGGAGTGTGACTCAGACAGGGGTTAATGTGGGGGACCATGGGAGTGTGACTCAGACAGGGGTTAATGTGGGGGACCATGGGAGAGTGACTCAGACAGGGGTTAATGTGAGGGACCATGGGAGAGTGACTCAGACAGGGGTTAATGTGAGGGACCATGGGAGTGTGACTCAGACAGGGGTTAATGTGGGGGACCATGGGAGTGTGACTCAGACAGGGGTTAATGTGAGGGACCATGGGAGAGTGACTCAGACAGGGGTTAATGTGAGGGACCATGGGAGAGTGACTCAGACAGGGATTAATGTGACGGACCATGGGAGAGTGACTCAGACAGGGGTTAATGCGGGGGACCATGGGAGTGTGATTCAGACAGGGGTTAATGTGAGTGACCATGGGAGTGTGACTCAGACAGGGGTTAATGTGAGTGACCATGGCAGTGTGACTCAGACAGGGGTTAATGTGAGGGACCATGGGAGAGTGACTCAGACAGGGGTTAATGTGGGGGACCATGGGAGAGTGACTCAGACAGGGGTTAATGTGGGGGCCCATGGGAGTGTGACTCAGACAGGGGTTAATGTGAGGGACCATGGGAGTGTGACTCAGACAGGGGTTAATGTGAGTGACCATGGGAGTGTGACTCAGACAGGGGTTAATGTGAGGGGCCATGGGAGAGTGACTCAGACAGGGGTTAATGTGACGGACCATGGGAGTGTGACTCAGACAGGGGTTAATGTGAGGGGCCATGGGGAGTGTGACTCAGACAGGGGTTAATGTGAGGGGCCATGGGGAGTGTGACTCAGACAGGGGTTAATGTGACGGACCATTGGAGAGTGACTCAGACAGGGGTTAATGTGAGGGACCATGGGAGTGTGACTCAGACAGGGGTTAATGTGAGGGGCCATGGGGAGTGTGACTCAGACAGGGGTTAATGTGAGGGGCCATGGGAGAGTGACTCAGACAGGGGTTAATGTGAGGGACCATGGGAGTGTGACTCAGACAGGGGTTAATGTGGGGGACCATGGGAGTGTGGCTCAGACAGGGGTTAATGTGGGGGACCATGGGAGTGTGACTCAGACAGGGGTTAATGTGGGGGACCATGGGAGTGTGACTCAGACAGGGGTTAATGTGGGGGACCATGGGAGTGTGACTCAGACAGGGGTTAATGTGAGGGGACCATGGGAGAGTGACTCAGACAGGGGTTAATGTGAGTGACCATGGGAGTGTGACTCAGACAGGGGTTAATGTGAGTGACCATAGGAGAGTGACTCAGACAGGGGTTAATGTGAGGGACCATGGGGAGTGTGACTCAGACAGGGGTTAATGTGAGGGGCCATGGGAGAGTGACTCAGACAGGGGTTAATGTGGGGGACCATGGGAGTGTGACTCAGACAGGGGTTAATGTGAGGGGACCATGGGAGAGTGACTCAGACAGGGGTTAATGTGAGTGACCATGGGAGTGTGACTCAGACAGGGGTTAATGTGACGGACCATGGGAGAGTGACTCAGACAGGGGTTAATGCGGGGGACCATGGGAGTGTGACTCAGACAGGGGTTAATGTGAGGGACCATGGGAGAGTGACTCAGACAGGGGTTAATGTGAGGGACCATGGGAGTGTGACTCAGACAGGGGTTAATGTGAGGGGTCATGGGAGTGTGACTCAGACAGGGGTTAATGTGGGGGACCATGGGAGAGTGACTCAGACAGGGGTTAATGTGAGGGGCCATGGGAGAGTGACTCAGACAGGGGTTAATGTGGGGGGCCATGGGAGTGTGACACAGACAGGGGTTAATGTGAGGGGCCATGGGAGGGTGACTCAGACAGGGGTTAATGTGAGAGACCATGGGAGAGTGACTCAGACAGGGGTTAATGTGGGGGACCATGGGAGTGTGACTCAGACAGGGGTTAATGTGGGGGACCATGGGAGTGTGACTCAGACAGGGGTTAATGTGGGGGACCATGGGAGTGTGACTCAGACAGGGGTTAATGTGAGGGACCATGGGGAGTGTGACACAGACAGGGATTAATGTGAGGGGCCAGGGGGAGAGTGACTCAGACAGGGGTTAATGTGGGGGACCATGGGAGAGTGACTCAGACAGGGGTTAATGTGAGGGACCATGGGAGTGTGACTCAGACAGGGGTTAATGTGGGGGACCATGGGAGTGTGACTCAGACAGGGGTTAATGTGGGGGACCATGGGAGAGTATCTCAGACAGGGGTTAATGTGGGGGACCATGGGAGAGTGACTCAGACAGGGGTTAATGTGGGGGACCATGGGAGAGTGACTCAGACAGGGGTTAATGTGGGGGACCATGGGAGTGTGACTCAGACAGGGGTTAATGTGAGGGACCATGGGAGAGTGACTCAGACAGGGGTTAATGTGAGGGGCCATGGGAGAGTGACTCAGACAGGGGTTAATGTGGGGGACCATGGGAGTGTGACTCAGACAGGGGTTAATGTGGGGGACCATGGGAGAGTATCTCAGACAGGGGTTAATGTGAGGGGCCATGGGAGAGTGACTCAGACAGGGGTTAATGTGAGGGGCCATGGGAGAGTGACTCAGACAGGGGTTAATGTGGGGGACCATGGGAGAGTGACTCAGACAGGGGTTAATGTGGGGGACCATGGGAGTGTGACTCAGACAGGGGTTAATGTGAGGGGCCATGGGAGAGTGACTCAGACAGGGGTTAATGTGAGGGGCCATGGGAGAGTGACTCAGACAGGGGTTAATGTGGGGGACCATGGGAGAGTGACTCAGACAGGGGTTAATGTGAGGGACCATGGGAGTGTGACTCAGACAGGGGTTAATGTGAGTGACCATGGGAGTGTGACTCAGACAGGGGTTAATGTGAGGGACCATGGGAGAGTGACTCAGACAGGGGTTAATGTGGGGGGCCATGGGAGAGTGACTCAGACAGGGGTTAATGTGAGGGACCACGGGAGAGTGACTCAGACAGGGGTTAATGTGGGGGACCATGGGAGTGTGACTCAGACAGGGGTTAATGTGAGTGACCATGGGAGAGTGACTCAGACAGGGGTTAATGTGAGTGACCATGGGGAGTGTGACACAGACAGGGATTAATGTGAGGGGCCAGGGGGAGAGTGACTCAGACAGGGGTTAATGTGAGGGACCATGGGAGAGTGACTCAGACAGGGGTTAATGTGAGGGACCATGGGAGAGTGACTCAGACAGGGGTTAATGTGACGGACCATGGGAGAGTGACTCAGACAGGGGTTAATGCGGGGGACCATGGGAGTGTGACTCAGACAGGGGTTAATGTGAGTGACCATGGGAGAGTGACTCAGACAGGGGTTAATGTGGGGGACCATGGGAGAGTGACTCAGACAGGGGTTAATGTGGGGGACCATGGGAGAGTGACTCAGACAGGGGTTAATGTGAGGGGCCATGGGAGTGTGACTCAGACAGGGGTTAATGTGAGGGGCCATGGGGAGAGTGACTCAGACAGGGGTTAATGTGGGGGGCCATGGGAGTGTGACTCAGACAGGGGTTAATGTGAGGGACCATGGGAGAGTGTCTCAGACAGGGGTTAATGTGGGGGACCATGGGAGTGTGACTCAGACAGGGGTTAATGTGAGGGGCCATGGGGAGAGTGACTCACACAGGGGTTAATGTGAGGGGCCATGGGAGAGTGACTCAGACAGGGGTTAATGTGGGGGACCTTGGGAGTGTGACTCAGACAGGGGTTAATGTGGGGGACCATGGGAGAGTGACTCAGACAGGGGTTAATGTGGGGGACCATGGGAGAGTGACTCAGACAGGGGTTAATGTGAGGGGCCATGGGAGTGTGACTCAGACAGGGGTTAATGTGAGGGACCATGGGAGAGTGACTCAGACAGGGGTTAATGTGGGGGACCATGGGAGAGTGACTCAGACAGGGGTTAATGTGGGGGACCATGGGAGTGTGACTCAGACAGGGGTTAATGTGAGGGGCCATGGGAGAGTGACTCAGACAGGGGTTAATGTGAGGGACCATGGGAGAGTGACTCAGACAGGGGTTAATGTGAGGGGCCATGGGAGAGTGACTCAGACAGGGGTTAATGTGAGGGGCCATGGGAGAGTGACTCAGACAGGGGTTAATGTGGGGGACCATGGGAGAGTGACTCAGACAGGGGTTAATGTGAGGGACCATGGGAGAGTGACTCAGACAGGGGTTAATGTGGGGACCATGGGAGTGTGACTCAGACAGGGGTTAATGTGAGGGACCATGGGAGTGTGACTCAGACAGGGGTTAATGTGAGGGACCATGGGAGTGTGACTCAGACAGGGGTTAATGTGAGGGACCATGGGAGGGTGACTCAGACAGGGGTTAATGTGAGGGGCCATGGGGAGAGTGACTCAGACAGGGGTTAATGTGGGGGACCATGGGAGTGTGACTCAGACAGGGGTTAATGTGAGGGGCCATGGGAGAGTGACTCAGACAGGGGTTAATGTGAGGGACCATGGGAGAGTGACTCAGACAGGGGTTAATGTGAGGGGCCATGGGAGAGTGACTCGGACAGGGGTTAATGTGGGGGACCATGGGAGAGTGACTCAGACAGGGGTTAATGTGAGGGACCATGGGAGAGTGACTCAGACAGGGGTTAATGTGGGGACCATGGGAGTGTGACTCAGACAGGGGTTAATGTGAGGGGCCATGGGAGAGTGACTCAGACAGGGGTTAATGTGAGGGGCCATGGGAGAGTGACTCGGACAGGGGTTAATGTGGGGGACCATGGGAGTGTGACTCAGACAGGGGTTAATGTGAGGGACCATGGGGAGAGTGACTCAGACAGGGGTTAATGTGAGTGACCATGGGAGTGTGACTCAGACAGGGGTTAATGTGACGGACCATGGGAGTGTGACTCAGACAGGGGTTAATGTGGGGACCATGGGAGTGTGACTCAGACAGGGGTTAATGTGAGTGACCATGGGGAGAGTGACTCAGACAGGGGTTAATGTGAGGGACCATGGGAGAGTGACTCAGACAGGGGTTAATGTGAGGGACCATGGGAGAGTGACTCAGACAGGGGTTAATGTGAGTGACCATAGGAGAGTGACTCAGACAGGGGTTAATGTGACGGACCATGGGAGAGTGACTCAGACAGGGGTTAATGTGAGGGACCATGGGAGAGTGACTCAGACAGGGGTTAATGTGGGGGACCATGGGAGTGTGACTCAGACAGGGGTTAATGTGAGGGACCATGGGAGAGTGACTCAGACAGGGGTTAATGTGGGGGGCCATGGGAGTGTGACACAGACAGGGGTTAATGTGAGGGGCCATGGGAGGGTGACTCAGACAGGGGTTAATGTGAGGGACCATGGGAGAGTGACTCAGACAGGGGTTAATGTGGGGGACCATGGGAGTGTGACTCAGACAGGGGTTAATGTGGGGGACCATGGGAGTGTGACTCAGACAGGGGTTAATGTGGGGGACCATGGGAGTGTGACTCAGACAGGGGTTAATGTGAGGGACCATGGGGAGTGTGACTCAGACAGGGGTTAATGTGGGGGACCATGGGAGTGTGACTCAGACAGGGGTTAATGTGGGGGACCATGGGAGAGTGACTCAGACAGGGGTTAATGTGGGGGACCATGGGAATGTGACTCAGACAGGGGTTAATGTGGGGGACCATGGGAGTGTGACTCAGACAGGGGTTAATGTGGGGGACCATGGGAGTGTGACTCAGACAGGGGTTAATGTGGGGGACCATGGGAGTGTGACTCAGACAGGGGTTAATGTGGGGGACCATGGGAGAGTATCTCAGACAGGGGTTAATGTGGGGGACCATGGGAGAGTGACTCAGACAGGGGTTAATGTGGGGACCATGGGAGTGTGACTCGGACAGGGGTTAATGTGGGGGACCATGGGAGTGTGACTCAGACAGGGGTTAATGTGAGTGACCATGGGAGAGTGACTCAGACAGGGGTTAATGTGAGGGGCCATGGGAGAGTGACTCAGACAGGGGTTAATGTGGGGGACCATGGGAGTGTGACTCAGACAGGGGTTAATGTGGGGGACCATGGGAGAGTGACTCAGACAGGGGTTAATGTGAGGGACCATGGGAGAGTGACTCAGACAGGGGTTAATGTGGGGGACCATGGGAGTGTGACTCAGACAGGGGTTAATGTGGGGGACCATGGGAGAGTATCTCAGACAGGGATTAATGTGAGGGGCCAGGGGGAGAGTGACTCAGACAGGGGTTAATGTGAGGGGCCATGGGAGAGTGACTCAGACAGGGGTTAATGTGGGGGACCATGGGGAGTGTGACTCAGACAGGGGTTAATGTGGGGGAACATGGGAGAGTGACTCAGGCAGGGGTTAATGTGGGGGACCATGGGGAGTGTGACACAGACAGGGATTAATGTGAGGGGCCATGGGAGTGTGACTCAGACAGGGGTTAATGTGAGGGACCATGGGAGAGTGACTCAGACAGGGATTAATGTGAGGGGCCATGGGAGTGTGACTCAGACAGGGGTTAATGTGAGGGACCATGGGGAGTATGACTCAGACAGGGGTTAATGTGGGGACCATGGGAGAGTGACTCAGACAGGGGTTAATGTGAGGGACCATGGGAGAGTGACTCAGACAAGGGTTAATGTGGGGGACCATGGGAGTGTGACTCAGACAGGGGTTAATGTGAGGGGCCATGGGAGAGTGACTCAGACAGGGGTTAATGTGGGGGACCATGGGAGTGTGACTCAGACAGGGGTTAATGTGGGGGACCATGGGAGAGTGACTCAGACAGGGGTTAATGTGGGGGACCATGGGAGAGTGACTCAGACAGGGGTTAATGTGGGGGACCATGGGAGAGTGACTCAGACAGGGGTTAATGTGAGGGGCCAGGGGGTGAGTGACTCAGACAGGGGTTAATGTGAGGGACCATGGGAGTGTGACTCAGAGAGGGGTTAATGTGGGGGACCATGGGAGTGTGACTCAGACAGGGGTTAATGTGGGGGACCATGGGAGAGTGACTCAGACAGGGGTTAATGTGGGGGACCATGGGAGTGTGACTCAGACAGGGGTTAATGTGGGGGACCATGGGAGAGTGACTCAGACAGGGGTTAATGTGAGGGACCATGGGAGAGTGACTCAGACAGGGGTTAATGTGGGGAACCATGGGAGAGTGACTCAGACAGGGGTTAATGTGAGGGACCATGGGAGTGTGACCCAGACAGGGGTTAATGTGAGGGGCCATGGGAGAGTGACTCAGACAGGGGTTAATGTGGGGGACCATGGGAGAGTGACTCAGACAGGGGTTAATGTGAGGGACCATGGGAGAGTGACTCAGACAGGGGTTAATGTGGGGGACCATGGGAGTGTGACTCAGACAGGGGTTAATGTGGGGGACCATGGGAGAGTGACTCAGACAGGGGTTAATGTGAGGGACCATGGGAGAGTGACTCAGACAGGGGTTAATGTGAGGGACCATGGGAGAGTGACTCAGACAGGGGTTAATGTGGGGGACCATGGGAGTGTGACTCAGACAGGGGTTAATGTGGGGGACCATGGGAGAGTATCTCAGACAGGGGTTAATGTGAGGGGCCATGGGAGAGTGACTCAGACAGGGGTTAATGTGGGGGACCATGGGAGTGTGACACAGACAGGGGTTAATGTGAGGGACCATGGGAGTGTGACTCAGACAGGGGTTAATGTGAGTGACCATGGGAGTGTGACCCAGACAGGGGTTAATGTGAGGGACCATGGGAGTGTGACTCAGACAGGGGTTAATGTGGGGACCATGGGAGTGTGACACAGACAGGGGTTAATGTGAGTGACCAGGGGGAGAGTGACTCAGACAGGGGTTAATGTGGGGGACCATGGGAGTGTGACACAGACAGGGGTTAATGTGAGGGACCACGGGAGAGTGACTCAGACAGGGGTTAATGTGGGGGACCATGGGAGTGTGACTCAGACAGGGGTTAATGTGAGTGACCATGGGAGAGTGACTCAGACAGGGGTTAATGTGAGTGACCATGGGGAGTGTGACACAGACAGGGATTAATGTGAGGGGCCAGGGGGAGAGTGACTCAGACAGGGGTTAATGTGAGGGACCATGGGAGAGTGACTCAGACAGGGGTTAATGTGAGGGACCATGGGAGAGTGACTCAGACAGGGGTTAATGCGGGGGACCATGGGAGTGTGACTCAGACAGGGGTTAATGTGAGTGACCATGGGAGAGTGACTCAGACAGGGGTTAATGTGGGGGACCATGGGAGAGTGACTCAGACAGGGGTTAATGTGGGGGACCATGGGAGAGTGACTCAGACAGGGGTTAATGTGAGGGGCCATGGGAGTGTGACTCAGACAGGGGTTAATGTGAGGGGCCATGGGGAGAGTGACTCAGACAGGGGTTAATGTGGGGGGCCATGGGAGTGTGACTCAGACAGGGGTTAATGTGAGGGACCATGGGAGAGTGTCTCAGACAGGGGTTAATGTGGGGGACCATGGGAGTGTGACTCAGACAGGGGTTAATGTGAGGGGCCATGGGGAGAGTGACTCACACAGGGGTTAATGTGAGGGGCCATGGGAGAGTGACTCAGACAGGGGTTAATGTGGGGGACCTTGGGAGTGTGACTCAGACAGGGGTTAATGTGGGGGACCATGGGAGAGTGACTCAGACAGGGGTTAATGTGGGGGACCATGGGAGAGTGACTCAGACAGGGGTTAATGTGAGGGGCCATGGGAGTGTGACTCAGACAGGGGTTAATGTGAGGGACCATGGGAGAGTGACTCAGACAGGGGTTAATGTGGGGGACCATGGGAGAGTGACTCAGACAGGGGTTAATGTGGGGGACCATGGGAGTGTGACTCAGACAGGGGTTAATGTGAGGGGCCATGGGAGAGTGACTCAGACAGGGGTTAATGTGAGGGACCATGGGAGAGTGACTCAGACAGGGGTTAATGTGAGGGGCCATGGGAGAGTGACTCAGACAGGGGTTAATGTGAGGGGCCATGGGAGAGTGACTCAGACAGGGGTTAATGTGGGGGACCATGGGAGAGTGACTCAGACAGGGGTTAATGTGAGGGACCATGGGAGAGTGACTCAGACAGGGGTTAATGTGGGGACCATGGGAGTGTGACTCAGACAGGGGTTAATGTGAGGGACCATGGGAGTGTGACTCAGACAGGGGTTAATGTGAGGGACCATGGGAGTGTGACTCAGACAGGGGTTAATGTGAGGGACCATGGGAGGGTGACTCAGACAGGGGTTAATGTGAGGGGCCATGGGGAGAGTGACTCAGACAGGGGTTAATGTGGGGGACCATGGGAGTGTGACTCAGACAGGGGTTAATGTGAGGGGCCATGGGAGAGTGACTCAGACAGGGGTTAATGTGAGGGACCATGGGAGAGTGACTCAGACAGGGGTTAATGTGAGGGGCCATGGGAGAGTGACTCGGACAGGGGTTAATGTGGGGGACCATGGGAGAGTGACTCAGACAGGGGTTAATGTGAGGGACCATGGGAGAGTGACTCAGACAGGGGTTAATGTGGGGACCATGGGAGTGTGACTCAGACAGGGGTTAATGTGAGGGGCCATGGGAGAGTGACTCAGACAGGGGTTAATGTGAGGGGCCATGGGAGAGTGACTCGGACAGGGGTTAATGTGGGGGACCATGGGAGTGTGACTCAGACAGGGGTTAATGTGAGGGACCATGGGGAGAGTGACTCAGACAGGGGTTAATGTGAGTGACCATGGGAGTGTGACTCAGACAGGGGTTAATGTGACGGACCATGGGAGTGTGACTCAGACAGGGGTTAATGTGGGGACCATGGGAGTGTGACTCAGACAGGGGTTAATGTGAGTGACCATGGGGAGAGTGACTCAGACAGGGGTTAATGTGAGGGACCATGGGAGAGTGACTCAGACAGGGGTTAATGTGAGGGACCATGGGAGAGTGACTCAGACAGGGGTTAATGTGAGTGACAATAGGAGAGTGACTCAGACAGGGGTTAATGTGACGGACCATGGGAGAGTGACTCAGACAGGGGTTAATGTGAGGGACCATGGGAGAGTGACTCAGACAGGGGTTAATGTGGGGGACCATGGGAGTGTGACTCAGACAGGGGTTAATGTGAGGGACCATGGGAGAGTGACTCAGACAGGGGTTAATGTGGGGGGCCATGGGAGTGTGACACAGACAGGGGTTAATGTGAGGGGCCATGGGAGGGTGACTCAGACAGGGGTTAATGTGAGGGACCATGGGAGAGTGACTCAGACAGGGGTTAATGTGGGGGACCATGGGAGTGTGACTCAGACAGGGGTTAATGTGGGGGACCATGGGAGTGTGACTCAGACAGGGGTTAATGTGGGGGACCATGGGAGTGTGACTCAGACAGGGGTTAATGTGAGGGACCATGGGGAGTGTGACTCAGACAGGGGTTAATGTGGGGGACCATGGGAGTGTGACTCAGACAGGGGTTAATGTGGGGGACCATGGGAGAGTGACTCAGACAGGGGTTAATGTGGGGGACCATGGGAGTGTGACTCAGACAGGGGTTAATGTGGGGGACCATGGGAGTGTGACTCAGACAGGGGTTAATGTGGGGGACCATGGGAGTGTGACTCAGACAGGGGTTAATGTGGGGGACCATGGGAGTGTGACTCAGACAGGGGTTAATGTGGGGGACCATGGGAGAGTATCTCAGACAGGGGTTAATGTGGGGGACCATGGGAGAGTGACTCAGACAGGGGTTAATGTGGGGACCATGGGAGTGTGACTCGGACAGGGGTTAATGTGGGGGACCATGGGAGTGTGACTCAGACAGGGGTTAATGTGAGTGACCATGGGAGAGTGACTCAGACAGGGGTTAATGTGAGGGGCCATGGGAGAGTGACTCAGACAGGGGTTAATGTGGGGGACCATGGGAGTGTGACTCAGACAGGGGTTAATGTGGGGGACCATGGGAGAGTGACTCAGACAGGGGTTAATGTGAGGGACCATGGGAGAGTGACTCAGACAGGGGTTAATGTGGGGGACCATGGGAGTGTGACTCAGACAGGGGTTAATGTGGGGGACCATGGGAGAGTATCTCAGACAGGGATTAATGTGAGGGGCCAGGGGGAGAGTGACTCAGACAGGGGTTAATGTGAGGGGCCATGGGAGAGTGACTCAGACAGGGGTTAATGTGGGGGACCATGGGGAGTGTGACTCAGACAGGGGTTAATGTGGGGGACCATGGGAGAGTGACTCAGGCAGGGGTTAATGTGGGGGACCATGGGGAGTGTGACACAGACAGGGATTAATGTGAGGGGCCATGGGAGTGTGACTCAGACAGGGGTTAATGTGAGGGACCATGGGAGAGTGACTCAGACAGGGATTAATGTGAGGGGCCATGGGAGTGTGACTCAGACAGGGGTTAATGTGAGGGACCATGGGGAGTATGACTCAGACAGGGGTTAATGTGGGGACCATGGGAGAGTGACTCAGACAGGGGTTAATGTGAGGGACCATGGGAGAGTGACTCAGACAAGGGTTAATGTGGGGGACCATGGGAGTGTGACTCAGACAGGGGTTAATGTGAGGGGCCATGGGAGAGTGACTCAGACAGGGGTTAATGTGGGGGACCATGGGAGTGTGACTCAGACAGGGGTTAATGTGGGGGACCATGGGAGAGTGACTCAGACAGGGGTTAATGTGGGGGACCATGGGAGAGTGACTCAGACAGGGGTTAATGTGGGGGACCATGGGAGAGTGACTCAGACAGGGGTTAATGTGAGGGGCCAGGGGGAGAGTGACTCAGACAGGGGTTAATGTGAGGGACCATGGGAGTGTGACTCAGAGAGGGGTTAATGTGGGGGACCATGGGAGTGTGACTCAGACAGGGGTTAATGTGGGGGACCATGGGAGAGTGACTCAGACAGGGGTTAATGTGGGGGACCATGGGAGTGTGACTCAGACAGGGGTTAATGTGGGGGACCATGGGAGAGTGACTCAGACAGGGGTTAATGTGAGGGACCATGGGAGAGTGACTCAGACAGGGGTTAATGTGGGGAACCATGGGAGAGTGACTCAGACAGGGGTTAATGTGAGGGACCATGGGAGTGTGACCCAGACAGGGGTTAATGTGAGGGGCCATGGGAGAGTGACTCAGACAGGGGTTAATGTGGGGGACCATGGGAGAGTGACTCAGACAGGGGTTAATGTGAGGGACCATGGGAGAGTGACTCAGACAGGGGTTAATGTGGGGGACCATGGGAGTGTGACTCAGACAGGGGTTAATGTGGGGGACCATGGGAGTGTGACTCAGGCAGGGGTTAATGTGGGGGACCATGGGAGAGTGACTCAGACAGGGGTTAATGTGAGGGACCATGGGAGAGTGACTCAGACAGGGGTTAATGTGAGGGACCATGGGAGAGTGACTCAGACAGGGGTTAATGTGGGGGACCATGGGAGTGTGACTCAGACAGGGGTTAATGTGGGGGACCATGGGAGAGTATCTCAGACAGGGGTTAATGTGAGGGGCCATGGGAGAGTGACTCAGACAGGGGTTAATGTGGGGGACCATGGGAGTGTGACACAGACAGGGGTTAATGTGAGGGACCATGGGAGTGTGACTCAGACAGGGGTTAATGTGAGTGACCATGGGAGTGTGACCCAGACAGGGGTTAATGTGAGGGACCATGGGAGTGTGACTCAGACAGGGGTTAATGTGGGGACCATGGGAGTGTGACACAGACAGGGGTTAATGTGAGTGACCATGGGAGAGTGACTCAGACAGGGGTTAATGTGAGGGACCATGGGAGTGTGACTCAGACAGGGGTTAATGTGAGGGGCCATGGGGAGAGTGACTCAGACAGGGGTGAATGTGGGGGACCATGGGAGAGTGACTCAGACAGGGGTTAATGTGGGGGACCATGGGAGTGTGACTCAGACAGGGGTTAATGTGGGGGACCATGGGAGTGTGACTCAGACAGGGGTTAATGTGGGGGACCATGGGAGAGTGACTCAGACAGGGGTGAATGTGAGGGGCCATGGGGAGAGTGACTCAGACAGGGGTTAATGTGGGGGACCATGGGAGTGTGACTCAGACAGGGGTTAATGTGGGGGACCATGGGAGAGTGACTCAGACAGGGGTGAATGTGAGGGGCCATGGGGAGAGTGACTCAGACAGGGGTTAATGTGGGGGACCATGGGAGAGTGACTCAGACAGGGGTTAATGTGGGGGACCATGGGAGAGTGACTCAGACAGGGGTTAATGTGGGGGACCATGGGAGAGTGACTCAGACAGGGGTTAATGTGAGTGACCATGGGAGAGTGAGTCAGACAGGGGTTAATGTGAGGGACCATGCGAGTGTGACTCAGACAGGGGTTAATGTGGGGGACCATGGGAGTGTGACTCAGACAGGGGTTAATGTGAGGGACCATGGGAGTGTGACTCAGACAGGGGTTAATGTGAGGGACCATGGGAGAGTGACTCAGACAGGGGTTAATGTGGGGGGCCATGGGAGAGTGACTCAGACAGGGGTTAATGTGGGGGGCCATGGGAGAGTGACTCAGACAGGGGTTAATGTGAGTGACCATGGGAGAGTGACTCAGACAGGGGTTAATGTGAGGGGCCATGGGAGAGTGACTCAGACAGGGGTTAATGTGGGGGACCATGGGAGAGTGACTCAGACAGGGGTTAATGTGACGGACCATGCGAGTGTGACTCAGACAGGGGTTAATGTGGGGGACCATGGGAGTGTGACTCAGACAGGGGTTAATGTGAGGGACCATGGGAGTGTGACTCAGACAGGGGTTAATGTGAGGGACCATGGGAGAGTGACTCAGACAGGGGTTAATGTGGGGGGCCATGGGAGAGTGACTCAGACAGGGGTTAATGTGGGGGACCATGGGAGAGTGACTCAGACAGGGGTTAATGTGGGGGACCATGGGAGTGTGACTCAGACAGGGGTTAATGTGAGGGACCATGGGGAGAGTGACTCAGACAGGGGTTAATGTGGGGGACCATGGGAGTGTGACTCAGACAGGGGTTAATGTGAGGGACCATGGGGAGTGTGACTCAGACAGGGGTTAATGTGGGGGACCATGGGAGTGTGACTCAGACAGGGGTTAATGTGGGGGACCATGGGAGAGTGACTCAGACAGGGGTTAATGTGAGGGGCCATGGGAGAGTGACTCAGACAGGGGTTAATGTGAGGGGCCATGGGAGAGTGACTCAGACAGGGGTTAATGTGGGGGACCATGGGAGAGTTACTCAGACAGGGGTTAATGTGAGGGACCATGGGGAGTGTGACTCAGACAGGGGTTAATGTGGGGGACCATGGGAGTGTGACTCAGACAGGGGTTAATGTGGGGGACCATGGGAGAGTGACTCAGACAGGGGTTAATGTGAGGGACCATGGGAGAGTGACTCAGACAGGGGTTAATGTGAGGGGCCATGGGAGAGTGACTCAGACAGGGGTTAATGTGAGTGACCATGGGAGAGTGACTCAGACAGGGGTTAATGTGAGTGACCATGGGAGAGTGACTCAGACAGGGGTTAATGTGGGGGACCATGGGAGAGTGACTCAGACAGGGGTTAATGTGGGGGACCATGGGAGAGTGACTCAGACAGGGGTTAATGTGAGGGACCACGGGAGTGTGTCTCAGACAGGGGTTAATGTGAGGGGCCAGGGGGAGAGTGACTCAGACAGGGGTTAATGTGAGGGGCCATGGGAGAGTGACTCAGACAGGGGTTAATGTGAGGGACCATGGGAGAGTGTCTCAGACAGGGGTTAATGTGAGGGGCCAGGGGGAGAGTGACTCAGACAGGGGTTAATGTGAGGGACCATGGGAGAGTGACTCAGACAGGGGTTAATGTGGGGGACCATGGGAGTGTGACTCAGACAGGGGTTAATGTGGGGGACCATGGGAGTGTGACTCAGACAGGGGTTAATGTGGGGGACCATGGGAGAGTGACTCAGAAAGGGGTTAATGTGGGGACCATGGGAGAGTGACTCAGACAGGGGTTAATGTGAGGGACCATGGGAGTGTGACTCAGACAGGGGTTAATGTGGGGGACCATGGGAGTGTGACTCAGACAGGGGTTAATGTGAGGGGCCATGGGAGAGTGACTCAGACAGGGGTTAATGTGGGGGACCATGGGAGAGTGACTCAGACAGGGGTTAATGTGAGGGGCCATGGGAGAGTGACTCAGACAGGGGTTAATGTGAGGGACCATGGGAGAGTGACTCAGACAGGGGTTAATGTGGGGGACCATGGGAGTGTGACTCAGACAGGGGTTAATGTGGGGGACCATGGGAGAGTGACTCAGATAGGGGTTAATGTGGGGACCATGGGAGAGTGACTCAGACAGGGGTTAATGTGGGGACCATGGGAGTGTGACTCAGACAGGGGTTAATGTGAGTGACCATGGGAGTGTGACTCAGACAGGGGTTAATGTGGGGACCATGGGAGTGTGACTCAGACAGGGGTTAATGTGAGTGACCATGGGAGTGTGACTCAGACAGGGGTTAATGTGAGGGGCCATGGGAGAGTGACTCAGACAGGGGTTAATGTGGGGGACCATGGGAGAGTGACTCAGACAGGGGTTAATGTGAGGGACCATGGGAGAGTGACTCAGACAGGGGTTAATGTGAGGGGCCATGGGAGAGTGACTCAGACAGGGGTTAATGTGGGGGACCATGGGAGTGTGGCTCAGACAGGGGTTAATGTGAGGGGCCATGGGAGTGTGACTCAGACAGGGGTTAATGTGGGGGACCATGGGAGAGTGACTCAGACAGGGGTTAATGTTAGGGGCCATGGGAGAGTGACTCAGACAGGGGTTAATGTGAGGGGCCATGGGAGAGTGACTCAGACAGGGGTTAATGTGGGGGACCATGGGAGTGTGACTCAGACAGGGGTTAATGTGGGGGACCATGGGAGTGTGACTCAGACAGGGGTTAATGTGAGGGACCATGGGAGAGTGACTCAGACAGGGGTTAATGTGAGGGACCATGGGAGTGTGACTCAGACAGGGGTTAATGTGGGGGACCATGGGAGAGTGACTCAGACAGGGGTTAATGTGGGGGACCATGGGAGTGTGACTCAGACAGGGGTTAATGTGAGGGGCCATGGGAGAGTGACTCAGACAGGGGTTAATGTGAGTGACCATGGGAGAGTGACTCAGACAGGGGTTAATGTGGGGGACCATGGGGAGTGTGACTCAGACAGGGGTTAATGTGGGGGACCATGGGAGTGTGACTCAGACAGGGGTTAATGTGGGGGACCATGGGAGAGTGACTCAGACAGGGGTTAATGTGAGGGACCATGGGAGAGTGACTCAGACAGGGGTTAATGTGAGGGGCCATGGGAGAGTGACTCAGACAGGGGTTAATGTGACGGACCATGGGAGTGTGACTCAGACAGGGGTTAATGCGGGGGACCATGGGAGTGTGACTCAGACAGGGGTTAATGTGGGGGACCATGGGGAGTGTGACTCAGACAGGGGTTAATGTGGGGGACCATGGGAGTGTGACTCAGACAGGGGTTAATGTGAGGGACCATGGGAGAGTGACTCAGACAGGGGTTAATGTGAGGGACCATGGGGAGAGTGACTCAGACAGGGGTTAATGTGAGGGGCCATGGGAGAGTGACTCAGACAGGGGTTAATGTGAGGGACCATGGGGAGAGTGACTCAGACAGGGGTTAATGTGAGGGACCATGGGAGAGTGACTCAGACAGGGGTTAATGTGAGGGACCATGGGAGAATGGGCTCCAAAATTCCAACCCGGTTCCTGCGACCACGCCTCGTGGATTCCTCACTCACATCTGATGCAAAAGATTGGAACAAGAGCCGGGTATAAAAATTCAGCCCCATGTCCCCGTGAAGCAGTCCAAGCTAACATAGCTGTGTGTGCTTCCTTCTTCAGGAGATCGAGGGAAACAAAATTACAATCAGATTCTAAAATTCGAACAGACATGAGGCAAAACTCTCCAAATCAGCAGTTTCTCGACAATGTATTACTTACAGTGTGAAATGTAGAAGAGGGTAAAGAGAAACATGGGGCATATGTAGACGAGCACAACCTCTAAACCCCTCACAATTAGAAGTTGGTGTGGATAACGGCACAATGTAACTGAGGAGAAATGAAATCTGAGTGATAGGCAGAGCAGACAGGACAGAGAAAAATTACAGCAGGATTTAACTTCCCTGAACTCCCGAAAATGGACCTTTTTCATCAACATCAGGAGAATCGGGGTCACATCTGGGTTATCGTGACATTGATGTTAAACAGAGTCTATACAGAGACACGCAAACGTAGTTTGCAGGAGGTTCATGCGGTGAACCAACAGATTCCCCTCTCTTTCAAAGGGAAATGATAACGAGACCCCACAATATTGCCGCTTTATTGGGTAAATGATATTTCTCAATTACTCACCAGTTTTTATTGATTGTTGAATTAGAGAAACTGAAATTGCCACACAAAGAATTTCACATATCAAGATGATACAACGATGAACTGTCAGGAGAGAAACAATTTTAAATCAGCCTTCTGGATTCTAACCAGACCAATTAAAAGCCACAACCATTTATCAAATACATCGGGTTAAACGTTCCACAGACCAAAGAAACATTCTTTAAAAAGCTCGGGCTTCCATTCATTGAGAAGTTTTACAACCCCAGGTTAAAGTCCAACATGTTTGTTTCGAATCCCTAGCTTTTGGAGCACAGCTCCTTCATTCACCTGAGGAAGGAGCAGCGCTCCGAAAGCCAGTGATTCCAAACAAACCTGTTGGACTTTAACCTGGTGTTGTCAGACTTCTTACTGTGCCCAACCCAGTCCAACGCCGGCATCTACACATGAAGGCGACATTCTTTACATATCCTGCGGGGGAGAGTCTGCCCCCTGCAGACAGGAGGAATATATCAGGGGGAGTGGTTAACGGTGACACAGGGAGATCGGGGGAGTGGTTAACGGTGACACAGGGAGATCGGGGGAGTGGTTAACGGTGACACAGGGAGATCAGGGGGAGTGGTTAGCGGTGACACAGGGAGATCGGGGGAGTGGTTAATGGTGACACAGGGAGATCGGGGGAGTGGTTAATGGTGACGCAGGGAGATCAGGGGGAGTGGTTAACGGTGACACAGGAAGAGCGGGGGAGTGGTTAACGGTGACACAGGGAGATCGGGGGAGTGGTTAACGGTGACACAGGGAGATCAGGGGGAGTGGTTAACGGTGACACAGGGAGAGCGGGGGAGTGGTTAACGGTGACACAGGGAGATCAGGGGGAGTGGTTAACGGTGACACAGGGAGATCGGGGGGAGTGGTTAACGGTGACACAGGGAGATCGGGGGAGTGGTTAACGGTGACACAGGGAGATCAGGGGAGTGGTTAACGGTGACACAGGGAGACCGGGGGGAGTGGTTAACGGTGACACAGGGAGATCGGGGGAGTGGTTAACGGTGACACACGGAGATCGGGGGGAGTGGTTAACGGTGACACAGGGAGATCAGGGGAGTGGTTAACGGTGACACAGGGAGATCGGGGGACTGGTTAACGGTGACACAGGGAGATCGGGGGACTGGTTAACGGTGACGCGGGGGAGTGGTTAGCGGTGACACAGGGAGATCGGGGGAGTGGTTAACGGTGACACAGGGAGAGCGGGGGGAGTGGTTAACGATGACACAGGGAGATCGGGGGACTGGTTAACGGTGACACAGGGAGATCGGGGGGAGTGGTTAACGGTGACACAGGGAGAGCGGGGGGAGTGGTTAACGATGACACAGGGAGATCAGGGGGAGTGGTTAACTGTGACACAGGGAGATCGGGGGAGTGGTTAACTGTGACACAGGGAGATCGGGGGGAGTGGTTAACGGTGACACGGGGAGATCAGGGGGAGTGGTTAACGGTGACACAGGGAGATCAGGTGGAGTGGTTAACGGTGACACAGGGAGATCAGGGGGAGTGGTTAACGGTGACACAGGGAGATCGGGGGAGTGGTTAACGGTGACACAGGGAGATCGGGGGAGTGGTTAACGGTGACACAGGGAGATCGGGGGGAGTGGTTAACGGTGACACAGGGAGAGCGGGGGGAGTGGTTAACGGTGACACAGGGAGATCGGGGGAGTGGTTAACGGTGACACGGAGATGGGGGGGAGTGGTTAACGGTGACACAGGGAGATCGGGGGAGTGGTTAACGGTGACACAGGGAGATCGGGGGAGTGGTTAGCGGTGACACAGGGAGAGCGGGGGGAGTGGTTAACGGTGACACAGGGAGATCGGGGGGAGTGGTTAACGGTGACACAGGGAGATCGGGGGAGTGGTTAACGGTGACACAGGGAGATCGGGGGAGTGGTTAACTGACACAGGGAGATCGGGGGAGTGGTTAACGGTGACACAGGGAGATCGGGGGGAGTGGTTAACGGTGACACAGGGAGATCGGGGGAGTGGTTAACGGTGACACAGAGAGATCAGGGGGAGTGGTTAACGGTGACACAGGGAGATCGGGGGAGTGGTTAACGATGACACAGGGAGATCAGGGGGAGTGGTTAACTGTGACACAGGGAGATCGGGGGAGTGGTTAACTGTGACACAGGGAGATCGGGGGGAGTGGTTAACGGTGACACGGGGAGATCAGGGGGAGTGGTTAACGGTGACACAGGGAGATCAGGTGGAGTGGTTAACGGTGACACAGGGAGATCAGGGGGAGTGGTTAACGGTGACACAGGGAGATCGGGGGAGTGGTTAACGGTGACACAGGGAGATCGGGGGAGTGGTTAACGGTGACACAGGGAGATCGGGGGGAGTGGTTAACGGTGACACAGGGAGATCGGGGGAGTGGTTAACGGTGACACGGAGATCGGGGGGAGTGGTTAACGGTGACACAGGGAGATCGGGGGAGTGGTTAACGGTGACACAGGGAGATCGGGGGAGTGGTTAGCGGTGACACAGGGAGAGCGGGGGGAGTGGTTAACGGTGACACAGGGAGATCGGGGGGAGTGGTTAACGGTGACACAGGGAGATCGGGGGAGTGGTTAACGGTGACACAGGGAGATCGGGGGAGTGGTTAACTGACACAGGGAGATCGGGGGAGTGGTTAACGGTGACACAGGGAGATCGGGGGAGTGGTTAACGGTGACACAGGGAGATCCGGGGGGAATGGTTAACGGTGACACAGGGAGATCGGGGGAGTGGTTAACGGTGACACAGGGAGATCAGGGGAGTGGTTAAAGGTGACACAGGGAGACCGGGGGGAGTGGTTAACGGTGACACAGGGAGATCGGGGGAGTGGTTAACGGTGACACACGGAGATCGGGGGGAGTGGTTAACGGTGACACAGGGAGATCAGGGGAGTGGTTAACGGTGACACAGGGAGATCGGGGGACTGGTTAACGGTGACACAGGGAGATCGGGGGACTGGTTAACGGTGACGCGGGGGAGTGGTTAGCGGTGACACAGGGAGATCGGGGGAGTGGTTAACGGTGACACAGGGAGAGCGGGGGGAGTGGTTAACGATGACACAGGGAGATCGGGGGACTGGTTAACGGTGACACAGGGAGATCGGGGGGAGTGGTTAACGGTGACACAGGGAGAGCGGGGGGAGTGGTTAACGATGACACAGGGAGATCAGGGGGAGTGGTTAACTGTGACACAGGGAGA
Source organism: Scyliorhinus torazame (assembly GCF_047496885.1). Classification (NCBI taxonomy): domain Eukaryota; kingdom Metazoa; phylum Chordata; class Chondrichthyes; order Carcharhiniformes; family Scyliorhinidae; genus Scyliorhinus; species Scyliorhinus torazame. Next base: position 224,214,043 of record NC_092720.1, read on the forward strand.
TCGGGGGAGTGGTTAACTGTGACACGGGGAGATCGGGGGGAGTGGTTAACGGTGACACGGGGAGATCAGGGGGAGTGGTTAACGGTGACACAGGGAGATCAGGTGGAGTGGTTAACGGTGACACAGGGAGATCAGGGGAGTGGTTAACGGTGACACAGGGAGATCCGGGGGGAGTGGTTAACGGTGACACAGGGAGATCAGGGGGAGTGGTTAACGGTGACACAGGGAGATCGGGGGAGTGGTTAACGGTGACACAGGGAGATCGGGGGAGTGGTTAACGGTGACACGGGGAGATCAGGGGGAGTGGTTAACGGTGACACAGGGAGATCGGGGGGAGTGGTTAACGGTGACACAGGGAGATCAGGGGGAGTGGTTAACGGTGACACAGGGAGATCGGGGGAGTGGTTAACGGTGACACAGGGAGATCGGGGGGAGTGGTTAACGGTGACACAGGGAGATCAGGGGAGTGGTTAACGGTGACACAGGGAGATCGGGGGACTGGTTAACGGTGACACAGGGAGATCGGGGGACTGGTTAACGGTGACACAGGGAGAGCGGGGGAGTGGTTAGCGGTGACACAGGGAGATCGGGGGAGTGGTTAACGGTGACACAGGGAGAGCGGGGGGAGTGGTTAACGATGACACAGGGAGATCGGGGGACTGGTTAACGGTGACACAGGGAGATCGGGGGGAGTGGTTAACGGTGACACAGGGAGAGCGGGGGGAGTGGTTAACGGTGACACAGGGAGATCGGGGGAGTGGTTAACGGTGACACAGGGAGATCGGGGGAGTGGTTAACGGTGACACGGAGATCGGGGGGAGTGGTTAACGGTGACACAGGGAGATCGGGGGAGTGGTTAACGGTGACACAGGGAGATCGGGGGGAGTGGTTAACGGTGACACAGGGAGATCGGGGGAGTGGTTAACGGTGACACAGGGAGATCGGGGGAGTGGTTAACTGACACAGGGAGATCGGGGGAGTGGTTAACGGTGACACAGGGAGATCGGGGGGAGTGGTTAACGGTGACACAGGGAGATCGGGGGAGTGGTTAACGGTGACACAGAGAGATCAGGGGGAGTGGTTAACGGTGACACAGGGAGATCGGGGGAGTGGTTAACGGTGACACAGAGAGATCAGGGGGAGTGGTTAACGGTGACACAGGGAGATCGGGGGAGTGGTTAACGGTGACACAGGGAGATCGGGGGAGTGTTTAACGGTGACACAGGGAGATCGGGGGAGTGGTTAACGGTGACACAGGGAGATCGGGGGAGTGTTTAACAGTGACACAGGGAGATCAGTGGGGGGAGATCGGGGGGGGAGATCGGGGGGGGGAGATCGGGGGAGTGGTTAACGGTGACACAGGGAGATCGGGGGGAGTGGTTAACGGTGACACAGGGAGATCCGGGGGGAGTGGTTAACGGTGACACGGGGAGATCGGGGGGAGTGGTTAACGGTGACACAGGGAGATCGGGGGGAGTGGTTAACGGTGACACGGGGAGATCGGGGGGAGTGGTTAACGGTGACACGGGGAGATCGGGGGGAGTGGTTAACGGTGACACGGGGAGATCGGGGGGAGTGGTTAACGGTGACACAGGGAGATCGGGGGGAGTGGTTAACGGTGACACGGGGAGATCGGGGGGAGTGGTTAACGGTGACACAGGGAGATCCGGGGGGAGTGGTTAACGGTGACACGGGGAGATCGGGGGGAGTGGTTAACGGTGACACAGGGAGATCGGGGGGAGTGGTTAACGGTGACACGGGGAGATCGGGGGGAGTGGTTAACGGTGACACAGGGAGATCGGGGGAGTGGTTAACGGTGACACAGGGAGATCGGGGAAGTGGTTAACGGTGACACAGGGAGATCCGGGGGGAGTGGTTAACGGTGACACAGGGAGATCGGGGGAGTGGTTAACGGTGACACGGGGAGAGCGGGGGGAGTGGTTAACGGTGACACAGGGAGATCAGGGGAGTGGTTAACGGTGACACAGGGAGATCGGGGGGGTGGTTAACGGTGACACAGGGAGAGCGGGGGAGTGGTTAACGGTGACACAGGGAGAGCGGGGGGAGTGGTTAACGATGACACAGGGAGATCGGGGGACTGGTTAACGGTGACACAGGGAGATCGGGGGGAGTGGTTAACGGTGACACAGGGAGAGCGGGGGGAGTGGTTAACGGTGACACAGGGAGATCGGGGGAGTGGTTAACGGTGACACAGGGAGATCGGGGGAGTGGTTAACGGTGACACGGAGATCGGGGGGAGTGGTTAACGGTGACACAGGGAGATCGGGGGAGTGGTTAACGGTGACACAGGGAGATCGGGGGGAGTGGTTAACGGTGACACAGGGAGATCGGGGGAGTGGTTAACGGTGACACAGGGAGATCGGGGGAGTGGTTAACTGACACAGGGAGATCGGGGGAGTGGTTAACGGTGACACAGGGAGATCGGGGGGAGTGGTTAACGGTGACACAGGGAGATCGGGGGAGTGGTTAACGGTGACACAGAGAGATCAGGGGGAGTGGTTAACGGTGACACAGGGAGATCGGGGGAGTGGTTAACGGTGACACAGAGAGATCAGGGGGAGTGGTTAACGGTGACACAGGGAGATCGGGGGAGTGGTTAACGGTGACACAGGGAGATCGGGGGAGTGTTTAACGGTGACACAGGGAGATCGGGGGAGTGGTTAACGGTGACACAGGGAGATCGGGGGAGTGTTTAACAGTGACACAGGGAGATCAGTGGGGGGAGATCGGGGGGGGAGATCGGGGGGGGGAGATCGGGGGAGTGGTTAACGGTGACACAGGGAGATCGGGGGGAGTGGTTAACGGTGACACAGGGAGATCCGGGGGGAGTGGTTAACGGTGACACGGGGAGATCGGGGGGAGTGGTTAACGGTGACACAGGGAGATCGGGGGGAGTGGTTAACGGTGACACGGGGAGATCGGGGGGAGTGGTTAACGGTGACACGGGGAGATCGGGGGGAGTGGTTAACGGTGACACGGGGAGATCGGGGGGAGTGGTTAACGGTGACACAGGGAGATCGGGGGGAGTGGTTAACGGTGACACGGGGAGATCGGGGGGAGTGGTTAACGGTGACACAGGGAGATCCGGGGGGAGTGGTTAACGGTGACACGGGGAGATCGGGGGGAGTGGTTAACGGTGACACAGGGAGATCGGGGGGAGTGGTTAACGGTGACACGGGGAGATCGGGGGGAGTGGTTAACGGTGACACAGGGAGATCGGGGGAGTGGTTAACGGTGACACAGGGAGATCGGGGAAGTGGTTAACGGTGACACAGGGAGATCCGGGGGGAGTGGTTAACGGTGACACAGGGAGATCGGGGGAGTGGTTAACGGTGACACGGGGAGATCGGGGGGAGTGGTTAACGGTGACACAGGGAGAGCGGGGGGAGTGGTTAACGGTGACACAGGGAGATCAGGGGAGTGGTTAACGGTGACACAGGGAGAGCGGGGGAGTGGTTAACGGTGACACAGGGAGATCAGGGGGAGTGGTTAACGGTGACACAGGGAGATCGGGGGGGTGGTTAACGGTGACACAGGGAGAGCGGGGGAGTGGTTAACGGTGACACAGGGAGAGCGGGGGAGTGGTTAACGGTGACACAGGGAGATCAGGGGGAGTGGTTAACTGTGACACAGGGAGATCAGGGGGAGTGGTTAACGGTGACACAGGGAGATCGGGGGAGTGGTTAACGGTGACACAGGGAGATCGGGGGAGTGGTTAACGGTGACACAGGGAGAGCGGGGGGAGTGGTTAACGGTGACACAGGGAGATCGGGGGAGTGGTTAACGGTGACACAGGGAGATCTGGGGGAGTGGTTAACGGTGACACAGAGAGATCAGGGGGAGTGGTTAACGGTGACACAGGGAGATCGGGGGAGTGGTTAACGGTGACACAGGGAGATCGGGGGAGTGGTTAACGGTGACACAGGGAGATCGGGGGGAGTGGTTAACGGTGACACAGGGAGATCGGGGGAGTGGTTAACGGTGACACAGGGAGATCGGGGGGAGTGGTTAACGGTGACACAGGGAGATCGGGGGAGTGGTTAACGGTGACACAGGGAGATCGGGGGAGTGGTTAACGGTGACACAGGGAGATCAGGGGGAGTGGTTAACAGTGACACAGGGAGATCAGGGGGAGTGGTTAACGGTGACACAGGGAGATCGGGGGTAGTGGTTAACGGTGACACAGGGAGATCGGGGGTAGTGGTTAACGGTGACACAGGGAGATCGGGGGAGTGGTTAACGGTGACACAGGGAGATCAGGGGGAGTGGTTAACGGTGACACAGGGAGATCGGGGGTAGTGGTTAACGGTGACACAGGGAGATCGGGGGAGTGGCTAACGGTGACACAGGGAGATCGGGGGAGTGGTTAACGGTGACACAGGGAGATCAGGGGGAGTGGCTAACGGTGACACAGGGAGATCAGGGGGAGTGGTTAACAGTGACACAGGGAGATCGGGGGGAGTGGTTAATGGTGACACAGGGAGATCAGGGGGAGTGGTTAACGGTGACACAGAGAGATCAGGGGGAGTGGTTAACGGTGACACAGGGAGATCAGGGGAGTGGTTAACGGTGACACAGGGAGATCGGGGGAGTGGTTAACGGTGACACAGGGAGATCGGGGGAGTGGTTAACGGTGACACAGGGAGATCGGGGGGAGTGGTTAACGGTGACACAGGGAGATCGGGGGAGTGGTTAACGGTGACAGAGGGAGATCGGGGAGTGGTTAACGGTGACACAGGGAGATCGGGGGAGTGGTTAACGGTGACACCGGGAGATCAGGGGGAGTGGTTAACGGTGACACAGGGAGATCGGGGGAGTGGTTAACGGTGACACAGGGAGAGCGGGGGAGTGGTTAACGGTGACACAGGGAGATCGGGGGAGTGGTTAACGGTGACACAGGGAGATCGGGGGAGTGGTTAACGGTGACACCGGGAGATCAGGGGGAGTGGTTAACGGTGACACAGGGAGATCGGGGGAGTGGTTAACGGTGACACAGGGAGATCAGGGGAGTGGTTAACGGTGACACAGGGAGATCAGGGGGAGTGGTTAACGGTGACACAGGGAGATCAGGGGGAGTGGTTAACGGTGACACAGGGAGATCGGGGGAGTGGTTAACGGTGACACAGGGAGATCGGGGAGTGGTTAACGGTGACACAGGGAGATCCGGGGGGAGTGGTTAACGGTGACACAGGGAGATCGGGGGAGTGGTTAACGGTGACACAGGGAGATCGGGGGAGTGGTTAACGGTGACACAGGGAGATCGGGGGGAGTGGTTAACGGTGACACAGGGAGATCGGGGGGAGTGGTTAACGGTGACACAGGGAGATCGGGGGAGTGGTTAACGGTGACACAGGGAGATCGGGGGAGTGGTTAACGGTGACACAGGGAGATCGGGGGGGAGTGGTTAACGGTGACACAGGGAGATCAGGGGAGTGGTTAACGGTGACACAGGGAGATCGGGGGGGAGTGGTTAACGGTGACACAGGGAGATCAGGGGAGTGGTTAACGGTGACACAGGGAGATCGGGGGGGGGAGATCGGAGGGGGGGAGATCGAGGTGGGGAGATCGGGGGGGGGAGAGATCGGGGGGGGGGGAGATCGGGGGGGGGGAGATCGGGGGGGGGGGGAGATCGGGGTGGGGAGATCGGGGGGGGGAGATCGGGGGGGGGAGAGATCGGGGGGGGGGGAGATCGGGGGGGGGGAGATCGGGGGGGGGGAGATCGGGGGGGGGGGAGATCGGGGTGGGGAGATCGGGGGGGGGAGATCGGGGGGGAGATCGGGGGGGGAGATCGGGGGGGGGGAGATCGGGGGGGGGGGAGATCGGGGGGGGGGAGATCGGGGGGGGGAGATCGGGGGGGGGAGATCGGGGGGGGGAGATCGGGGGGGAGATCGTGGGGGGAGAGATCGGGGGGGAGATCGGGGGGGGGAGATCGGGGGGGAGATCGGGGGGGGAGATCGGGGGGGGGGAGATCGGGGGGGGGGGAGATCGGGGGGGGGAGATCGGGATGGGGAGATCGGGGGGGGAGTTCGGGGGGGAGAGATCGGGGGGGAGATCGGGGGGGGGAGATCCGGGGGGGAGATCGGGGGGGGGAGATCGGGGGGGGGAGATCGGGGTGGGGAGATCCGGGGGGGAGATCGGGGGGGGGGAGATCGGGGGGGGGAGATCGGGGGGGAGATCGGGGTGGGGAGATCGGGGGGGGGAGATCGGGGGGGGGGGAGATCGGGGGGGGGAGATCGGGATGGGGAGATCGGGGGGGGAGTTCGGGGGGGAGAGATCGGGGGGGGGAGATCGGGGGGGGGGGAGATCGGGGGGCGGAGATCGGGGTGGGGAGATCCGGGGGGGAGATCGGGGGGGGGAGATCCGGGGGGGAGATCGGGGGGGGGAGATCGGGATGGGGAGATCGGGGGGGAGAGATCGGGGAGGGAGATCGGGGGGGGAGATCGGGGGGGGAGATCGGGGGGGGAGATCGGGGGGGGGAGATCGGGGGGGGAGATCGGGGGGGGGAGATCGGGGGGGGGAGATCGGGGGGGGAGATCGGGGTGGGGAGATCGGGGGGAGATCGGGGTGGGGAGATCGGGGGGGAGATCGGGGGGGGGGGAGATCGGGGGGGGGAGATCGGGGGGGGGGAGATCGGGGGGGGGAGATCGGGGGGGAGATCGGGGGGGGGGAGATCGGGGTGGGGAGATCGGGGGGGAGATCGGGGGGGGGAGACCGGGGGGGGAGATCCGGGGGGGAGATCGGGAAGGGGAGATCGGGGGGGGGGGGGGGAGATCGGGATGGGGAGATCGGGGGGGGGAGATCGGGGGGGGAGATCGGGATGGGGAGATCGGGGGGGGGGGCAGCTCCCAATGACCTATTCCGAGCAGGTACAGGAAATGTGGGACATTCCCCTCCGTTCTGCCCTGTGTCTCCCCCCAATGCTGTTGGGAACAGCCCTCCTCAGGCTAACCGAGCTCACCGTAGCTTCCACCCGCTGTGTGGAGGGGCCTCCTCACCCCGTAATTACCACTCAGCCTCATCTTAATGCAACGTCAGCATCCCTCACTCACCCTCCAGCCTCACTGAACATTTTGTTTCTGACACTCATACGAAAGGCAGCGAATTGAAGGTGGTCCGTCAGTCACCTCCGCTCTGCCTGTTTGTAACCCCGTCTTGTCAGGCCAAACAATCCCCTCTAACCCAGGAGGAGAGTGCGGACTCTAACAGTTTCCAGGCAGGGAATAGACACATGTGCCCAGGCAGAAATATCACTCTTTAAACTTACTCTTCCTTGATAAAAATGGTTGGAATTCATCAGTATTCAGACCGAGATAGAGGATGGAAATGTAGATGATCACTGCTAAACTCAGGAAACATCCAAAGCCTGCGGTCGTTCGGCACCACAGGGAGAGGCCTGTGAAAGGGAGGGAAGAGAGATGTTAGTGAAATAAGGGTTTGGCTGCTCCGTCCCTAATCCCCAATCCTGAAAACACCCTTTTGTTTTCAGTGGATTGAGCAATGAGAAGACAGTCTTCCCCAGTCAAACACACATCATTGGCGCAGTCTATCTGGGTGGGGGGGGGGGGGGGGGCAGGGTCCTGTAGTACATGTGGTTAGCCAGGCGTTTCTTGGCGCTCAGCAGTGCCAGGGCACCACCCTGTCCAAAGGTCATGCCGCTGGGGGCCTCCGATCTCCTCGGAGACTCCCACGATTTGTGGGGATGAGTACCAAACGGCGTTCGCCCAACATCCCCGCGCTGCCCAATCGGCGAAATGTACGGGCCTGATAATACCCAGGGACTCCAAATGAGTGAGCTCTGTTTCACTTTCTCGAGTCAGGGCTACGGCTGTTTATTTCTTCCCCAAACCGGGCTGGGGTACTTCTGGGTATCGTCCCAGTACCTCAGTCAAACCACCAGAACCCATTTGAAGAACGTGCTGTCATTGCAGCCAGAGATGGTACAGCCTTTCCCAACCCAACAGGCTGGGCCCGCAGCCTCGCACCATGATGAGCGGGAAGCGCCCCACCTGGCGCCTGTAAGTGACGGGTCATTCTCGTCTCAGCAATGTCCAGTGTTCCTCCTGCATAGGCGGCCAATAATCAGTCAACTCAAAGGCCTGTGTAACCCGCTTAATGTGGTCAAACGTCTTCTGTCCAACCACGGAGACCGCTGCGCCAGTGGCCAACGCCATCTCAGGTGGGTGACCATTTACCTGTCCCATCACCTTAATGGGGGCCACTCGGGGAGCTGCCACACAATGCAGCTGCAGGCAGTCGTCCTCGGCCTCCACATCCTCGGGAGCATCACCTCTCGGGTTCATCCCAATGGAAAGTACGGGCCCTGGGTTGGCCCCAGCTCCTGCTGGAATGGCCGGTTCACTGCCGCTGCCGGGACCGGCGACCGCGCTGGGGTTGGCGCCCACAGGTCCTGGCCGTTTCCTCAGGGTGGCCACGTTGTTGATGCCGCAAACCAAACGGTCTCGGAACATCTCTGACAAAGTGTCACCATGTCCGCAGTACTCCACTTAGTCTGGATAAGAACTCGGCAAGGGTTTCTCCAGGGGTCCTCTCTATAGTGTTAAACCAGTAACATTGGACTATCGCAGACAGGGTTAGGTTAAAATGTAGGGGCAGCATGGTGATACAGGCGTCAGCACTGCTACCTCACGGCGCCGAGGACCCGGGTGCAATCCCAGCTCTGGGTCACTGTCCATGTGGAGTTTGCACATTCTCCCCGTGTCTGCGTGGGTCTCGCCCCCACAACCCAAAGATGTGCAGGGTAGGTGGATTGGCCGCGCTAAATTGCCCCTTAATTGGAAAAGTTAAAAAACAAAAAAGTTTTAAATGTTGCCTCACCAAAGTCAAAAGTTCATCAAACGTTTTACTGCCAGGTGCGGCTGGGTACGTAAGGCTTCTTATAACCCCAAACGTATGTGCGCCACAGGCGGTTAGCAAAATGACCGTTCGTTTTCGTCAATGTTGTTCGCCCGGAAGGAGTAACACATACTTTGTGTGTTCTGGTTCCAATTCTCCAGCACAGCATCAAAGACAGCCAAACGTCCATAATGAGGCGTGGTGTAACAGGAAAAAACTTCCCACCTGTGTCCAGCACACAGTCCAACGAGGTGGCTTCAGCAGCTAGACAATTTTAACCCTCGTCGCCAGTTTTGCGAGGGCCACGAAGAATCCAGCACGAGTTTGTCGAGTCAAACAGAAAGGAACTTTATTTACAACAATTTGTACACAGCAGCAGTCAATCATCACAGCTCCCTCCTCTAGCCCACACTGGCCAGCTCTATTTATACAGCTGCAATTACTAGTGATTGTCCCGCCCCCCTCATTGGGGGAGATCATATTCACCAATTACCCATGGGGAACCCGCCTTCCTGTCGCTCGATCAGGAGAAGGCGTTCGATAAGGTGAGGCATGAGTATTTACATTCGGGACCAGATCCGATTACTGTACGCTGCCGCAGAATGTCTGTTTAAGGTTAACGGGTCCCTGACGGTGCCTCTTCCTTGGGCCAAAGGTGCGTCAGGGCTGCCAGCTGTCCGGCCAACTTTATTCCCTGTGCACGGAAACTTTCCTGTGCCTCCTGCGGAGGAGATTATCGGGTCTGGTTCTGCGCAGACTGGGCTCTCACTGTCGTCCTTTCGGCTTACGCTGGTGACTTGCGCCTGATATTCACGGATCCCATGGTAGGATCAACTGGGCCAAATGTTTCGGACTCCTGGTCGGTCCGTGGCAGATGAACCCCCTCCCGGGGAAGCTGGAGCCGGACCAACATCCTCTACTTGGGAGCCCACCTTTGGCCGGCAGAGGAAGCCTGGCCGGCGAACTGGCAGGAGCTGGTCACCATTCGCCTGGGACGCTGGACAGGACTGCTCCGAGTGCTGTCCCACAGGGGTCGAGTTCTCATCAGAAACCAACTAATAATCTTTATTAGCGTCACAAGTGGGCTCACATTAACGCTGCAATGAAGTTACTGTGAAAATCCCCTAGTCGCCACATTCCGGCGCCTGTTCGGGTACACAGAGGGAGAATTCAGAATGTCCAATTCACCTAACAAGCACATCTTTGGACTGTGGGAGGAAACCGGAGCGCCCGGAGGAAACCCACGCAGACACGGGGAGGATGTGCCGACTCCGCACAGACAGTGACCCAAGCCGGAATCGAACCTGGGTCCCTGGCACTGTGAAGCAATAGTGCTAACCACTGTGCCACCATGCCGCCTCATGTTGCGTACCGGCTGGTCACTTTGACCCCTCCCCATGACTTTGTCACACCCATCCAGAGAACTCCTAGCCAGTTCTCGGTGCAGGGGTCTTGCGTCTCCCGATTGCGGAGGGTGGTCAGGCGCTGGTGTGCCTTCGCACCCAGATGCCAACTTTCGTTCTTCAGGCTCTGCAACGATACCTGTACATCGAACACCCTCCACGATGGCGTGCCTTGGCGACGTGTTTATCCCGCCAGGTGCACGGTCTGAACTACGACGTGCAGCTCCTGTTCGTCGACCCGCACGGTCTTCGAAACTCCTTGTGGGTGCTCCCCGTCTTGTACCAGGACCTTCTCAAAGTCTGGAGCATGGTCACCACACGCCGGAAGAGCAGTGGCTATCGTTAGGGAACCGCTACCCAGGAATCCGCACCTCCGCCAATATCCATTCTGGCAGCTGGTGGAGCGGAGGGCTGTGGCTGCCAGGGTGCCCAGGATCGGGGACGTGCTGGGTGGCGGAGGAGTGGGTTGGATGACGCTCTCCGAGCTCGCCGAGGTGTCCTTCCGGCTCGCAGACGGTGCCATCCAAGGCCTCAAGATGGTCATGCTCGGACCTTCGGTCTCGAGGCGGCCCAGGTGTGCAGTGGCGTCCCGTCTGAGCGAACCCCTGCTCAGAAGGAAGTCCACATTGGCCCCAGAACCACCCCCCCCCCCCCCCCCCCGGGCGGCGGTGCCCACAATTCTAGCTGCCTCACGGAAATACCCTCCGTGCCTTTTTGCGCTGCGTGGAGAGGTTTCTTGTACGTCCTGCTTCTGCACACCTTCCACCTCCTAGTCCTCGCCCGCCGTCCGAACACACCTTGGCGTGCCTCGTTGCCGTCCAGCGGCGGAGGTCCCCGCTGGAGGTCCCTCTACGGAGGTGCCTCGCAGTAAATCTTGGGGCCGAGGGTGAAGGGTGACGCACGCAGCAGTACCGTGCAATCACCGTCTGCACCGGTTCACGGATACTCAGGAACCCTGGCATTTTGGGGTCTGATAGTCCGTGAGCCATGTCTTTGTTGAATGTTCGAGGCCGCGCACCCAATTTAGTTTTCTGACAACGCTGTGGGGAAGGCGGAGGACCTCCTTGCGAACCTGCTCTTGGGCCTGGCGAAACTTGCCATAAACAGGCCCAGGCAGTGGGCGACCGAGGGGGTCGTCCGGCCTGACTGTCTGGTCCTCTTCTGCGGCTTCATTCTTGGCCGAGTGTCCCTGAAGATGGGGGCACGCGGTGTCCACGCCCAGTGGGTACCGCAGGGGTTGGATTGCTTTAGTGACCCCTCTTTTCACATTACGAATTGATGTTGAGAAGTTTCCATTCCTCTTTGTTGCTACTGGGCAGTGTCCCGACCAGGAGACACTTTTAACTTGTCCCTCAAGTTAGTTTTCTTTGGTATATTGTTTTGATTGGACCCTAAAATAAACCATGGGGTAACCAATTGTCCGGGCAGTTGTACCACGTGGCCAATCCATCTAACCTGCACATCTGTGGATTCAATTGTGGTTAATTTGATGACAGGAACCACAGGCGGGTGTCTGACTGTAGCGAGTGTGTGCGTTCAGACATCAGTAAAACAGGCCACTTACCCGATTCAAATACAGACAGAACACAGGCAATCAACAGGCTGATGATGGACACAAGTTGAAAGACCATAAAAATGGTGGTTACTTCGTTCTGCCGGTCAGGATCTGTGAATCCCAAAATGGGAAAAGCAAATGTCAGCAAATGACGATTTGATCTAGGAATAGCCTGACAATTTAACCTGCTTATTATTCATAAATACCTTGGGTTTCCGTTAAGGTAATGATTATGACCACTGTTGCTATGAAGGTGGTCAAACCGCTGACCAAAGCAACGATGGATATCAACGCAACACAGATAAGAATGAAGAGAACCTCTGAAATGTGAAAATAACATCAATTTATTCCAGTGTACCAGACATAGAATCGCTGCAGTGCAGAAGGACTGGGCCCATCGAGTCTGCACGGACTCTCTGAAAGAGCACTTGGCCCAACTCCCGTCCCACCCACACAACCCCACCTAACCTTTGGACACTAAGGGGCAATTTATCACGGCCAATCCACCTAACCCGCACATCTTTGGACTGTGGGAGGGAAACCGGAGCACCCCGAGGAAACCCACGCAGACACGGGGAGAACGGGCAGACTCCGCACAGACAGTGACCCAAGCCGGAATTGAACTCAGGTCCCTGGCACTGTGAGGCAGTAGTGCTAACCACTGCGCTCCCCCTCACAATCCGATGTCTTCCTTCAGTCGACTGCTCTCTTCGTCATTATCAATTACACGGGCAATTTCGAATCATCTGTAAACCTCTTAATCAAATCTTCCAAGTTCATGTCAAAATTACTGATATACCATATTACTGAGGACTCTGGGTCTGTACTTGTCGGAGTTTAGAAGGATGAGGGGGGATACTGCGAGGCCTGGATAGAGTGGACATGGAGAGGATGTTTCCACTTGTAGGAAAAACTAGAAGCAGAGGACACCATCTCAGACTAAAGGGACGATCCTTTAAAACAGAGATGAGGAGGAATTTCTTCAGCCAGAGGGGGGTGAATCTGTGGAACTCTTTGCCGCAGAAGGCTGTGGAGGACAAATCACTGAGTGTCTTTAAGACAGAGATAGATAGGTTCTTGATCAATAAGGGGATCAGGGGTCATGGGGAGAAGGCAGGAGAATGGGGCTGAGAAACATATCAGCCGTGATTGAATGGCGGAGCAGACTCGATGGGCCGAGTGGCCTAATTCTGCTCCTATGTCTTATGGTCTTATGGAATGTGGCAATCTCAGTCTTTCCAACTCAGCATGTGAAATATAGGATCTCTCATTTCCCACTCAGGTCTTTCAGTCCTTCACGCACATTCACATTCAGCAGTCGTATTCCACCCGCTGACTGATGCCGGTGACCCTTTGCTTGGGTCATCACAGTCCTGATGGCACAGAATCACCCAGGGACTCTCTTCTCTGACCCCTTTAAACAGCCACGTAGGTTCTGGCAATGCTGAAACAAGCAGCAGCAATGCATCACTGCAGGAGTTCCTCAGGGGGGTGTCCTCGGCCCAACCATCTTCAGCTGCCCCATCAATCACCTCCCTTCTATCAGAAGGTCAAGAGTTGGGCAGCACGGTAGCACAGTGGTTAGCACTGTGGCTTCACAGCGCCAGGGTTCCAGGTTCGATTCCCGGCTTGGGTCACTGTCTGTGCGGAGTCGGCACGTTCTCCCCGTGTGTGCGTGGGTTTCCTCCAGGTGCTCCGGCTTCCTCCCACAAATCCAGGTTAGGTGGATTGGCCATGATAAATTGCCCTTAGTGTCCAAAAAGGTTCGGAGGGGTTATTGGGTTACGGGGATAGGGTGGAAGTGAGGGCTGAAGTGGGTTGGTGCAGACTCGATGGGCCGAATGGCCTCCTTCTGCACTGTATGTTGTATGTACGCTGATGACTGCACAATGTTCAGCACCATTCGCGACTCCTCAGGTAATGAAGCGGGGGTTACGGGTGGAGCTAACCCCGGAGGCTCCCTTTGCGCTGCCAGACCTGCAGGCCCGCTCTGGAAGTCTAACGGGAATCCGGCAGTGGTAGCCACGCTGAAGATTTGGGGGCAGTCCCGACAGCGCTTCACGTTGAGGGCAGGGTCGAGGGTGACGCCGATCAGAGGGAATCATGGTTTGAGTTGGGGAGGGTGGATGCGAGGTTCCGGGGATGGGAGGAGAACGGGGTAAAAGAGATGGAGGGTGTGTTTCTGGAGGGGGCAAGTTTGGAGGAGCGATTTATAGTCGCATTACGGAGGACAAGGAGTCTATGGAAGGGATTAAGGCCAAATAGGAGGAAGATCTGGGGATGGGGCTGGAAGATCGATTGTGGTGCAAAGCGTTGCAAAGGATTAAGGCTTTGATCCTGAGTGCAAGGCTGGGGTTGATTGGGTTCAAAGTGGTGTATACGGCGAGGATGAGCCGGCTGTTTGAGGGGGTGGGGGATAGCTGCGAGCGGAGAGGGAGGGGGCCAGCCAACCGTGTCCCTGTCTGGTCCTGCCCGAAGGTGGAGGTATTGGGGATCGTTTTTCAGCATCATGTCCGGGCGGCGGTGGGATTCCCGCCATGCCGGTCGGGGGCCATTGACAGCGCCCCCCCACCACCCCCCCCCCCCCCCCCCCCCCGGCGATTCTCCGGGCCCCGATGAACCGAGCGGCCAAGCATTTTTGGCCAGACCCCGGGGGGGGGGGGGGGGGGGGGCTGTTTCAATTTCAACTGTGATTATATTGTGCTTAGAGAGGGCTACAGCGTGAAGAGTAAATAAACCAACAGTGATCGCTCAGCAAGTGGGGCCCTGTAAGGTAGAGTCTTAATTTAGCTAATTTGATTGCAGTTGGAGATAGGTAGTGAGAGAAAAAGCAGCTCTCACAACTCCTCCAGAAGCAATTGGTTTTAGTAAGCTAAAGACGGAACATCTCTCTCAGCTTTGCTCGAAGAAAAGTTGTTCTTCGGAGTAATAGCTAAGAAACCAGATGGCAGAAATCTAAAGTTCAGCTAGTCTCGGTAACTAGAGAAATGAAGAAGGGTTTCCAAGAAGTCTGTAGTTAACAGAAGGGTGAAAACTGGGAACTAGAACAGACTACTGTTCAGTAACGCCGCAGATTAAAAGGCATTGGATCGTGAGAGGCGGTGGGGCAGAGAATCCAGCCCTTTAACCTCCTATCTACACCGAACAGTATTTCCAAATAAGCAACCCAATGCAGTTCAAATGCCACTTCTAAATAAAGTTAACAATCAGGGTTACTTGCCTCTCTGTGTAGACGTTTGGAGAGAGAGCGACCCTTTCAGGAATAACCTGAAAATCTTTCTAACATAGAAAATAGCAGCAGGAGGAGGCCATTCGGCCCTTCGAGCCTGCTCTGCCATTCGTTATGATTATGGCTGATCATCCAACTCAATAGCGTAATCCCGCTTTTCCCCCACATCCTTTGATCCCCTTCGCGATATCTAACTGCTTCTTGAAACCATACTCGGCGCGATTCTCCGCTCCTGAGACTAAGAGTTGACGTCGGGGACAGGATTCATGGACTTTCACGGCAGTGAAACCGGAGTCGCACCCGTACCGATTCAGCGACGGTGGAGGGGCTCGCACTGTCCAGCCCGACTCCGCAGCTGCACTCCCTCCAGAGCAAGAACATCCTTCCTCAGATAAGGACACCAAAACTGCTCACAATCCTCCAGGTGTGGCTTCACCAGGACCCTGTATAATTGCAGCAAGACACCATGCTTTGAATGTCTGCCACTGCCTATCCACAGCCATTCCCCAATCCATCAAAGCCAACTCACGCTTCATATCGTTTTCTTGAGGAAGATTCAGGACCCAAGTCTCCAAATCAATTCCTTCACTCTCCAACTTGATGAAAATTTCTGGCATAATATATTCGCTCATCTCACACAACTAGATTTCCAATGATTCTGTTCTCATTACACAGTCGATGATGGCCTGTTCTCTAGTTGGTTCCTCAATGTGTGTCCAGAAAACCATCCCGTTTACACTCCAGGAATGCCTCCTCTGGTATTGTGGTTAATTAGATTTGTGCAATCTATATACAGATTAAAATCATTCTTAATTACAGTCTTGTCTGACCTTTCTGCTCAACCTCACAGCGTTTGGCAAAACTGCAAACTACACACAGACCTGGCTCCTCCCATTAATGACATCACCTGTATCCCACTAAGATGTTCCATCAGCTGCTTAGCCAGGACTAAACACACTCCCTCGTAAATTATCTACCCTCAGGCGGCACGTGGTTAGCACTGCTGCCTCACAGCACCACGGACTCGGGTTCCATCCCGGCCCCGAGTCATTGCCCATCTGGAGTTTTGCATTCTCCCTGTGTCTGTGTGGGTCTCACCCCCATAGCCCAACGAGGGTAGGTGAATTGGCCACGCTAAATTGCCCCTTAATTGGGGGGGGGGATGAATTGGGTGCTTTAAATAAATACAAAAAAACATATTTTAAAATAAATGATCTATCCTCCAGAGAATCTTCGGCAATCAAAATACTTTTTCATTAGCCATCTCCCTGAAAACAAGTGAATGGTTAAAATTAAACATGAACTGACACAGTACAGTCAGAATATAATCTCATGTCTCTCATACTGTACCAAATTATGACCATCTACCCAGGACAGGCAGTATCCCTCATGCTGTATCAGGCAACGAATTCCTACCTTCTGCTGTGAGGAAATATGAGTTGCTGTTTGTGCTGACTTCGTTTTTCACGATGCAAGTATACATTCCGCAATGTTTGATTTCCATGTCTTTAATATAGACTGTGCTGGACTCGCCTTCCACCTGAAATTGCGGGCTCTTCAAAAGCGTGTCATCTTTCAGCCACACAATGCTGCTCGCTATTCCTTTGTCCACAATGCACATCAGCTGCACATGACTCGCAGTGTAGATCGGCGTCTGAACAATCCGCGGGACTCGCAACTTTTCTGGAAAGAAGGGAAGTCACAAAGGTGTCACATCCACCCGACCGCCAATTGTCCAAATACCTCGGAGGCTCAGTGGTCCTTCACAGCGACCAGCGATAAATAATAAAAGGAAACGGCAGATTTGCAGAATAATTACTTTCTGTTAGTCTTAACGGTGGAGGAAGAGGATACCTCCCGGGGGCAGAGAAACGAAACAGTTCAGAAACTGAACTGGCAAAGGTTAAGATAAGCAAGAAAACTGTCTGGGAAGAGATACCGACGCTGATAACTGACAAAACGATTGGCAGCAGATTGACAAAAGTTCCCATTTTGGATGAAGGATACATCTGAGCATCGATTAAATGATTAAGAGTTAGGAACCGCGAAGGCCTGAAGAGATTTAGCAGTGAGTCAATGCTATGTCAGTGCTGCGTCAGTCAATGAGTCCATTCCCCCGAGGATTTTTCCATGATCAGGGGTTCCGTCACGTTCCTGCAGTTGAGGATCAAGGGATTCGGTGTGTCACATCTGCCTTTTTGTTTTTTTTTATAATGTATTTTATTACAAACATGTTTCGAAACAGGTTACAGCGAACAAACATCCCGGGAAACATACTTCCCAGCAATCAACTATAGTCTGGACAGATTTTCCTCCTTTTTCACCACAGGGGGGCTCCTTGAATACCTACTCGGAGCCATTGGCAATGCTGCCGTCACCATAGCCCTGAAACTAGACCCCTTACAAGATTCCTCCCCCATCCTAACACACTCTACCCCTTCTCCTTCCCACCACCGCCGCACCTTGTCCACATTCGCTGCCCAATAAAATGAAGCAAGTTTGGCAACACCAACCCCCCCCCCCCCCCCCCCCCCGCTTACATCTGCCATATTCATCGAGAACTGCTGCTGTGGAGACTGGGAAACCCATTCATTGCCAGTGACTGGCCCACTGAAATGCTTCTCAAATGGCTGGGTCCAGAGTTCCACCGGGAAACCCTGCCAAATATCTCCAGCATCTACTGATACATGAATCCGAGAGGTTACTGGTGTCCTATTTAATAAGGCGCACGCAATCACACCCGGTGCTCCCCGGATGAAGCCAGCCAGGCTGCCAGAGGAGTGGGATTTGCAGCGATCTCCGGATTGCCGCAGGGGCAGGATGTCACCACCTGCACCGCACACCCGGCATTGAGAGCTGCCTGGCATTAGCCACAAGGATCCGTCAACAAAAATGGCTTCCAGAATCCCTCAAAGTGCAACTGGTCTGAAACCACCAATGCAGATTACGCAGGTATGTGCAACGGAGATCCCGTCACGCCTCGAGTAACTCACAGGCACCACAAATCTTCAGGCGTCCTCAATGCATTCAGGGCCAGCTCCTCAATTGCGAAGGCTATCCGCAAACCTCCTGGCTGGCGACGCCAGCTAGGTTGTTCAGAGGTGGGGGACAATGCAGCTCCCTGATTAAACGGAGCATCGGCATGTTGAAGGTGTGTTTCCGATGTCTAAACCGTCCAGTTGGAGGATTCTGCCCCTCTGCCCAGAGAGACCTTCACAACTCTGTTGTGATCCAGAATGAGTAATTACACTCTTGCGTCACCCTTGGAAGGGTACAGGCAGACCCGAGGGCATGTGGCCATTCTGTTACGGGATTAAAAACTCCACCATCGCACACTGTGAGCAGACGAACCTCTTGCAGAATCTTGCTGATATTCTACTGCCTACGGTTGCCTTCCACAGGTAGGGGAAGCGCTGCAACTCGCACGAGTGGAATGTGCCTCCTGTGCTACACGGTACCTTCAGGGGAACAGTCATCATTCGGTGCTTCGTGCCTGAATGCAGATTATTCTGAATCCACACTGCGGTGTCGCTCCAGAGGCAATCGTTCATTCAAGACCAGGGTTCCGGCCTCATCCTCATACTGAGACCCAGCATCACATTCTTCTCCAGGCATCTGGAACAATGACATACGCGGCTGCCACTCAGCCCACGTCAGCGGCTGGACTCTCTGCTTTGGAGACCACGCCCCCACGCCGGCATGAAATCAATGGTCTTTTACACCAGGATAACTGGCGCCAAACGGCCACCAATTCGCCGTTTTGCTGGGGGCCAGCGTGGAGCTCCCAGCTCCAGCTGCCGATACGGCCGCTCACGTGCCTGCTGACCGCCTGCCCACAGTGCCCCCAGCCCCGAACAAAGCCCCCCCGCCCGCGGATAGGCCCTGATCCCGACTGTGGCGGCGCCGGACGGAGTCCGCAGCCGCCACGCTGAGTCCACGACTGGGGAGACCGCACGTGTCCCACGCCGTCGGGAACTCGGCCGGTCGGGAACGGAGCATCGGGGGGGGGGGGGGCCTGAGGCAATGGCCTGAGGCCGTGGATACTCGGCGCGCGACTACGCCGCTTTAGAGGGGACGGAATATCCGGAAACCGGCACCGCCCCCGATATTGGCGTCGAAACGGATTCTCCGCCCCGTCGCTGAGCGCGGTTTGGGTGTCGGGGAGCAGAGAATCCAGCCCCAGGTGTTGTGAAGCTTTGTTCTGATTGCATATGAGACCTCCACATTTTCATTCCAGCAGTCTCAGGCACACCGAGGGCATGATAACGCTCACATAAGCATGCCAGCCGCCTGCCCAGTAGAGAGCTGGCACAGGGTGACTGTCGAGACATGCTAGCAACACCTCCAGGTGCAGAGTGGCACCCTCAATCCCCCCTGTGAGGCCCTGACGTCTCACCTCTGATCTCATAAGGTTGTTGCCCTCTTACGGGAATCTCAAGGCTCGCCACTTGTTAGCCAGGCCCGCCGAACTGCGTCATGCATGTGGAAAGATGAGTACGTCGAGAGTGGGGGTTGCTCGATGGACACGTGGACATGGCGCGACGCTCCAGGCTGCCAGGAGCGTTTGGTGGATATGTAACCCACACTTAAGGACATGGAGTGACGCACAGACTGAGGTTGGCTGCAATGCAGGTCACCATTTGATCGTCAAAGATCCGCCTTGGACACTGCTCAGTGCAGAAGCATCCGGAGACTAAACCCGAGGGCAGCTCACGAGGCCTCATGGTTAGAATCTTGGTCACAGAGGTGCATTGCCCAACCACGATGTTCTTCTAGGCCGAGGCTTTTGTCACGTTGCTGCGACGATGAAACCGGCCAGACGCGATATCAAGAAACCAGTTGAAGGCACTGGATACTGCAAAGGCTACGGGCTCTGGCAACATCTCACCAATAGTACTGAAGACTTGTGCTCCAGAACTCGTCACGTCCCTAGCCAAGCTGTTCCAGTACAGATACAACACTGGCATCTACCCAGCAAAGTATTGATGCAACAGTCACAAAAGCCCAACAACGTCTCTACTTCCTACGGAAGCTAAAGAAATTCGGCATGTCTGCATCGACTCTCACAAACTTCTACAGATGTGCGACAGAGAGCATCCTATCCGGCTGCATCACAGCCAGGTATGGCAACTGCTCGGTCCAAGATCGCAAGAAGCTGCAGAGTGTGGTGAACTCAGCCCAACGCATCACACAAGCTTGCCACCCCCACATTGATTCTGTCTACACCTCCCGCTGCCTCAGGAAGGCAGGCAGCATTATCAGAGACCCCTCCCACCCAGGCATTGCCTTCTTCCAGACCCTCCGTCAGGCAGAAGGTACAGAAGTCTGGAGACCCTCTTTACTCAGAGTAGTAAGGGTGTGGAATGCCCTGCCTGCAACAGTGGTGGACTCACCAACATTAAGGGCATTCAAATGGTCATCGGATAGACATATGGACGATAAGGGAATAGTGTAGATGGGCTTTAGAGTGGTTTCACAGGTTGGCGCAACATCGAGGGTCGAAGGGCCTGTACTGCGCTGTAATGTTCGATGTTCTATGTTCTACATCCAGACATAGGAACAGCTTCTTCCCCACAGCTACTAGACTCCTCAACCACTCCCCCTCGGACTGATCTGTTCCCTGTATGAACACTATTCACGACGCCCTATGCTGCTCTGGCTCATGTATTTGCTTTGCTTGGCCCCTTGTTCCGCACTGTAACCAATCACTGTTTGTCAATGTACCATTTGTCAATGTTCTCTGTCGATTATTCTTTTCTCTACTATGTACGTACTGTGTATGTGCCCTCGGCCGCAGAAAAATACTTTGCACTGTACTTCGGGACATCTGATAATAAAATAAAATCAAATGAATTGGGCGGACCTCCAGCTCCTTTTACGGGGGAATAGTATCTCCCGGCAGGAGCCTTGTCGCTGAACTTTGGGGCTGTTTTGCTTCTTTTGTTTTGGGGCCATTCTGGTAATTGCCGCGACCAATCCTGGGTGAAGTTTGAATATGGCCCCTGGAAAGACGGGCCAATGAGGTAACAGTGGGGCGGGCGAACGGCAGATTTCTCTCCCACGGGATCCGCGTTTCAGATTCGTGCCGGTACAATGAAACAAAGTGATAAGTTGGGATGATCGAGCGCAGAAACCTGCCATACAATCCAGTGGCAAGAACAATCACTGCCTTCCCCGCCCGTCGCTCACTTCCCCTCTGGACCAGAGGATGCCATCGAATGTTCCTGGTACATGACCTTTCATCTCTCAGTGAAGGCAGAGTTGAAAGGGATAAATACGCGGAGTGCGACAGGAATGTGACGAGGGTGGAAATTCACCCTTACATTCGTTACTTTGAGGGTGGTGAGTGTCTGGAACGCGTGGCCAGGGGAGGTTGTGGAAACAGATACATTAACGTCGTTCAAAAGGCATCTCGACAAACACATGGATAGGATGGGTATAGAGGGATACGGCACAAGGAAGGGCCGAGGGTTTTGGCCAAGGTTGGTATCATGACCGGTACAGGCTTGGAGGGCCGAAGGGCCTGTTCCTGTGCTGTATCGTTCTTTGCTCTTTGTACATAGTAGGTGCGCAGAAACGTGTACTCGAACCCAGCTCTCCCTGGCGGGGGCCGTTAACATCAGTGTGAAGGGACTCCTAACTAGGGGTTTGTTATTGTGTTTGCGATTTGACTAAAGTTCATTTACGGAACGTTTAAGCAGGGGGAATATCTCAAGCACAGAGGTAAGTGAACCTACCACACGAGAGGCGATGAGGATTTAGTACAGGTAGAGATTTGAGTGTAGAGAGGAAAGAGATTCCATATAATTTACACTCCGGGACAATAGCAAGTGTATGAGTAATCAGGCTGATGAATGAGCTCTAAAGGTGAAATATTAGAGTTGACCAAGTACAAAATACCAACAGTAAATGAGTCTAAATTGCATTAAGTAAAAAGGGTGCCGAGATAAGAGAATAATTAATAGATGCGATAGGGAATAGGAACGGATTTCAGGAAATAAAGCTGCTGTCCCATTGTCAAAGGCATGTACTGTGAGAGTCGGGTACCACACGTGGTCAGCATGGCGGCACAGTGGTTAGCACTGCTGCCTCACAGCTCCAGGGTTCCAGGTTCGATTCCCGGCTTGGGTCACTGTCTTTGGACTGTGGGAGGAAACCGGAGCACCCGGAGGAAACCCACACAGACACGGGGAGAACGTGCAGACTCCGCACAGACAGTGACCCGAGCCGGGAATCGAACCCGGGACCCTGGAGCTGTGAAGCGGTTGTGCTAGCTACTGTGCCGCCCTAATGGCCGCATTCTGCACAACAAATTCTATGTTTCTCGTCACACTTACCCTGGACTTGGATAAGAAAATAGTCTTTGTTGACTATAGTATCCCTGAGAGATCTGTGCAAGAAAACCACTTCATAAAGGCCACTGTGCGCCATTTTTAAATTCATCAATGTAAGTGAACCAGTCTTCGTGTTAAACTTCACTCGGGAATCGAAATACACATTGACCTCTAGAACGTGACGATCAGTGACATACTTCAGAATGATAAAATCTTTGGCACTGCTGTAGTATCTCCAGATTGTGAAATGGGAATGATTCCTATTGACTTGGAGCAGGGTAGTGGAACCAACAATAATATTTAGTACCTTCGCTTGCAGGACGGTGTCAGGTTCTGAAAGAAAGTAATTTGTTGTGAGCCAATCCATTAGGAATTTAAAATCTGTCTAAGTCCTCCTTCAATTTACTCACTATCCCAGCACCCACCGCTCTCTGGGGTGGCGAATTCCACACATTCACAACCCTCTGGGGGAAGATGGACCACATTCTCCGTTAGCCAAAATCGCGATTGGCCGGCGAATAGGTTCCGATGCCAAAATCGAGGCGGGCCCCATTTGACGGCAATTCGCCACCTCGACAACGGCGTCAATGTGGTCCCCCATCGGCCCACCCAGGGCAATGCCCTACGGGGGCCGCAGAGCGTACCGCTGGCGAGGTTAATGCCTGCCGATGGTACCCCTGGAAACAGGGACGGGTACAGAGCCAGAGGACACGACGGTGCTGGCTACAGACGGTTCCGGCGGTGAGGGGATGGGGATGGGGAGGGGCCACGCGGGGCAGAGCCCGCAGTGCCAACCGGGGCCAGCCTATTGGACCTGGCCATATCTATCCTGGGGCCATCCCGCTCACTCGTTATCCCAGACCCCAACAGTTGTTATTTATGAAAATTGTCCTTGCGCTTAATTCCCTCTCAAGCCCTCCTGACCTGTGTTAACATTCCCCCAGGCTTCCCAATCCTCCCAGGATGATTGGTTTCTCATCCTCCAGTACCTGTGCTCCACCAGGGCTGGCCTGATGGGTCCCACTTTCTGGAACGTTCCTTTCTAAACCCTCCTTCAACTCCAGAAATTCTCCCTCTTCTGGTCCCCCCCTCCTGATATTAACTTTTCTGATTCGACTCTATGAACATGTCCAGGGACATTTCTGCGTATTAAAGGCAACGAACACCGTAAAGGAAAGATTCATTCCCCGTACCTGTCCCAAAGGAAGTCCTTGTTCCTTACATGGAGCTAACGGCCCCTATCGCAGATCTAAAAGTATGATTTATTCTCCTCTCGTTGCAAAGAACTAGGATATTCCGAATGCGACGCGGAAGATATGGGGCAGCATTCTCCGTTGCTGAGACCATGTCTTGACGGCGATGCAGAATTTGTGGACTTTCACGACAGCAAAACTGACGCCGTATCTGGATCGATTCAGTGACTGTGGAGGGGCCGCACCAGGAGCCACGTGGAACACATTTGATTCCAATGAGAAACGGCGCTGGATTCGCCGAGTCCGTGATTGACACTCGGGAGGCTGACAAGCTGCAGCCGCCACACACATTACACTCCCCACACACACTCATCCCAGCCGCACACACACATTACACTCCCCACACACACTCATCCCAGCCGCACACACACATTACACTCCCCACACACACTCATCCCAGCCGCACACACACATTACACTCCCCACACACACTCATCCCAGCCGCACACACACATTACACTCCCCACACACACTCATCCCAGCCACACACACACATTACACTCCCCACACACACTCATCCCAGCCGCACACACACATTACACTCCCCACACACACTCATCCCAGCCGCACACACACATTACACTCCCCACACACACTCATCCCAGCCGCACATACACATTACACTCCCCACACACACTCATCCCAGCCACACACACATTACACTCCCCACACACACTCATCCCAGCCACACACACATTACACTCCCCACACACACTCATCCCAGCCGCACACACACATTACACTCCCCACACACACTCATCCCAGCCACACACACACATTACACTCCCCACACACACTCATCCCAGCCGCACACACACATTACACTCCCCACACACACTCATCCCAGCCGCACACACACATTACACTCCCCACACACACTCATCCCAGCCGCACATACACATTACACTCCCCACACACACTCATCCCAGCCACACACACATTACACTCCCCACACACACTCATCCCAGCCACACACACATTACACTCCCCACACACACTCATCCCAGCAGCACACACACATTACACTCCACACACACACTCATCCCAGCCGCACTCACACATTACACTCCCCACACACACTCATCCCAGCCGCACACACACATTACACTCCCCACACACACTCATCCCAGCCGCACACACACATTACACTCCACACACACACTCATCCCAGCCGCACTCACACATTACACTCCCCACACACACTCATCCCAGCCGCACTCACACATTACACTCCCCACACACACTCATCCCAGCCAACACACACATTACACTCCCCACACACACATTACACTCCACACACACACTCATCCCAGCCAACACACACATTACACTCCCCACACACACTCATCCCAGCCCCACACACACATTCCACTCCCCACACACACATTACACTCCCCACACACACTCATCCCAGCCGCGCACACACATTACACTCCCCACACACACTCATCCCAGCCGCGCACACACATTACACTCACCACACACACTCATCCCAGCCGCACACACACATTACATTCCCCACACACACTCATCCCAGCCGCCACACACATTACACTCCCCACTCACACTCATCCCAGCCGCACACACACATTACACTCCCCACACACACTCATCCCAGCCGCACACACACATTACACTCCCCACACACACTCATCCCAGCCGCACAAACTCATTACACTCCCCACACACACTCATCCCAGCCGCACACCCACATTACACTCCCCACACACACTCATCCCAGCCGCACACACACATTACACTCCCCACACACACTCATCCCAGCCGCGCACACACATTACACTCCCCACACACACTCATCCCAGCCGCACACACACATTACACTCCCCACACACACTCATCCCAGCCGCACACACACATTACACTCCCCACACACACTCATCCCAGCCGCACATACACATTACACACCCCGCACACACTCATCCCAGCCGCACACACACATTACACTCCCCACACACACTCATCCCAGTCGCACACCCACATTACACTCCCCACACACACTCATCCCAGCCGCACACACACATTACACTCCCCACACAAAGTCATCCCAGCCTCACACATACATTACACTCCCCACACACACTCATCCCAGCCGTGCACACACATTACACTCCCCACACACACTCATCCCAGCCGCGCACACACATTACACTCCCCACACACACTCATCCCAGCCGCGCACACACATTACACTCCCCACACACACTCATCCCAGCCGCACACACACATTACACTCCCCACACACACTCATCCCAGCCGCACACACACATTACACTCCCCACACACACTCATCCCAGCCGCCACACACATTACACTCCCCACACACACTCATCCCAGCCGCACACACACATTACACTCCCCACACACACTCATCCCAGCCGCGCACACACATTACACTCCCCACACACACTCATCCCAGCCGCACACACACATTACACTCCCCACACACACTCATCCCAGCCGCACACACACATTACACTCCCCACACACACTCATCCCAGCCGCACATACACATTACACACCCCGCACACACTCATCCCAGCCGCACAGACACATTACACTCCCCACACACACTCATCCCAGCCGCACACCCACATTACACTCCCCACACACACTCATCCCAGCCGCACACACATTACACTCCCCACACACAGTCATCCCAGCCAACACACACATTACACTCCCCACACACACTCATCTCAGCCACGCACACACATTACACTCCCCACACACACTCATCTCAGCCGCACATACACATTACACTCCCCACACACACTCATCCCAGCCGCACACACACATTACACTCCCCACACACACTCATCCCAGCCGCACATACACATTACACTCCCCGCACACACTCATCCCAGCCGCACACACACATTACACTCCCCACACACACTCATCCCAGCCGCACACCCACATTACACTCCCCACACACACTCATCCCAGCCAACACACAGATTACACTCCCCACACACACATTACACTCCCCACACACACTCATCCCAGCCAACACACACATTACACTCCCCACACACACCATCCCAGTCGCACACACACATTACACTCCCCACACACACTCATCCCAGCCGCACACACACATTACACTCCCCACACTCACTCATCCCAGCCGCACACACACATTACACTCCCCACACACACACATTACACTCCCCACACACACCATCCCAGCCGCACACACACATTACACTCCCCACACACACTCATCCCAGCCGCACACACACATTACACTCCCCACACACACTCATCCCAGCCGCACACACACATTACACTCCCCACACACACTCATCCCAGCCTCACACATACATTACACTCCCCACACACACTCATCCCAGCCGCGCACACACATTACACTCCCCACACACACTCACCCCAGCCACACAAACTCATTACACTCCCCACACACACCATCCCAGCCGCACACACACATTACACTCCCCACACACACTCATCCCAGCCGCACACACACATTACACTCCCCACACACACTCATCCCAGCCAACACACACATTACACTCCCCACACACACTCATCCCAGCCGCGCACACACATTACACTCCCCACACACACTCACCCCAGCCACACAAACTCATTACACTCCCCACACACACCATCCCAGCCGCACACACACATTACACTCCCCACACACACTCATCCCAGCCAACACACACATTACACTCCCCACACACACTCATCCCAGCCCCACACACACATTCCACTCCCCACACACACTCATCCCAGCCGCGCACACACATTACACTCACCACACACACTCAACCCAGCCGCACACACACATTACATTCCCCACACACACTCATCCCAGCCGCACACACACATTACACTCCCCACACACACTCATCCCAGCCGCCACACACATTACACTCCCCACACACACTCATCCCAGCCGCACACACACATTACACTCCCCACACAAAGTCATCCCAGCCTCACACATACATTACACTCCCCACACACACTCATCCCAGCCGCGCACACACATTACACTCCCCACACACACTCATCCCAGCCGCGCACACACATTACACTCCCCACACACACTCATCCCAGCCGCGCACACACATTACACTCCCCACACACACTCATCCCAGCCGCACACACACATTACACTCCCCACACACACTCATCCCAGCCGCACACACACATTACACTCCCCACACACACTCATCCCAGCCGCCACACACATTACACTCCCCACACACACTCATCCCAGCCGCACACACACATTACACTCCCCACACACACTCATCCCAGCCGCGCACACACATTACACTCCCCACACACACTCATCCCAGCCGCACACACACATTACACTCCCCACACACACTCATCCCAGCCGCACACACACATTACACTCCCCACACACACTCATCCCAGCCGCACATACACATTACACACCCCGCACACACTCATCCCAGCCGCACACACACATTACACTCCCCACACACACTCATCCCAGCCGCACACCCACATTACACTCCCCACACACACTCATCCCAGCCGCACACACACATTACACTCCCCACACACAGTCATCCCAGCCAACACACACATTACACTCCCCACACACACTCATCCCAGCCGCGCACACACATTACACTCCCCACACACACTCATCCCAGCCGCACATACACATTACACTCCCCACACACACTCATCCCAGCCGCACACACACATTACACTCCCCACACACACTCATCCCAGCCGCACATACACATTACACTCCCCGCACACACTCATCCCAGCCGCACACACACATTACACTCCCCACACACACTCATCCCAGCCGCACACCCACATTACACTCCCCAAACACACTCATCCCAGCCGCACACACACATTACACTCCCCACACACACTCATCCCAGCCAACACACACATTACACTCCCCACACACACATTACACTCCCCACACACACTCATCCCAGCCAACACACACATTACACTCCCCACACACACCATCCCAGCCGCACACACACATTACACTCCCCACACACACTCATCCCAGCCGCACACACACATTACACTCCCCACACTCACTCATCCCAGCCGCACACACACATTACACTCCCCACACACACACATTACACTCCCCACACACACTCATCCCAGCCGCACAAACACATTACACTCCCCATACACACTCATCCCAGCCTCACGCACACATTACACACCCCACATACACCATCCCAGCCGCACACACACATTACACTCCTCATACACACTCATCCCAGCCGCACACACACATTCCACTGTCCACACACACTCATCCCAGCCACACACACACATAACACTCCCCACACACACTCATCCCAGCCGCACACACATTACACTCCCCACACACACCATCCCAGCCGCACACACACATTACACTCCCCACACACACTCATCCCAGCCGCACACACACATTACACTCCCCACACACACTCATCCCAGCCGCACACACACATTACACTCCCCACACACACTCATCCCAGCCTCACACATACATTACACTCCCCACACACACTCATCCCAGCCGCGCACACACATTACACTCCCCACACACACTCACCCCAGCCACACAAACTCATTACACTCCCCACACACACCATCCCAGCCGCACACACACATTACACTCCCCACACACACTCATCCCAGCCACACACACATTACACTCCCCACACACACTCATCCCAGCCGCACACACACATTACACTCCCCACACACACTCATCCCAGCCGCACACACATATTACACTCCCCACACACACTCATTCCAGCCGCCCACACACATTACACTCCCCACACACACTCATTCCAGCCGCACACACACATTACACTCCCCACACACACTCATCCCAGCCGCACACACATTACACTCCCCACGCACACACTCATCCCAGCCGCACACACACATTACACTCCCCACACACACTCATCCCAGCCGCACAAACACATTACACTCCCCACACACACTCACCCCAGCCACACACACATTACACTCCCCACGCACACACTCATCCCAGCCACACACACACATTACACTCCCCACACACACTCATCCCAGCCGCACAAACACATTACACTCCCCACACACACTCATCCCAGCCGCACACACACATTGCACTCCCCACACACACTCATTCCAGCCGCACACACACATTACACTCCCCACGCACACTCATCCCAGCCGCACACACATTACACTCCCCACACACACTCATCCCAGCCGCGCACACACATTACACTCCCCACACACACTCACCCCAGCCACACAAACTCATTACACTCCCCACACACACCATCCCAGCCGCACACACACATTACACTCCCCACACACACTCATCGCAGCCACACACACATTACACTCCCCACACACACTCATCCCAGCCGCACACACACATTACACTCCCCACACACACTCATCCCAGCCGCACACACATATTACACTCCCCACACACACTCATTCCAGCCGCCCACACACATTACACTCCCCACACACACTCATTCCAGCCGCACACACACATTACACTCCCCACACACACTCATCCCAGCCGCACACACATTACACTCCCCACGCACACACTCATCCCAGCCTCACACACACATTACACTCCCCACACACACCATCCCAGCCGCACACACACATTACACTCCCCATACACACTCATCCCAGCCGCACACACACATTACACTCCCCACACACACTCATCCCAGCCGCACACACACATTACACTCCCCACACACACTCACCCCAGCCGCACAAACTCATTACACTCCCCACACACACCATCCCAGCCGCACACACACATTACACTCCCCACACACACTCATCCCAGCCACACACACATTACACTCCCCACACACACTCATCCCAGCCACACACACACATTACACTCCCCACACACACTCACCCCAGCCGCACAAACTCATTACACTCCCCACACACACCATCCCAGCCGCACACACACTTATCCCAGCCGCACACACACATTACACTCTCCACACACACTCATCCCAGCCGTGCACACACATTACACTCCCCACACACACTCATCCCAGCCGCACACACACATTACACACCCCACACACACTCATCCCAGCCACACACACACATTCCACTCCCCACACACACTCATCGCAGCCGCACACACACATTACACTTCCCACACACACTCATCCCAGCCGCACACACACATTACACACCCCACACACACTCATCCCAGCCGCACACACACATTACACACCCCACACACACTCATCCCAGCCACACACACACATTCCACTCCCCACACACACTCATCGCAGCCGCACACACACATTACACACCCCACACACACTCATCCCAGCCGCACACACACATTACACTCCCCACACACACTCATCCCAGCCGCACACACACATTACACTCCCCACACACACTCATCCCAGCCGCTCACACACATTACACTCCCCACACACACTTATCCCAGCCGCACACACACTACACTCCCCACACACACTCATCCCAGCTGCACACACACATTACACTCCCCACACACACTCATCCCAGCCGCACACACACATTACACTCCCCACACACACTCATCCCAGCCGCACACACACTACACTCCCCACACACACTCATCCCAGCCACACACACATTACACTCCCCACACACACTCATCCCAGCCGCACACACACATTACACTCCCCACACACACTCATCCCAGCCGCACACACACTCATCCCAGTCGCACACACACATTACACTCCCCACACACACTCATCCCAGCCGCACACACACATTACACTCCCCACACACACTCATCCCAGCCACACACACATTACACTCCCCACACACACTCATCCCAGCCGCACACACACATTACACTCCCCACACACACTCATCCCAGCCGCACACACACATTACACTCCCCACACACACTCATCCCAGCCGCACAGGCACATTACACTCCCCACACACACTCATCCCAGCCGTACACACACATTACACTCCCCACACACGCTCATCCCAGCCGCACACACACATTACACTCCCCACACACACTCATCCCAGCCGCACACACACTTATCCCAGCCGCACACACACATTACACTCTCCACACACACTCATCCCAGCCGTGCACACACATTACACTCCCCACACACACTCATCCCAGCCGCACACACACATTACACACCCCACACACACTCATCCCAGCCACACACACACATTCCACTCCCCACACACACACTCATCGCAGCCGCACACACACATTACACTTCCCACACACACTCAACCCAGCCGCACACACACATTACACACCCCACACACACTCATCCCAGCCGCACACACACATTACACACCCCACACACACTCATCCCAGCCACACACACACATTCCACTCCCCACACACACTCATCGCAGCCGCACACACACATTACACACCCCACACACACTCATCCCAGCCGCACACACACATTACACACCCCACACACACTCATCCCAGCCGCACACACACATTCCACTCCCCACACACACTCATCGCAGCCGCACACACACATTACACTCCCCACACACACTCATCCCAGCCGCACACACACATTATACTCCCCACACACACTCATCCCAGCCGCACACACACATTACACTCCCCACACACACTCATCCCAGCCGCACACACACATTACACTCCCCACACACACTCATCCCAGCCGCACATACACATTACACTCCCCGCACACACTCATCCCAGCCACACACACACATTACACTCCCCACACACACTCATCCCAGCCACACACACACATTACACTCCCCACACACACTCATCCCAGCCGTACACACACATTACACTCCCCACACACACTCATCCCAGCCGCACACACACATTACACTCCCCACGCACACTCATCCCAGCCGCACACACACATTACACTCCCCACACACACTCATCGCAGCCGCACACCCACATTACACTCCCCACACACACTCATCCCAGCCGCACACACACATTACACTCCCCACGCACACTCATCCCAGCCGCACACACACATTACACTCCCCACACACACTCATCCCAGCCGCACACACACATTACACTCCCCACACACACTCATCCCAGCCGCACACACACATTACACTCCCCACGCACACTCATCCCAGCCACACACACACATTACACTCCCCACACACACTCATCCCACCCGCACACACACATTACAAGATGGCACTGGTTATGCTGGAGCGCGCCCATCCCGGTGATGGGTCGGCTGAGGCCGGAGGGCTCCTGGGGGGGTCAGTTCACAGTGGGCTGTTGGTGGCGTGGGCAGCGGCCTGGCTGCCTTGCCCACTGCGGCACCAGTGTTCCCTGCCCATCCACCCCCCGACCCCACAGCCCATCTCCTAGCGACCCCCCCCCCTCCCCCGCCCCCCCCACCCACCCACTGCTCCCCCCAGCCCTGGCAGAAGCCCCCGGTCAGCGGCACATTGTCAGCAAACATGCAGCGCTGCTGGACACCTTCTGTCCCCCCTCTGTCTCCCTCCGCAGCCATGAGTCCGCGCCGTCGGGAACTCGGCCTATCGGAGACGGAGCACCGGGGAGGCCCGCTAATGCCATGCAAACGGTTTTTACAATACCGCATTGACGCCATTGCCGAGGTGATGGAGAATAGCGGTTTGCCGTCAAACTAGCGCCCGCCACGATTTTAGCCTCGGGACCGATTGTCCGCCCAATCGCGTTTCGCGATTTCGCCGTCCGGACAACGGGGAGTCCCACCCACGAGATCAGCCCAGATCAGAATTCTCTACCCCAAATCTGAAGGAATAGACAACTTATTAACCCAAATTCAAAGAAATCGGTGGTCTTCGATCCCATGGTATGTTTTTGGCGGCACGGTAGCACAGTGGCTAGCACTGCTGCCTCACAACGCCAGGGACCCGGATTCAATTCCAGCCTTGGGTGACTGTGCGGAGTCTGCACGTTCTCCCCCGTGTCGGCGCGGGTTTCCTCCCACAGTCGCAAAGATGTGCAGGTTAGGTGGGGTTACGGGGATAGGACAGGGGAATGGGCCAAGGTAGTGTGCTATTTCAGATAGTTGGTGAAGACTCGATGAGCTGAATAGCCTCCTTCAGTCGGAATTCAATAACTAAAAATGATGGTGAATAGCTCAGGCCCCAACACAGATCCTTGTGGGACATCACTCGTCGCACATTGCGAATGGGAGTCCTGGCCATTCATCCCTACTCGCAGTCACAGAGTCAGACAAGACAGAAGAGCCCATTGGGCCCATCTTCTCCGGCTGCTCCCCAACCACCTAACCGGGTCAATCATTGCCCTTCAAGTCCATGAGTTTTGACCTTAGCTAAGTTTCTTAGGGGGTACTTAACCAAATGCTTCCTGAAAGTCTTATAAATCACACGCATTGTCAGTCCCCCGTCCCTCTACAAAGTGTTCAATCGAGCTCATTCAGGCATGGCCTACCAATTATAAGTCTTCTGTTTGTGGGCGAGTTTATTCCCATCAATCTGCTCAGTCCTGCTGAATGTCTGAATTGATTTTGGTTCAATCCCTGTCCCGGATTCTCCGATAGCTTCCCCACGCTCTCCAACATGCTGGTATCTTTCTTGACTGTAAATGTGGGAGCAAAATAATTATTCAAAACAATTGGGCGGCACAGGGGTTAGCACTGCTGCCCCACAGCGCCAGAGACCTGGGTTCAATTCCAGACCTGGTGACTGTCTGTGAGGAGTTTGCACATTCTCCCCCGTGTAGTGGTCGGAATATCAGAAAAAGGGCTTATTATTTAAAAGCTAAAATATTAAAACATGCTGCTGTGCAGAGAGACCTGGGTGTGCTGGTGCATGAGTCGCAGAAAGTTGGTTTTCAGGTGCAACAGGTGATTAAGAAGGCGAATGGAATTTTGTCCTTCATTGCTAGAGGGATGGAGTTTAAGACTAGGGAGGTTATGCTGCAATTGTATAAGGTGTTAGTGAGGCCACACCTGGAGTATTGTGTTCAGTTTTGGTCTCCTTACCTGAGAAAGGACGTACTGGCACTGGAGGGTGTGCAGAGGAGATTCACTAGGTTAATCCCAGAGCTGAAGGGGTTGGATTACGAGGAGAGATTGAGCAGACTGGGATTGTACTCGTTGGAATTTAGAAGGATGTGGGGAGGATCTTATAGAAACATATAAAATTATGAAGGGAATAGATAGGATAGATGCGGGCAGGTTGTTTCCACTGGCGGGTGAAAGCAGAACTAGGGGGCATAGCCTCAAAATAAGGGGAAGTAGATTTAGGACTGAGTTTAGGAGGAACTTCTTCACCCAAAGGGTTGTGAATCTATGGAATTCCTTGCTCAGTGGAGCAGTTGAGGCTCCTTCGTTAAATGTTTTTAAGATAAAGATAGATAGTTTTTTGAAGAATAAAGGGATTAAGGGTTATGGTGTTCGGGCCGGAAAGTGGAGCTGAGTCCACAAAAGATCAGCCATGATCTCATTGAATGGTGGAGCAGACTCGAGGGGCCAGATGGCCTACTCCTGCTCCGACTTCTTATGTGTGTGCGTGGGTTTCCTCCGGGCGCTCCGGTTTCCTCCCACAGTCCAAAGATGTGCGGGTTAGGTGGATTGGCCACGATCAATTTCCCACGATCAATAACTCTCTCGGTCTACCAAATAAACTGAAAATAGGATTTAGAGTGTGTGTGAGACAGTTATGCTCGACAACAAAGATACAAAATAGGAGCAGAGGTAGGCCATTCGGTACTCCGATTTATTCCGCCATTCAATAAGGTCAAGGCTGATCGGTTTCCGTCGAGTTTCACATTCTTTTGCGATCTGATATTCTTCAACACCTTCATCGTTCATCCGCGGGCATAGTTTGGACGAGAAAACCCGCAAGAGAGAGTTTATTGGTGTTATGGGCCAGGGTTTAGAGAACCCCAATCATGGAGTTCACCTGACCCACAACTTTGAATAGATTGTGGTTATGGGGAGCACACGGCCCACTCTGCAGGTGTGGTGCAACAGAGAGCTAAAGTACTTTTAAATTAAAACAATGTTTATTTATGAAACTAGTTAACACTTTATAAACCCACAGTAAACATCTTAACAACTATCAACACCAATCATCCCCACAGATACACTATTCCAAAAGTAAACCTTCATCTTTCCTTACAACATCCATAAGACAAGAAACCTTTTACACAGAGATCAGGTTTAAATTCACTACTGAGAGCAGTCAGCACTTTGAAATCACCCAATTGATCTGGAGACAATCTTTAGTTTGCAGAGAGAGATCCTTACACAGCTGCTTGCTTTGCCTGCAGGTATCCAGCTCTCAAAACGAAACTAACCATACCCTGAGAGAATATCGTGGAGAGGGCACCAAATGAAGCTTTTGTGGGTAGAGCTTAGGAATAAGAAAGGGGCAGTCACGTTGCTAGGTGTTTATTATAGACCCCCAGATCATCAGCAGGAAATTGAGGAGCAAATATGTGCGCAATTCCCAGAGGGGTGTAAAAATAATAATAGAGTAATTATCGTGGGTGGTTTCAACGTTCCCAACATTAACTGGGATAGTCATTGTGTTAAAGGCTTAGATGGAGTGGAGTTTCTAAAATGCATACAGGAGAACTTTCTCCCTCAATATGTAGAGAGTCCAACAAGGGAAGGTACAGTGCTGGACCTTATTCTGGGGAATGTAGCCAGGCAGGTTGTTGATGTGTTGGTGGGGGAGCATTTCGGTGACAGCGACCAAAACACGGTACTATTTAAGTTTGTTGTGGAAAAAGAAATGGACAAGTTGCAAGAAAAGGGTGTGGATTGTGGGAGAGCGGATTTTAATAAAATAAGGCAGGGTCTGGCCAATGTCGAGTGGAAACTGTTACTTGTGGGGAAGTCTACAGAAGAGGAGTGGGGGGCATTCAAAAAGGAAATAGGGAGGGTACAGGCACAACTTGTTCCCTCGAGGTTAATAGGAAGGAGTAACAAGCTCAGAGAACCTTGGATGACCAGAGATATTCAGGATACGATAAGAAAAAGAGAGACTTTTAGCAAGTACAAGGGGAGCAAATCAACAGTGGCATTAGTGGAGTACAGAAAGTGCAGGGTCGAGCTTAAGAAAGCAATTAAGAGAACAAAGAGGGGATATGAGAAAGCTCTGGCTGGAAAAAGTAGATCTTGTACAAGTGTATCAATGGGAAGAGGATGAACAGGGAACGAGTAGGGTCCATGAGGGACCAACGGGGAAACCGGTGAGTGGAGCCAGAGGACTTTGGGAGGATGTGGAACGAATACGTCACCTCTGTCTTCCCGCAAGAGAATGAGGATGTAGGTATGGAACTCAGAGAGAGAGAGAGAGAAAGAGAGAGACTGTGAGGTTCTTAAGCAGATTGTCAAAGGGAGTGACAAGGGATTGGAGGTGTTGACAGGCTTAAAAGTAGACATATCCCAGGGTCTGGTTGAATTGCGTCCCAGGCTGCTGTGGGAGGTGAGATAGGAGATTGTAGAGGCTTTGATACATATTTCTAATTCCTCTCTGGCCACAGATGAGGTGCCAGAGGACTGGAGAACAGCTAATGTGGTCTCAGCTAATGTGGTCTTACTATTTAAGAAAGGTTGTAGAGACAAGAACTACAGATCAATGAGTCTCACATCGGTGGTAAGGAAACGAATGGATAAAATTCTGAAGGAGAGAATCAATCTCCACTTGGAGAGACGAGGTTTGATCAGGAATAGTCAGCGTGGCTTTGTCAGAGGGAGGTCACGCCGAACAAATCTGATTGAATTTTTTGAGGCGGTGACCAGGTGTGTAGATGAGGGTAGTGCGGTTGATGTAGTTTATATGGATTTCAGCAAAGCCTTTGACAATGTGCCACATGGGAGACTTATAAAGAAGGCAAATGTGCATGGGATGCAGGGTAACTTGATAAGGTGGATTCAAAATTGGCTTAGCTGTGTGAGACAGAGGGCGATGACCGACGGCTGCGTTAGTGACTGGAAGCCAGTATCCAGGGGCGTACCACAGGGATCTGTGCTGGGTTACCTATTATTCGTCATTTATATAAATGACACAGATGACTGTGTGGGGGTCGGATCAGTAAGTCTGCGGATGACACAAAGATTGTCCGGGTGGTTAACAGTGAGGCTGAGAGCCTTGTTACAGGAAGATATTGACGGGATGGTTAAATGGGTGGATAAGTGGCAGATGGAATTTAACCCTGAAACGTGCGAGGTGATCACTCTGGAAGGAGCAATTTGACAAGGGAATATTCAATGAACGGCCTGACACTGGGAAGTTTGCAGGAACAAAGGGACCTTGGCGAGTTTGTCCACAGATCTCTGAAGGCAGAAGGGCAGGTTAATGAAATGAAATGAAATGAAAATGAAAATGAAATTCGCTTATTGTCACGAGTAGGCTTCAAATGAAGTTACTGTGAAAAGCCCCTAGTCGCCA
Organism: Scyliorhinus torazame; assembly: GCF_047496885.1. Taxonomy (NCBI): domain Eukaryota; kingdom Metazoa; phylum Chordata; class Chondrichthyes; order Carcharhiniformes; family Scyliorhinidae; genus Scyliorhinus; species Scyliorhinus torazame. The sequence continues at coordinate 224,252,169 of NC_092720.1, forward strand.
TATTCCGGTGCCTGTTCAGGGAGGCTGGTACGGGGATCGAACCGTGCTGCTGGCCTGCCTTGGTCTGCTTTCAAAGCCAGCGATTTAGCCCAGTGTGCTAAACCAGCCCCAGGCTAATAGGGGGGTGAAAAAGGCACATCGGACACTCGCTTTTATCAATCGTGGCAGAGATTACAACAGCAGGGGGTCATGGTGGAGTTGTATAGAACATTGGTGGGGCCACAGCGGGAGCACTGTGTGCAGTTCTGGTCGCCACATTATAGGAAGGATGTGATTGCGCTGGAGGGGGTGCAGGGGAGATTCACCAGGATGGTGCCTGGGATGGAACATTTCAGTTATGAAGAGAGGTTGGATAGACTTGGGTTGTTTTCACTGGAGGAGAGAAGACTGAGGGACGACCTGATCGAGGTGAACAAGGTCTGAGGGACATGGACAGGGTGGAGAGGGAGCAGCTGGTCCCCTTTGTTGAAGGGTCAGTTACGAGGGGGACAGAGGGGGGTTGCCTCACATCCTTTAAAAGGCACCTGGGTGAGCGCTGGGCACGTCACAACATTCCAGGCTCTGGGCCAAGTGGCAAGGTCAGGTGTATGTCATGCAGACGGGATGAGTTAAAGGGCCTCTTCTGCACTCCCTTAACCTGTGATTCTGTTCCTGAGGTCGATCTGCCATTTGTGGTATGACTGATTCCATGGATTGTCACAACTGTGAGTTCAGAACACATCTGTAATCGCCGGGCCTCGCGCATGCAACCCGTCTGTAGCACCGAGGAGGATTGATTGAACCTGCAGTCCAGGACTATGGAACTTGGGGATAATAAACCGTTACCTCCTCTGAAAATTGCACAGTAGTAGGTTTCGCCGCGACCGTCCACATCTGTGGATACGTCATTTAGAATTTAAGAAGCTTTCCAAGTGTAAATCTTGATCAATCACTAGTGGTCACCAACTTTCTGAGGGCAGATCATTTGAATCTTGCAAACATTTTGGGCTGTGAACGGTGTTCAGATTTATTTACCTGATTACACCGGGACTCTCGGCCTTTGCAGGTCTAAACGCCATTGATGATGGTCATTGGGAAACACGATCGCACCGGCGATAATCGCTTTTCCCGATTCTCGTAGATGGCTAACGCGGGCTCAGAATTCCACCCGAGATGCCACGAAGGTGACAAAAAGTCAGGACTAAAGGCTCTTTAGCTGAATGTGCGCCGTGTAGGTGAGTCTCAGGGGCACTGTATTAAAATTAGGGGTCGGGCTTTTCCGGACTGAGAGGAGGCAAAACATTTTTGCTCAAGGGGTCCTGCGAGTTTGGAACTCTGCCTCAGAAGACGGGGTCATTGGCGGAGGAGATCAGAAGCAGACCCTTGCCTCACCCACTAGGCCACCCTATCTGCTGACTGCGCTCAGGGCAGCCGACCAGGTAAATTCAAAAGAGATTTCATTCGGCACCCAAAGGAAAGAAGGCCTACAGCTCCCAATAGGATCACCATTCTCGCCGATCGCAGCCCCGGCCAGCTTTAGTAGTTGATTTGCACGAGTCCCAGGTGATGAGCCTCTTGCCCTCTAATGAGGGAGCTCGTATTCCACGGGTCCCGGGGTGGGGGGATCAATTTGGGTGTCCCCGTGGGTCCCGTTTTTCACGCTGCCGGAGTCCAGCCGGATGTCCGGATTTGAGGATTTCCTGTCCATATCAGATGCTGAGTTGTCCGCTTCCAGCTGGCCTAAGCACAGGTGGGAAGAGCTCCTTGGTTTGGGAATGGCGGGCAGCGGGTTAGGCGTGATTTTCTCTGGGGCAGGCTCCCTGGTTTTTGAGACGATCTACAGGCTTTCGCACCGTTCGATCTCCAGTCTCGGCCCAGTCAGAGACTGGCCCCTCTTCTCTTCACTGTGGTCCCTGGAAGATGGGTGATATGGGGCAATTCAGATGATTTTTACCCTATTAATGCGCATAAATCCTTGAAATTCCCCACTGCTTGGGGAGAACCGCCTCTGGAATCCCGCGGGTGCTTTGTACTGGTGGAACGTCTCTCCGGCGGCACGCGGGGGACATCCTGCGCACGTCCGTCCAGTTTGAGTGGGCGTCGGTCGAGAGCAGAAGGGCCCAGCGAAGTCGGCGTGCGACCGCACCCAGGGGCATCCTGGCCACGCCCATGGGTGGAGCGAGGCTGAGGGAGGGAGTTTCTGGTGCTCCTGACAAGCCGCGCACGGCTGTACCAGCCGCTCAACGTCGCCGTCGAGCCCAGGCCGCCGCACGTAACTCCTGGGGAGCACCTTCATTTTAGCAACTTCCGGGTGTACGCTATGCAAGTCCTGCAAGGTGGTCCGCTGACCCTGGCCGCTGACCGGCTCCCCACGGGATGATACCGTCCTCCATGCTCAGTTACTGCTGCTTTGTCGTGTTGGAGCTCCGGGAGCTTCCCCCGCAAACCATGACATGGCGCAGGTTTGGCCAATGTCAGAGACTTTTGGGTCCGTGTGCACAACTTTGTTCGCTAGCATCGGGGATGGTGTGTGTGTGTGTGGGGGGGGGGGGGGGGGGGGGGAAAGAGTGTTGATGGTGACGTATTTTCTAGACACTGTGTCTAACTCCAGCTGGAGGTTGGCGCAGATTCAAGTCTACCTTCGTGAAGGTGTGCCCCCCCCCCCCGCTAAATTTGCGTACTGGTCCTCTACACGTGGCATGGGGTACCTGCCCAGGCGGGAGGCCCTGTTGACAGCCACCTTGTAGTCGCCACACAGGCGAACAGACTTCAGCACGGGGACCACTGGCGTTGCCCACTCTGCGAACCCGACCGGGCGCACGATGCAGAGGTTCCCCAGCCGGCCCAGCTCATCGCCCGCCTTCGACAGACGAGCGTATAGGACTGGACGGCCCGAAATATTTGGGCTGGACCTCTGGGTCGAAGTAGATTTTAGTCATAGGCCCGATTTATCTCACAGGCCCTCCTGGAAAATGGCCGACCAGTTTCCGAGGACTTTGTGCAAACCGCCATTACCCATCCGGAAGATTTGTTGCCAGTCCAAGTGGAGTTATTTTAACCAGTCACGGCTAAGGAGGCTGGGTCCGGATCTATGACCCACCATCAGTGGAAGCCGGACCGATTGCTGTCCATGGGTAACTGAGGCCCCAGTGGACACAAGTCAATGGTTCCCCTGCTGCGCCTCGGTCTCCTTCAAGCCCAGCTGCTGGATCCCCAGACAGAGCTCATGGAATGTCTGTTCTCCAATAACGGAAACAGCAGCTCCTTTATCAAATTCCACTTCCAAGGGCTGAGCGTTAACTTGGAGCGTTGTTGCTATCGAGGCTACTGATGGTGTTTTAACCGCATGAAGTTGTTTTCCTCGGGTGGGGCAATGTGCACCATCCTGGTTCGGGGTGTTTGTGTCCTCTGGTCAGGGCAGCGTGCTCGCGAGCGAATCTAGTGACCTCAACCGCCAGGGTCCCAGGTTCGATTCCCCGCTGGGTCACTGTCTGTGCGGAGTCTGCACCTTCTCCCCGTGTCTGCATGGGTTTCCTCCGGTTTCCTCAGTCCAAAGACGTGCAGGTTAGGTGGATTGGCCACGCTAAGTTGCCCTTAGTGACCAAAAAGTTTAGGAGGTGTTATTGGGTTACGGGGATAGGGTGGAAGTGAGGGCTTAAGTGGGTCAGTGCAGACTCGATGGGCCAAATGGCCTTCTTCTGCACTGTATGTTGTATGATGTATGTATGTGTATCTTCTGGGAAGATATCCTGTCGGGCTATGACGGCCCTTGGAGAGTGCGCCTGATCACGGCGCTGTTTTGGAGTAATGTGAGTCCTATCCTTGGGAGCAATCATTCGTCGGAATGGGGGCTGGCCAACACGGTGGGCATTTTAATCCGTGGACCCCTGGAGTTCCTGAACCCCATTTCCCACCTTCATGCGGGTGAGCGACAACTCTATGGCCCATTTCAGATCCACGGACGGTTCCGCTAACAGCTTCCTCTAAGTCGCCACGATGTTTATGCCGCACACCAACCGATCTCTCAACATCTCAGGGAGGGATAGTCATAGTGCTCAGCTAACCTGCGAACAGGGGACTGGGTTAACGCGGTATCCCTGCATGATCACAGACGGCTGGGATCAGAATCATTCGTAACAAGTTCCGCAAGTTCGTTAATAGATTATCGAGCCCGGAGCCGTTGGGTAGTGAAGGCTCTTAATTACGCTGAAAGGCGTAGCCTCAGAGCCAGTCAGGGGTATTACCTTTTGCCGGTCAGCTCCAATAATACCATCTGCCTGGGAGAAATACCGCATTTGTTCGGCATACTGGGCCCAGTCTTCGACACCCGCATCGAAGGCCACCAGCCTTCACTAAAGTGGCATTTTTAACCTTTCACCAACCACGTTCTTGTGCTGGGGACGTCCAGGATCGCTGCCATTGTTTTCCTCGTCCCCAATATAAAACCTCAGGACACCCCCAGATGGTAAATTCAAAAGAGGTTTAATTCGGCAACAACAGTAAAGGCCGGAAGGCTTACTCTCATAGATGCCGAACATGTCTACATTTCAAGGCTGCCCCAGTCCGGTCCAGATTTTATAAGTTGATGTCCACGGGCTCCTGCTAATGGGCCTCTGCCCACTAACAGGGGAGCCCGTATTCCACGTGCCCCAGGGGCGACCAATTGGGGTGCCCCTGTGGGTCGTGAGAGTTGTTACAGATTGAAAAGCCTGCGTAGTGGCTGAGGCGAGATTGACAGATTTATCTGCTATGGGGCTGGTTTGGCACAGGGCTAAATAGCTGGTTTTTAAAGAAGACCAAGGGAGGCCAGCAGTGCGGGTTCAATTCCCGTGCCAGCCTCCCCGAACAGGCGCCGGAATGTGGCAACTAGGGGCTTTTCACAGTAACTTCATTGAAGCTGACTTGTGACAATAAGCGATTTTCATTTCATTTCCTCTCCGAGTGCATCATCCTTTGCAGGTGGATGAACCGAAAGATCGTTCTTTTTTCTTTTCTCTTTATAATTTAGAGTACCCAATTCATTTTTTCCAATTAAGGGGCAATTTAGTGTGGCCAATCCACCTAGCCTGCACATCTTTGGGTTGTGGGGGCGAGACCCACGCAGACACGGGGAGAATGTGCAAACTCCACACGGACAGTGACCCAGAGCTGGATCGAACCTGGGACCCCGGCGCCGTGAGGCCGCTGTGCTAACCATTGCGTCACCGTGCTGCCACTGATCTTTCTTATCCAGAAGGTCCTGTGGGATCCTTTCCACCGTCTGGCCGGAATGATTGTGAAAATCACCCCTTATTTTTGCTGAAGGTTTTCACCTCCACTAACAGCTCCCGTTCCGGACGGCAGCTTGCGTTTCTTTAGCTGTTACTCCCCTGTTCACAGTTCAACCTACGAAAGCAGAACACGCCCAGCCGTTGACGGAGGTCCCGTGTTTAAAGTACTTGAGTAAGTTCAGTGTTTCCTCACGAATCTCACTCGCCCGGTCCAGACCTGGACAGTGTCCTTCGGCACGGACCCACCCCCCCTAGCTGTGCTACGAATGCTTCCCAAACTCCCCCCCTTTCTTTTGGCATCAAGTCAGCTGATGCAGAGTTGTAACTCTCTCACAGATTTGTCACGGGAGATAGAATGGGGCGAGACAGGGTGAAGCAAAGCGGCATGGTGGGAAAGAGGAAAAAGAGAGAGAGGATAAAGAAAAGGAGGGAGAAGAAAGGAGAAAAGAAAGAATAGCCCTAGCAGAACAAAAAGAAAAAGAAAGGGAGATACAGATCAGGGAAAAAGATAAAGAGAGGGAGTTTGAACTTCAGAAAATGGCCATGAAACATGACAGTCAGTTAAAATTGGCAGAGGTAAAGGGAAACGTACAGTTGGAGGACAGTGATGAGGATAGTGAGAAAGAACGTCACAGTCGAAGACTTGGTGGGAATCTATTTAAATATGTCCAAGCATTGCCAATGTTTGATGAGAAGGAGGTAGAAGCCTTTTTCATTTCATTTGAGAAGGTAGCTAAACAAATGAAATGGCCACAGGACATGTGGGTATTACTGATTCGAACAAAGCTGGTAGGTAGGGCTAGTGAAGTGTTTGCATCACTACCGGAGGAGGTATCTAGGACGTACGAGGCGGTGAAGAAATCCATCTTAAGTGCATAAGAGCTAGTGCCTGAAGCTTACAAAGGTTTAGAAAGTTAAGGAAAGAATTTAGTCAAACATACATGGAGTTTGAAAGGCTCAAACAGGGTAATTTTGATAGGTGGATAAGGGCTTTGAAAATAGACCAAACGTATGAAGCCCTCAGAGAAATTATACTTTTGGAGGAGTTTGAAAATTCAATTCCTGATGCAGTGAGAACTCACGTGGAAGAACAGAGGGTTAAAACTGCGAGATTAGCAGCAGAAATGGCAGATGATTATGAATTAGTTCAGAAATCAAAGTTTGGTTTAGGACATCAGTTTCAGCCGGTGAGGGATAGAAACTGGGGACATGAGAAATACTCAAGTGGTAAAGGTAAAGGTGATCTGATGGGAGACAATAAGGAGAGTGTACCTCAGATTAAAAAAGAAATCCAGGTAGGTGGAAAAGAAATGAAAAGTTTCAGATGTTTTCACTGTAATAAACTAGGCCATGTAAAGTCACAGTGTTGGTGGTTGAAGAAAAGCACTGGGAAGGCTGATGTGGTAAAACAGGATAAGACAGTGGGGTTTGTTAGAGTGGTAAAGGAAAGCCCAAGGGAAGCGAAGGAGGTGCAAACAATTGTACAGCATCTTCAAGAAGTAATTGTTAAGAAGGTGCCAGATGTCGTTAAAGAATTTACTTGTGTGGGTAAAGTTTACTCATGTGTATCAGGAGGAGCAGGTAAAGAAGTCACAATTTTAAGAGATACAGGGGCTAGTCAATCTTTAATGGTAAGAGATGAGGAATTATGTAGTTTAGGAAGACTGTTGCCGGAAAAGGTGGTGATATGTGGAATTCAGGGCGAGAGGAGTAGCATTCCATTATATAAGGTAAGGTTGGAAAGTCCAGTGAAGAGTGGTAAAGTGGTAGTAGGAGTAATAGATAAACTATATTGTCCAGGAATACAGTTTATCTTGGGTAATGATAGAGCTGGATCGCAGGTGGGAGTGATGCCTAAGGAATACAGTTTATCTTGGGTAATGATATAGCTGGATCGCAGGTGGGAGTGATGCCTACTGTGGTTGATAAGCCAGTGGAAAATTAGACAACTGAAGAGTTGAAGGACGAATATCCTGGGACTTTTCTGGATTGTGTAGTAACAAGTTCGCAAAGTCACAGGTTAAGACAAGAGGGGAAATCAAAGAGTGAAGATGAAGTTGAAGTGCAATTATCAGAAACAATTTTTGATCAGATGGTTGAAAAAGAACAAGAACAGGTGGAGGATGAGGCGGATATTTTTAGTTCAGGAAAATTGGCGGAGTTACAACAGAACGATGTAGAAATAAAATGGATATATCAGAAAGCATATACGGAAGAGGAATCTGAGAGTATACCAGAGTGTTATTACCGTAAAACTGATGTTTTGATGAGAAAATGGAGATCTGTACATATGCAGGTGGATGAAAAGTGGGCAGAAGTTCATCAAGTAGTATTGCCGGTAGGGTATAGAAAGGAGGTGTTGAGAGTTGGACATGAGGTACCAGTGGGAGGTCATTTGGGAATAAGGAAAACTCAAGCTAAAATCCAGAAACATTTTTATTGGCCTGGACTACATAAAGATGTAGTTAAATTTTGTCAATCATGTCACACATGTCAAGTGATAGGGAAACCTCAAGCAGTGATAAAACCAGTGCCCTTAATACCCATTCCAGCATTTGAGGAACCTTTTACAAGGGTCCTAATCGATTGTGTAGGACCACTTCCTAAAGCAAAAAGTGGGAATCAATATCTTTTGACTGTAATGGATGTGTCTACGAGGTTTCCAGAGGCCATTCCAGTATGTAATATTACAGCTAAAAGGATTGTGGAGGAGTTACTTAAATTCTTTACTAGATATGGACTACCCACAGAAATTCAGTCGGATCAAGGAATAAATTTTACTTCAAAGTTATTCAAAGAAGTTATGGATAGCTTAGGAATAAAACAATTTAAATCAACTGCGTACCATCCAGAATCGCAGGGAGCGTTAGAAAGGTGGCATCAGACATTAAAGACAATGTTTAGGGCGTATTGTCAAGATTATCCAGAGGATTGGGATAAAGGAATTACATTCGTATTGTTTGCAATTAGAGATGCACCTAATGAGGCTACCAAATTTAGTCCTTTTGAACTAATTTTTGGTCATGAGGTAAGAGGACCACTTAAATTGATTCAGGAAAAATTGGTGGGTGAGAAATCGGAAATTACACTATTGGATTACGTGTCAAATTTTAGGGAACGATTAAATAGAGCAGGTGAATTGGCTAGACAACATTTAAAAGTTGCACAAAATGTGATGAAACGGGTAGCGGACAAGAAATCTAAAGTTCGTAGTTTTGCCAGTGGGGATAAAGTTTTAGTGTTGTTACCAGTGGTAGGGGAGCCTTTAAAAGCTAGGTTTTGTGGACCGTATCAGATTGAAAGGAAATTAAGTGAGGTGAATTATGTGGTAAAAATACCAGATAGAAGGAAAACTCACCAAGTGTGTCATGTGAATATGCTTAAAAGGTACTTTGAAAGGGAAGGAGAGAAAAAGGAGGTATTAATGATTCTAACTCAAAGTGACGAACCAAATCCAGATGACTGTGAATTTGACATACCTCAAATTAAATTGGAAAATGAGGATGTTCTTAAAAATTAGGATGAATTGTTGAATTACCTTCCAGAGGAAAAACAAACTGACCTGAAAGAGTTATTGATATCACAGGGGCAAGTTTGTGGAGATAAATTGGGAAGTACTAAAATGGCTATACATGATGTAGATGTGGGAAATGCTGTTCCTATCAAACAACATCCATATAGACTTAATCCTTTAAAATTGTCACAGGATAACAAAGAGATTGAAAGTATGCTTAAAAATGGCATAATTGAAGTGGGTTGCAGCCAATGGAGCTCACCCATAGTGATGGTACCTAAACCAGACGGTACCCAACGGTTGTGTGTGGACTATCGAAAGGTGAATGCAGTTACAAGAACGGACTCTTATCCTATCCCACGTTTGAGAGATTGCATTGAGAAATTGGGACAATCTGCTTTTATTTCCAACTTCCAGACATGGAAAGAACATTTTAAACATCGTATGGAGTTCTTCGATCGACTTCAGGCAGCGGGTTTGGTGATGAACCTAGCCGAAAGTGAATTTGGAGAAGCCCAAATCAATTTCCTTGCGGAGTTTCCGTTATCCTCAAGACGAAGGGAAATAATGCGATTTCTTAGCATGAATGAATTTGATCGAACAGCTGTGCAAACGTTTTGTGGTTTGATTACTCCACTGATGGAATTGCTGAAGAAATGTTAAAAAATTCAATGGACAGCGAACTTTCAACAGGCATTTTACTGCCTGAAAGCTGTGGTAACCAATGCTCCTGTATTGGAGAATTGCAAGGGGCTCTGTGGTCAGATTGAACTAAAGTATCTGATTCTAAAGAGAAATGCCGAGGAGTAGAGGAATGGATGGATCGTGCAGAGACTTTGTTCAAAGAGACTGTCAATCGAGAAGGGTTTCGGTTGGAGGAAGAAGAACAAAGAAAAATGGACTATATTATTATACCTATTTGCGTGTGTTGTTTTTTTTTAATGAAAAGGTATATTTACTGTGTACATTTCTTAGTGGATGGTGCAAAAGTGAAAAATGAAACCATCTTGAAGTTTTTTTTTCTTGAGGGGAGGTGTCATGTGAGAGTACTTTTTAGACATGGATGTTTAAGCAATGTACCTTTAAGAAAACAGTGATGTCAGAGAGTGGGTGGAGCTGAGGTCAGGTCAGCCATTTTGCAGTTTAGTTTTTAGTTTCAGTTTTGAAAAGAGCTGGGTGTGTGTCTGTGTTTTGCAGTGAGCTGGATTTGCTGTGATCTCTGCCATAAAAGACCACCTCTGGATCATTTGGGTGATTCAAACTTATAATAGTGAAGCCTTTAACCTGATGTGATACTGTTTAAAGGTGTTAAGTCTCTTGGAAGTTTGAAGGAACAGTTGAAGGAGTTATTTACTGTTGCAATATTTTCTGAGTTATCTTTGAAGTAAGGGGTGTTAAGAGATCCAAGGTTTATTTAAGATGTTAAGTTGAGTTCATGGAATAAACAGTGTTTTGTGTTTAAAAACCCACGTGTCCATAATTGCAATCCCACACCTAGGGAAAAAGCCGTGTGTTCGGAAAAGCAACAAATCCATTAAAGGGAGATGTTGCTTGAACTCCATTATACATTTTGGGGTTCGGAAAACGCCTCGCCCATAACAATATCAAGATATGAGTTCTCTCCACCTCTCAGTGTCGGACACGAACACCACTTCCACCTACTTATATCTCTTGTCAAACCGTGCGTGGTCGCCTCGCTTTTTACAGACTCCTGGTCAACATGACTTCCCTCCAGTTCTGATCCCTGGAATAGGACAGACCCATTCTTCCTGTGAGGGCCTGACGTCCCGCGATCGGATTGGAAAGCTGGTGTTTCGTTCCCTGCGGTCATGTACTCCCACAGCATCGCATCCTCACCGTGAACCCCTCCTCCGGGAAACCGGGAGAGCAGCAAAGGGGAATGTTCGTCAGCGAACGTGGATCCTCCTGTGCAACCTGTAACAACGACAGTGGTTGAGTTTCGCAGCAGGACAAGACGTGGCAGCCTTAACAATATTTTATCAACCAGAGGCCTTGGTAAAGGGCAGAGTGGGACAGTAACAACATTGGAAAGACAGGAAGGGGCCAACTGGTGTCAATGGGAATTGTGGCAGATCAAAGGGAACAAGGCTGCTTCCTCGGGGAAGGGTCCTTTCTCTAGTCAGACCCCCCACATGGATATTAGTGAAGGGGAAAGCTTCAACACGCTGGCTACACGATTGTGACAAGGAGCTTTGATGATGCACAGAAAGGTATTGTCACGCAGGGAAAGCTGTGTGTGTCTAGCCTGCTCCGTGCCCTCCCACAGATAGATGGTGCGTTGTGTTCTAACTGTAGTGACTTGCCCTTTGCAGACTGTCTGACCTTACAGAGGGGGTGGGGGGTCATTTATTCACAGCAACCCTCGGTCTGCAGGGAACGCCAACCCTGCTCCAGATGTTGCTTGCAGGCCATGGTGCAGATGTGACTGTTTGCAGAAGCCAGGTCAGCAAAAAGGCTCCTGTCACATGCCCAGCTGCACTAGTTGTCCCCCGGTCCCTCCCCTTCCTCTGGTCCCTCCCCCTCCCTCTGGTCCCTCCCCATCCCTCTGGTCCGTCCCCCTCCCCCGGTCCCTCCCCCTCCCTCTGGCCCCTCCCCCTCCCCCTCCCAGTCCCTCCCCCTCCCCCGGTCCCTGCACATCCCCCCAGTCCCTCCCCCTCCCTCTGGTCCCTCCCCATCCCTCTGGTCCGTCCCCCTCCCCCGGTCCCTCCCCCTCCCTCTGGCCCCTCCCCCTCCCCAGTCCCTCCCCCTCCCCCGGTCCCTGCACATCCCCCCGGTCCCTCCCCCTCCCTCTGGTCCTTCCCCCACCCTCCGGTCCCTCTCCCCCCACCACCCCCGTCCCCCCAATCTCTCCCCCTCCATCTGGCCCCTCCCCCTCCCCCTCCCCTCCCCCTCCCTCTGGTCCCTCCCCCTCCCCCGGCCCCTCCCCCTCCCCCCGGCCCCTCCTCCTCCCTCTGGTTCCCCCTCCTCCTCCCTCTGGTTCCTCCTCCTCCCTCTGGTTCCCCCCCCTCCCTCCCCCCAGTCCCTCACCCGGATGCTCCCCCCAGTCTCTCCCCCTCCATCCGGACCATCCCCCTCTATCCGGTCCCTCCCCCGTTCCCTCCCCCTCCTCCCCCCCTCCCCCCCTTCCTGCCCCCGCCTCCCCCTCCTCCCCCCCCACCTCCCCCTCTCCTGCCCCCGCCTCCCCCTCTCCTGCCCCCGCCTCCCCCCTCCTCCTCTCCCGCCCCTCCCTCCATCTCCCCCTCCCCCCTCTCCCCCCCTCCTCCCTCTCCCCCCCTCCTCCTCTCCCGCCCCTCCCTCCATCTCCCCCTCCCCCCTCTCCCCCCTCCTCCCTCTCCCCCTCTCCCGCCCCTCCCTCCATCTCCCCCTCCCCCCTCTCCCCCCCTCCCTCCCTCTCCCGCCCCTCCCGCCCCTCCCTCCATCTCCCCCTACCCCCTCCCGCCCCTCCCTCCATCTCCCCTACCCCCTCTCCTCCCTCCCTCCCCTCCCTCCATCTCCCCCTCCCCCTCTCCCCCCTCCCTCCCTCACCCGCCCCTCCCTCCATCTCCCCCTACCCCCTCTCCTCCCTCCCTCCCTCCGTCTCCCGCCCTTCCCTCCATCTCCCCCTCCCCTCCCTCCCTCACCCGCCCCTCCCTCCATCTCCCCTACCCCCTCTCCTCCCTCCCTCCCTCTCCCGCCCCTCCCTCCATCTCCCCCTCCCCTCCCTCCCTCTCCCCCTCCCTCACCTCTCCCCCTCCCTCTCCCCCTCCCTCCCTCCCTCTCCCCCTCCCTCACCTCCCTCTCCCCCTCCCTCCCCTCCTCCCGCCCTTCCTGCCACCGCCTCCCCCCCCCCCCCTCCTCCTCCCCTCCTCCTCTTTCCCCTCCCCCTCCCCCACCTCCCCTCCCCCTCCCTCACCTCCTCCCCTCCCCCTCCCTCACCTCCTCCCCATTCCCAGGCCAGGATCAGGAGGAAATTCGGCGCCAACATTGTCCCCGTGCGCAGCCCAACGGCCCGGATTCAAACTGGCCCCGCCCCCGCCCCAGGCCCCGCCCCCTCACACAGCCCTGCCCCCTCGCACAGTCCCGCCCCCTCGCACAGTCCCGCCCCCTCACACAGCCCCGCCCCCTCACACGGCCCCGCCCCCTCACACGGCCCCACCCCCTCACACGGCCCCACCCCCTCACACGGCCCCACCCCCTCACACGGCCCCACCCCCTCACACGGCCCCACCCCCTCACACAGTCCCGCCCCCTCACACAGTCCCGCCCCCTCACACAGACCCCCCACCCCCACACACAGCCGCAACCCCTCACACGGCCCCACCCCCTCGCACAGTCCCGCCCCCTCGCACAGTCCCGCCCCCTCACACAGACCCCCCACCCCCTCACACAGCCCCACCCCCTCACAGACCCTCCTCACAGACCCCCCACCCTCACAGACCCCCCACCCTCACAGACCCCCCGCCCCCTCACACTCACAGACCCCCCGCCCCCTCACACAGCCCTGACCCCTCACACGGCCCCACCCCACCCCCTCACACAGACCCCCCACCCCCTCACACTCACAGACCCCCCGCCCCCTCACACGGCCCCACCCCCTCACACGGCCCCACCCCCTCACACAGACCCCCCACCCCCTCACACAGCCCCACCCCCTCACACAGACCCCCCACCCCCTCACACAGCCCCACCCCCTCAGACCCCCCTCACAGACCCCCCACCCTCACAGACCCCCCACCCTCACAGACCCCCCACCCCCTCACACAGCCCCACCCCCTCAGACCCCCCTCACAGACCCCCCACCCTCACAGACCCCCCACCCTCACAGACCCCCCACCCCCTCACACAGCCGCAACCCCTCACACAGCCCCACCCCATCACAGCCCCACCCCCTCACACAGCCCCACCCCCTCACACAGCCCCACCCCCTCACACAGACCCCCCACCCCCTCACACAGACCCCCCACCCCCTCACACAGACCCCCCACCCCCTCACACAGCCCCACCCCCTCACACAGCCCCACCACCCCCTCACACAGCCCCACCCCCTCACAGACCCCCCCTCACAGACCCCCCACCCTCACAGACCTCCCACCCTCACACAGCCCCGCCCCCTCACAGTCCCGCCCCCTCACACACACCCGCCCCTTCACGCACACCCGCCCCTTCACGCACACCCGCCCCCTCACGCAGCCCCGCCCCCTCACGCAGCCCCGCCCTCTCACGCAGCCCCGCCCCCTCACGCAGCCCCGCCCTCTCACGCAGCCTCGCCCTCTCACGCAGCCCCGCCCCCTCACGGAGCCCCGCCCCCTCACAGCCCCACCCCCTCACAGCCCCACCCCCTCACAGCCCCACCCCCTCACAGCCCCACCCCCTCACAGCCCCACCTCCTCACAGCCCCACCTCCTCACAGCCCCACCCCCTCACACAGCCCCGCCCCCTCACATAGCCCCGCCCCCGCACACAGTCCCGCCCCCTCACAGTCCCTCCCCCTCACACAGTCCCTCCCCCTCACACAGTCCCTCCCCCTCACAGCCCCGCCCCCTCACACAGCCCCGCCCACTCACACAGCCCCGCCCCCTCACACAGCCCCGCCCCCTCACACAGCCCCGCCCCCTCACACAGAACCGCCCCCTCACACAGACCCGCCCCCTCACACAGACCCGCCCCCTCACACAGGTCCGCCCCCTCACACAGGTCCGGCCCCCTCACAGCCCCTCCCCCTCACAGCCCCACCCCCTCACAGCCCCTCCCCCTCACAGCCACACCCCCTCACAGCCACACCACCCCACAGCCCCACCCCCTCACAGCCCCACCCCCTCACAGCCCCACCCCCTCACAGCCACACCCCCTCACAGCCACACCCCCTCACAGCCCCACCACCCCACAGCCCCACCCCCTCACAGCCCCACCCCCTCACAGCCCCACCCCCTCACAGCCACACCCCCTCACAGCCACACCCCCTCACAGCCCCACCACCCCACAGCCCCACCCCCTCACAGCCCCACCCCCTCACAGCCCCACCCCCTCACAGCCCCACCCCCTCACAGCCCCACCTCCTCACAGCCCCACCTCCTCACAGCCCCACCTCCTCACAGCCCCACCTCCTCACAGCCCCACCCCCTCACACAGCGCCGCCCCCTCACACAGCCCCGCCCCCGCACACAGTCCCGCCCCCTCACACAGTCCCGCCCCCTCACACAGTCCCGCCCCCTCACACAGTCCCTCCCCCTCACACAGTCCCTCCCCCTCACAGCCCCGCCCCCTCACACAGCCCCGCCCCCTCACACAGCCCCGCCCCCTCACACAGCCCCGCCCCCTCACACAGCCCCGCCCCCTCACACAGCCCCGCCCCCTCACACAGCCCCGCCCCCTCACACAGCCCCGCCCCCTCACACAGCCCCGCCCCCTCACACAGCCCCGCCCCCTCACACAGCCCCGCCCCCTCACACAGCCCCGCCCCCTCACACAGCCCCGCCCCCTCACACAGCCCCGCCCCCTCACACAGCCCCGCCCCCTCACACAGCCCCGCCCCCTCACACAGCCCCGCCCCCTCACACAGCCCCGCCCCCTCACACAGCCCCGCCCCCTCACACAGCCCCGCCCCCTCACACAGCCCCGCCCCCTCACACAGCCCCGCCCCCTCACACAGCCCCGCCCCCTCACACAGCCCCGCCCCCTCACACAGCCCCGCCCCCTCACACAGCCCCGCCCCCTCACCCAGCCCCGCCCCCTCACCCAGCCCCGCCCCCTCACCCAGCCCCGCCCCCCTCACCCAGCCCTGCCCGCCTCACAGCCCCGCCCGCCTCACAGCCCCGCCCCCTCACACAGCCCCGCCCCCTCACACAGCCCCGCCCCCTCACACAGCCCCGCCCCCTCACACAGCCCCGCCCCCTCGCACAGCCCCGCCCCCTCGCACAGCCCCGCACCCTCGCACAGCCCCGCCCCCTCGCACAGCCCCGCCCCCTCGCACAGCCCCGCCATTTCGCACAGCCCCGCCCCCTCGCACAGCCCCGCCCCCTCGCACAGCCCCGCCATTTCGCACAGCCCCGCCCCTCGCACAGCCCCGCCCCTCGCACAGCCCCACCCCCTCGCACAGCCCCACCCCCTCGCACAGCCCCACCCCCTCGCACAGCCCCACCCCCTCACAGCCCCACCCCCTCACACAGCCCCACCACCTCACACAGCCCCACCCCCTCTCACAGCCCCACCCCCTCTCACAGCCCCACCCCCTCTCACAGCCCCACCCCCTCACAGCCCCACCCCCTCACAGCCCCACCCCCTCACAGCCCCACCCCCTCACAGCCCCACCCCCTCACACAGCCCCACCCCCTCACAGCCCCACCCCCTCACACAGCCCCACCCCCTCACACAGCCCCACCCCCTCACACAGCCCCACCCCCTCACAGCCCCACCCCCTCACAGCCCCACCCCCTCACAGCCCCACCCCCTCACACAGCCCCACCCCCTCACACAGCCCCACCCCCTCACACAGCCCCACCCCCTCACACAGCCCCACCCCCTCACACAGCCCCACCCCCTCACACAGCCCCACCCCCTCACACAGCCCCACCCCCTCACACAGCCCCACCCCCTCACACAGCCCCACCCCCTCACACAGCCCCACCCCCTCACACAGCCCCACCCCCTCACACAGCCCCACCCCCTCACACAGCCCCACCCCCTCACACAGCCCCACCCCCTCACACAGCCCCACCCCCTCACACAGCCCCACCCCCTCACACAGCCCCACCCCCTCACAGACCCACCCCCTCACACAGCCCCACCCCCTCACACAGCCCCACCCCCTCACACAGCCCCACCCCCTCACACAGCCCCACCCCCTCACACAGCCCCACCCCCTCACACAGCCCCACCCCCTCACACAGCCCCACCCCCTCACACAGCCCTACCCCCTCACACAGCCCCACCCCCTCACACAGCCCCACCCCCTCACACAGCCCTACCCCCTCACACAGCCCCACCCCCTCACAGCCCCACCCCCTCACACAGCCCCACCCCCTCTCACAGCGTCACACAGCCCCGCCCCCTCACACAGCGCCACCCCCTCACACAGCGCCACCCCCTCACACTGCCCCGCCCCATCACACAGCCCCGCCCCCTCACAAAGCGCCACCCCATCACACAGCCCCGCCCCCTCACACAGCGCCACCCCCTCTCACAGCCCCGCCCCCTCACACAGCGCCACCCCCTCTCACTGCCCCACCCCATCACACAGCCCCACCCCCTCACACACCCGCCCCCTCACACACACCCGCCCCACACACCAGCCCCCACACACACGCCCGCCCCCACACACACACCCGCCCCACACACCCGCCCCCACACACACACACGCCCCCACACACACACCCGCCCCCACACACACACCCGCCCCCACACACCCGCCCCCACACACACACCCGCCCCCACACCCGCCCCACACACCCGCCCCCACACACACACCCGCCCCCACACACACACCCGCCCCCTCACACACACCCGCCCCCACACACACACACGCCCCTTCACACACACACCCGCCCCCTCACACACACCCGCCCCCACACACACACACACCCGCCCCCTCACACACACCCGCCCCCACACACACACACACACCCGCCCCCACACACACACCCGCCCCCACACACAAACACCCGCCCCCACACACACACCCGCCCCCACACAAACACCCGCCCCCTCACACACACCCGCCCCCTCACAAACACCCGCCCCCACACACACACACACACCCACCCCCACACACACCCCCACACACACACACACACACCCGTCCCCACACACACACACGCCCCCACACACAAACACCCGCCCCCTCACACACCCGCCCCCTCACACACACCCGCCCCCTCACACACACCCGCCCCTTCACACACACCCGCCCCCTCACACAGCCCCGCCCCTTCACACACACCCGCCCCTTCACACACACCCGCCCCCTCACACACACCCGCCCCCTCACACAGCCCCGCCCCCTCACACAGCCCCGCCCCTCACACAGCCCCGCCCCTCACACAGCCCCGCCCCTCACACAGCCCCGTCCCCTCACACAGCCCCGTCCCCTCACACAGCCCCGCCCCCTCACACAGCCCCGCCTCCTCACACAGCCCCGCCCCCTCACACAGAACCCCCACCCCCTCACACAGCCCCGCCCCCTCACACAGCTCTGCCCCCTCACACAGCCCCGCCCCCTCACACAGCCCCGCCCCCTCACACTGCCCCACCCCCTCACACTGCCCCGCCCCCACACACTGCCCCGCCCCCTCACATTGCCCCCTCACATCACACTGCCCCGCCACATCACACTGCCCCGCCACATCACACTGCCCCGCCACATCACACTGCCCCGCCACATCACACAGCGCCACCCTCTCAAAGCCCCGCCCCATCACACAGCCCCGCCCCTTCACACAGCGCCACCCTCACAGCCCAGCCCCGTCACACAGCCCCGCCCCCTCACACAGCCCCGCCCCCTCACACAGCCCCGCCCCCACACAGCACCGCCCCCTCACACAGTCCCGCCCTTCTCACACCCCGCCCCCTCACACATCCCCGCCCCCTCACTCAGCCCCACCCCCTTACACAATGCCACCCCCTCACAAAATCCTGCCCCTCACACAGCCCCGCCCCCTCACACAGCCCCGCCCCCTCACACAGCCCCGCCCCCTCACACAGAGCCGCCCCCTCACACAGCCCTGGCCCCTCACACAGCCCCGCCCCCTCACACAGCCCCACCCCCCCTAACAAGCACATCTTTGGACTGTGGGAGGAAACCGGAGCACCCGGAGGAAACCCACGCAGACACGGGGAGAACGTGCAGATCCCGCACAGACAGTGACCCAGCGGGGAATCGAACCTGGGACCCTGGAGCTGTGAAGCAACAGTGCTAACCACTGTGCTACCGTGCTGCCCGTGCTGACTGATGTGTAGAGAGCTAACTGCTTGACTTCTGTTCTCAATTTTATATAGAGCTCCACTGATCTGTTTTTAGAAAATTGCCTGAAAACTTAGCTCCACCCAGTACCGACATCATCTTAACACGCTGAAATCTAATTAACTCAACAGGTAATCCAAACAACATTCCGTTAGCCCAAGCTTCTGCTATGTTTTAATTTCGCCCCTGTCTCCCAACCTTTCAAACCAAGATTTATTATCAAACGTGACCACAGCAGTCGCAAACACTAACCCAGGCTTTTCATCTTTACAACCACCAAATACCTATCACACATCTGAAATTCCTACATTCATCACAACAGGAGTGTGCTATTAAAGCTGTAATTAAGATGCAGTAAAAGTGGGGTAATCATGGTTTCAAAACATTTTCTTGGTTACAGAGAGGTGGCTAATGGTATTTTTTGTTTTGCTTGTTGGAGATTCCCTGGCGTAGATAATTTGATGTGGCGATGCCAGCACTGTACAGGGTTGAGCAGAGTAAGAAGTCTCACAATGCCAGGTTAAAGTCCAACAGGTTTATTTAAAATCACAAGCGTTCTGAGCGCTGTTCCTTCACCTAATGAGCAGGTGATTTCAAATAAACCTGTTGGACTTCAACCTGGTGTTGTAAGATTTCTTACTGTGGATAATTTTTTTTTTTTTTAATAATCTTTATTATTGTCACAAGTAGGCTTACAGTAACACTGCAATGAAGTTACTGTGAAAAGCCCCTAGTCGCCACATTCCGGCGCCTGTTCGGGTACACAGAGTGAGAATTCCGAACGTCCAATTCACCGAACAGCACGTCTTTGGACTGTGGGAGGAAACCGGAGCACCCGGAGGAAACCCACGCAGACACGGGGAGAACGTGCAGACTCCGCACAGACAGTGACCCAAGCCGGGAATCGAACCTGGGACCCTGGAGCTGTGAAGCCACAGTGCTAACCGTTGTGCTGACGTGCTGCCTTATTGTGGTTAGCCCTAGCAAAGCAGGTCATGGGAGATATTATAGGGATACAGATAGGGATGTAATAATGGGAGAAGCCAGGTCTATCTGTAGTGTACAGTTTTTGCCAAATGCAGTTAGGTTCAGAAAGATCTGATTGGGCACTGTATCTGCTCTTAGAAAGGTTCCTCTACAGAGGACAGCAAGTACACCTGCTAACTTTATTTAGAACTGGCATTTGAACTGCGTTGGATTTGCTTGGTTGGAATATTTATAATGAAAGTGTCAGGCAGAAGTAAAAGGTTTTCCTTTAATTCAAGAACTATTTAACTGATAAAGTGAAGCTACCTCTAAAACATTAATGTGGTTGATTCTGTTTTAAAATAAAAGTTTGTTTTTACATAATGTCAGAGTCATCACTCCTGGGCAGAAAGATCCTTTCCTGAACGTTTTATACATTGTTTGTGATTCTCGCCCAGGATCCTAACAGAAATCGGGGTCTGCTCCGGGATCCTGACAGAAATCGGGGTCTGCTCCGGTATCCTGACAGAAATCGGGGTCTGCTCCGGGATCCTGACAGAAATCGGGGTCTGCTCCAGGATCCTGACAGAAATCGGGGTCTGCTCCGGTACCCTGACAGAAATCGGGGTCTGCTCCGGTATCCTGACAGAAATCGGGGTCGGCTCCGGTACCCTGACAGAAATCGGGGTCTGCTCCGGGATCCTGACAGAAATCGGGGTCGGCTCCGGTACCCTGACAGAAATCGGGGTCTGCTCCGGGATCCTGACAGAAATCGGGGTCGGCTCCGGTACCCTGACAGAAATCGGGGTCTGCTCCGGTATCCTGACAGAAATCGGGGTCTGCTCCGGTATCCTGACAGAAATCGGGGTCTGCTCCGGTATCCTGACAGAAATCGGGGTCTGCTCCGGGATCCTGACAGAAATCGGGGTCTGCTCCGGTATCCTGACAGAAATCGGGGTCTGCTCCGGTACCCTGACAGAAATCGGGGTCTGCTCCGGTACCCTGACAGAAATCGGGGTCTGCTCCGGTATCCTGACAGAAATCGGGGTCTGCTCCGGTACCCTGACAGAAATCGGGGTCTCCTCCGGTATCCTAACAGAAATCGGGGTCGGCTCCGGTATCCTGACAGAAATCGGGGTCTGCTCCGGTATCCTGACAGAAATCGGGGTCTGCTCCGGGATCCTAACAGAAATCCGGGTCTGCTCCGGGATCCTGACAGAAATCGGGGTCTGCTCCGGGATCCTGACAGAAATCGGGGTCTGCTCCGGGATCCTGACAGAAATCGGGGTCTCCTCCGGTATCCTGACAGAAATCGGGGTCTGCTCCGGGATCCAGACAGAAATCGGGGTCTGCTCCGGGATCCTGACAGAAATCGGGGTCTGCTCCGGGATCCTGACAGAAATCGGGGTCTGCTCCGGTATCCTGACAGAAATCGGGGTCTGCTCCGATATCCTAACAGAAATCGGGGTCTGCTCCGGGATCCTAACTGAAATCGGGGTCTGCTCCGGGAGCCTAACAGAAATCGGGGTCTGCTCCGGAATCCTGACAGAAATCGGGGTCTGCTCCGGTATCCTGACAGAAATCGGGGTCTGCTCCGGTATCCTGACAGAAATCGGGGTCTGCTCCGGGATCCTGACAGAAATCGGGGTCTGCTCCAGGATCCTGACAGAAATCGGGGTCTGCTCCGGTATCCTGACAGAAATCGGGGTCTGCTCCGGTATCCTAACAGAAATCGGGGTCTGCTCCGGGATCCTGACAGAAATCGGGGTCTGCTCCGGTATCCTGACAGAAATCGGGGTCTGCTCCGGGATCCTAACAGAAATCGGGGTCTGCTCCGGGATCCTGACAGAAATCGGGGTCTGCTCCGGTATCCTGACAGAAATCGGGGTCTGCTCCGGGATCCTGACAGAAATCGGGGTCTGCTCCGGTATCCTGACAGAAATCAGGGTCTGCTCCGGTATCCTAACAGAAATCGGGGTCTGCTCCGGGATCCTGACAGAAATCGGGGTCTGCTCCGGGATACTGACAGAAATCGGGGTCTGCTCCGGTATCCTAACAGAAATCGGGGTCTGCTCCGGGATCCTGACAGAAATCGGGGTCTGCTCCGTTATCCTGACAGAAATCGGGGTGTGCTCCGGGATCCTAACAGAAATCGGGGTCTGCTCCGGGATCCTAACAGAAATCGGGGTCTGCTCCGGGATCCTGACAGAAATCGGGGTCTGCTCCGGTATCCTAACAGAAATCGGGGTCTGCTCCGGGATCCTGACAGAAATCGGGGTCTGCTCCGTTATCCTGACAGAAATCGGGGTCTGCTCCGGGATCCTGACAGAAATCGGGTTCTGCTCCGGTATCCTGACAGAAATCGGGGTCTGCTCCGGTATCCTGACAGAAATCGGGGTCTGCTCCGGTATCCTGACAGAAATCGGGGTCTGCTCCGGGATCCTGACAGAAATCGGGGTCTGCTCCGGGATCCTGACAGAAATCGGAGTCTGCTCCGGGATCCTGACAGAAATCGGGGTCTGCTCCGGGATCCTGACAGAAATCGGGGTCTGCTCCGGTATCTTGACAGAAATCGGGGTCTGCTCCGGGATCCTGACAGAAATCGGGGTCTGCTCCGGGATCCTGACAGAAATCGGGGTCTGCTCCGGGATCCTGACAGAAATCGGGGTCTGCTCCGGGAGCCTAACAGAAATCGGGGTCTGCTCCGGTATCCTGACAGAAATCGGGGTCTGCTCCGGTATCCTGACAGAAATCGGGGTCTGCTCCGGGATCCTGACAGAAATCCGGGTCTGCTCCGGTATCCTGACAGAAATCGGGGTCTGCTCCGTGATCCTAACAGAAATCGGGGTCTGCTCCGGTATCCTGACCAGAAATCGGGGTCTGCTCCGGGATCCTAACAGAAATCAGGGTCTGCTCCAGGATCCTAACAGAAAACGGGGTCTGCTCCGGTACCCTGACAGAAATCGGGGTCTGCTCCGGGATCCTAACAGAAATCAGGGTCTGCTCCGGGATCCTGACAGAAATCGGTGTCTGCTCCGGTATCCTGACAGAAATCGGGGTCTGCTCCGGTATCCTGACAGAAATCGGGGTCTGCTCCGGGATCCTGACAGAAATCGGGGTCTGCTCCGGGATCCTGACAGAAATCGGGGTCTCCTCCGGTATCCTGACAGAAATCGGGGTCTGCTCCGGGATCCAGACAGAAATCGGGGTCTGCTCCGGGATCCTGACAGAAATCGGGGTCTGCTCCGGGATCCTGACAGAAATCGGGGTTTGCTCCGATATCCTAACAGAAATCGGGGTCTGCTCCGGGATCCTGACAGAAATCGGGGTCTGCTCCGGTATCCTGACAGAAATCGGGGTCTGCTCCGATATCCTGACAGAAATCGGGGTCTGCTCCGATATCCTAACAGAAATCGGGGTCTGCTCCGGGATCCTAACAGAAATCGGGGTCTGCTCCGGGAGCCTAACAGAAATCGGGGTCTGCTCCGGTATCCTGACAGAAATCGGGGTCTGCTCCGGTATCCTGACAGAAATCGGGGTCTGCTCCGGGATCCTGACAGAAATCGGGGTCTGCTCCGGTATCCTGACAGAAATCGGGGTCTGCTCCGGGATCCTGACAGAAATCGGGGTCTGCTCCGATATCCTAACAGAAATCGGGGTCTGCTCCGGGATCCTGACAGAAATCGGGGTCTGCTCCGGTATCCTGACAGAAATTGGGGTCTGCTCCGATATCCTAACAGAAATCGGGGTCTGCTCCGGGATCCTGACAGAAATCGGGGTCTGCTCCGGGATCCTGACAGAAATCGGGGTCTGCTCCGGTATCCTGACAGAAATCGGGGTCTGCTCCGGGATCCTGACAGAAATCGGGGTCTGCTCCGGGATCCTAACAGAAATCGGGGTCTGCTCCGGTATCCTGACAGAAATCGGGGTCTGCTCCGGTATCCTAACAGAAATCGGGGTCTGCTCCAGGATCCTAACAGAAATCGGGGTCTGCTCCGGGAGCCTAACAGAAATCGGGGTCTGCTCCGGTATCCTGACAGAAATCGGGGTCTGCTCCGGTATCCTGACAGAAATCGGGGTCTGCTCCGGGATCCTGACAGAAATCCGGGTCTGCTCCGGTATCCTGACAGAAATCGGGGTCAGCTCCGGGATCCTGACTGTAATTGGGGTTTGCTCCGGGATCCTAACAGAAATCGGGGTCTGCTCCGGGATCTTGACAGAAATCGGGGTTTGCTCCGGTATCCTGACAGAAATCGGGGTCTGCTCCGGTATCCTGACAGAAATCGGGGTCTGCTCCGGTACCCTGGCAGAAATCGGGGTCTGCTCCGGGATCCTAACAGAAATCGGGGACTGCTCCGGTATCCTAACAGAAATCGGGGTCTGCTCCGGGATCCTAACAGAAATCGGGGTCTGCTCCGGGATCCTAACAGAAATCGGGGTCTGCTCCGGGATCCTAACAGAAATCGGGGACTGCTCCGGTATCCTGACAGAAATCGGGGTCTGCTCCGGGACCCTAACAGAAATCGGGGTCTGCTCCGGGAGCCTAACAGAAATCGGGGTCTGCTCCGGGATCCTGACAGAAATCGGGGTCTGCTCTGGGATCCTGACAGAAATCGGGGTCTGCTCCGGTATCCTGACAGAAATCGGGGTCTGCTCCGTGACCCTGACAGAAATCGGGGTCTGCTCCGGGAGCCTAACAGAAATCGGGGACTGCTCCGGTATCCTGACAGAAATCGGGGTCTGCTCCGGTATCCTGACAGAAATCGGGGTCTGCTCCGGTATCCTAACAGAAATCGGGGTCTGCTCCGGGATCCTAACAGAAATCGGGGTCTGCTCCGGTATCCTGACAGAAATCGGGGTCTGCTCCGGGATCCTGACAGAAATCGGGGTCTGCTCCGGGATCCTGACAGAAATCGGGGTCTGCTCCGGTATCTTGACAGAAATCGGGGTCTGCTCCGGGATCCTGACAGAAATCGGGGTTTGCTCCGGGATCCTGATAGAAATCGGGGTCTGCTCCGGGATCCTGACAGAAATCGGGGTCTTCTCCGGTACCCTGACAGAAATCGGGGTCTGCTCCGGTATCCTGACAGAAATCGGGGTCTGCTCCGGTATCCCAACAGAAATCGGGGTCTGCTCCGGGATCCTGACAGAAATCGGGGTCTGCTCCGGTATCCTGACAGAAATCGGGGTCTGCTCCGGTTCACTGACAGAAATCGGGGTCTGCTCCGGTTCACTGACAGAAATCGGGGTCTGCTCTGGGATCGTGACAGAAATCGGGGTCTGCTCCGGTACCCTGACAGAAACCGGGGTCTTCTCCGGTATCCTAACAGAAATCGGGGTCTGCTCCGGGATCCTAACAGAAATCGGGGTCTGCTCCGGGATCCTAACAGAAATCGGGGCCTGCTCCGGGATCCTGACAGAAATCGGGGTCTGCTCCGGTTCACTGACAGAAATCGGGGTCTGCTCCGGTTCACTGACAGAAATCGGGGTCTGCTCCGGTATCCTGACAGAAATCGGGGTCTGCTCCGGTATCCTGACAGAAATCGGGGTCTGCTCCGGTATCCTGACAGAAATCGGGGTCTGCTCCGGTATCCTGACAGAAATCGGGGTCTGCTCCGGGATCCTAACAGAAATCGGGGTCTGCTCCGGTATCCTGACAGAAATCGGTGTCTGCTCCGGTATCCTGACAGAAATCGGGGTCTGCTCCGATATCCTAACAGAAATCGGGGTCTGCTCCGATATCCTAACAGAAATCGGGGTCTGCTCCGGGATCCTGACAGAAATCGGGGTCTGCTCCGATATCCTAACAGAAATCGGGGTCTGCTCCGATATCCTAACAGAAATCGGGGTCTGCTCCGATATCCTAACAGAAATCGGGGTCTGCTCCGGGATCCTAACAGAAATCGGGGCCTGCTCCGGGATCCTGACAGAAATCGGGGTCTGCTCCGGTATCCTGACAGAAATCGGGGTCTGCTCCGATATCCTAACAGAAATCGGGGTCTGCTCCGGTATCCTGACAGAAATCGGGGTCTGCTCCGATATCCTAACAGAAATCGGGGTCTGCTCCGATATCCTAACAGAAATCGGGGTCTGCTCCGATATCCTAACAGAAATCGGGGTCTGCTCCGGGATCCTAACAGAAATCGGGGCCTGCTCCGGGATCCTGACAGAAATCGGGGTCTGCTCCGGTATCCTGACAGAAATCGGGGTCTGCTCCGGGATCCTGACAGAAATCGGGGTCTGCTCCGGTACCCTGACAGAAATCGGGGTCTGCTCCGGTTCACTGACAGAAATCGGGGTCTGCTCCGGTATCCTAACAGAAATCGGGGTCTGCTCCGGTATCCTGACAGAAATCGGGGTCTGCTCCGGGATCCTGACAGAAATCGGGGTCTGCTCCGGTACCCTGACAGAAATCGGGGTCTGCTCCGGTTCACTGACAGAAATCGGGGTCTGCTCCGGTGTCCTAACAGAAATCGGGGTCTGCTCCGGGATCCTGACAGAAATCGGGGTCTGCTCCGGTATCCTAACAGAAATCGGAGTCTGCTCCGGGATCCTGACAGAAATCGGGGTCTGCTCCGGTATCCTGACAGAAATCGGGTTCTGCTCCGGGATCCTGACAGAAATCGGGGTCTGCTCCGGTATCCTGACAGAAATCGGGGTCTGCTCCGGGATCCTGACAGAAATCGGGGTCTGCTCCGGTTCACTGACAGAAATCGGGGTCTGCTCCGGGATCCTGACAGAAATCGGGGTCTGCTCCGGGATCCTGACAGAAATCGGGGTCTGCTCCGATATCCTGACAGAAATCAGGGTCTGCTCCGGTATCCTGACAGAAATCGGGGTCTGCTCCGGGATCGTGACAGAAATCGGGGTCTGCTCCGGGATCCTAACAGAAATCGGGGTCTGCTCCGGTATCCTGACAGAAATCGGGGTCTGCTCCGGTATCCTGACAGAAATCAGGGTCTGCTCCGGGGTCGTGACAGAAATCGGGGTTTGCTCCGGGATCCTGACAGAAACCGGGGTCTGCTCCGGTATCCTGACTGAAATCGGGGTCTGCTCCGGGATCCTGACAGAAATCGGGGTCTGCTCCGGTATCCTAACAGAAATCAGGGTCTGCTCCGGTATCCTGACAGTAATCGGGGTCTGCTCCGGGATCCTAACAGAAACCGGGGTCTGCTCCGGTATCCTGACTGAAATCGGGGTCTGCTCCGGGATCCTGACAGAAATCGGGGTCTGCTCCGGTATCCTAACAGAAATCAGGGTCTGCTCCGGTATCCTAACAGAAATCGGGGTCTGCTCCGGTATCCTGACAGAAATCGGGGTCTGCTCCGGGACCCTGACAGAAATCGGGGTCTGCTCCGGTATCCTAACAGAAATCGGGGTCTGCTCCGGTATCCTAACAGAAATCGGGGTCTGCTCCGGGACCCTGACAGAAATCGGGGTCGGCTCCGGGAGCCTAACAGAAATCGGGGACTGCTCCGGTATCCTGACAGAAATCGGGGTCTGCTCCGGGAGCCTAACAGAAATCGGGGTCTGCTCCGGGATCCTGACAGAAATCGGGGTCTGCTCCGGGAGCCTAACAGAAATCGGGGTCTGCTCCGGTATCCTGACAGAAATCGGGGTCTGCTCCGGTACCCTGACAGAAATCGGGGTCTGCTCCGATATCCTAACAGAAATCGGGGTCTGCTCCGATATCCTAACAGAAATCGGGGTCTGCTCCGGGATCCTGACAGAAATCGGGGTCTGCTCCGATATCCTAACAGAAATCGGGGTCTGCTCCGATATCCTAACAGAAATCGGGGTCTGCTCCGATATCCTAACAGAAATCGGGGTCTGCTCCGGGATCCTAACAGAAATCGGGGCCTGCTCCGGGATCCTGACAGAAATCGGGGTCTGCTCCGGTATCCTGACAGAAATCGGGGTCTGCTCCGATATCCTAACAGAAATCGGGGTCTGCTCCGGTATCCTGACAGAAATCGGGGTCTGCTCCGATATCCTAACAGAAATCGGGGTCTGCTCCGATATCCTAACAGAAATCGGGGTCTGCTCCGATATCCTAACAGAAATCGGGGTCTGCTCCGGGATCCTAACAGAAATCGGGGCCTGCTCCGGGATCCTGACAGAAATCGGGGTCTGCTCCGGTATCCTGACAGAAATCGGGGTCTGCTCCGGGATCCTGACAGAAATCGGGGTCTGCTCCGGTACCCTGACAGAAATCGGGGTCTGCTCCGGTTCACTGACAGAAATCGGGGTCTGCTCCGGTATCCTGACAGAAATCGGGGTCTGCTCCGGGATCCTGACAGAAATCGGGGTCTGCTCCGGTACCCTGACAGAAATCGGGGTCTGCTCCGGTTCACTGACAGAAATCGGGGTCTGCTCCGGTATCCTAACAGAAATCGGGGTCTGCTCCGGGATCCTGACAGAAATCGGGGTCTGCTCCGGTATCCTAACAGAAATCGGAGTCTGCTCCGGGATCCTGACAGAAATCGGGGTCTGCTCCGGTATCCTGACAGAAATCGGGTTCTGCTCCGGGATCCTGACAGAAATCGGGGTCTGCTCCGGTATCCTGACAGAAATCGGGGTCTGCTCCGGGATCCTGACAGAAATCGGGGTCTGCTCCGGTTCACTGACAGAAATCGGGGTCTGCTCCGGGATCCTGACAGAAATCGGGGTCTGCTCCGGGATCCTGACAGAAATCGGGGTCTGCTCCGATATCCTGACAGAAATCAGGGTCTGCTCCGGTATCCTGACAGAAATCGGGGTCTGCTCCGGGATCGTGACAGAAATCGGGGTCTGCTCCGGGATCCTAACAGAAATCGGGGTCTGCTCCGGTATCCTGACAGAAATCGGGGTCTGCTCCGGTATCCTGACAGAAATCAGGGTCTGCTCCGGGGTCGTGACAGAAATCGGGGTTTGCTCCGGGATCCTGACAGAAACCGGGGTCTGCTCCGGTATCCTGACTGAAATCGGGGTCTGCTCCGGGATCCTGACAGAAATCGGGGTCTGCTCCGGTATCCTAACAGAAATCAGGGTCTGCTCCGGTATCCTGACAGTAATCGGGGTCTGCTCCGGGATCCTAACAGAAATCGGGGTCTGCTCCAGTATCCTAACAGAAATCGGGGTCTGCTCCGGTATCCTGACAGAAATCGGGGTCTGCTCCGGGACCCTGACAGAAATCGGGGTCTGCTCCGGTATCCTAACAGAAATCGGGGTCTGCTCCGGTATCCTAACAGAAATCGGGGTCTGCTCCGGGACCCTGACAGAAATCGGGGTCGGCTCCGGGAGCCTAACAGAAATCGGGGACTGCTCCGGTATCCTGACAGAAATCGGGGTCTGCTCCGGGAGCCTAACAGAAATCGGGGTCTGCTCCGGGATCCTGACAGAAATCGGGGTCTGCTCCGGGAGCCTAACAGAAATCGGGGTCTGCTCCGGTATCCTGACAGAAATCGGGGTCTGCTCCGGTACCCTGACAGAAATCGGGGTCTGCTCCGGTATCCTGACAGAAATCGGGGTCTGCTCCGGTATCCTGACAGAAATCGGGGTCTGCTCCGGGATCCTAACAGAAATCGGGGTCTGCTCCGGTATCCTGACAGAAATCGGGGTCTGCTCCGGGATCCTAACAGAAATCGGGGTCTGCTCCGGTATCCTGACAGAAATCGGGGTCTGCTCCGGGATCCTAACAGAAATCGGGGTCTGCTCCGGTATCCTGACAGAAATCGGGGTCTGCTCCGGTATCCTAACAGAAATCGGGGTCTGCTCCGGTACCCTGACAGAAATCGGGGTCTGCTCCGGTATCCTGACAGAAATCGGGGTCTGCTCCGGGATCCTAACAGAAATCGGGGTCTGCTCCGGTATCCTAACAGAAATCGGGGTCTGCTCCGGTACCCTGACAGAAATCGGGGTCTGCTCCGGGATCCTAACAGAAATCGGGGTCTGCTCCGGTACCCTAACAGAAATCGGGGTCTGCTCTGGGATCCTGACTGAAATCGGGGTCTGCTCCGGGATCCTGACAGAAATCGGGGTCTGCTCCGGTATCCTGACAGAAATCGGGGTCTGCTCCGGTATCCTGACAGAAATCGGCGTCTGCTCTGGTATCCTAACAGAAATCGGGGTCTGCTCCGGTATCCTGACAGAAATCGGGGTCTGCTCCGGTATCCTGACAGAAATCGGGGTCTGCTCCGGTATCCTGACTGAAATCGGGGTCTGCTCCGGGATCCTGACAGTTTTCACACTGAGTGCTGAATTTGGTGCTTTTTGAGTGCGATAGTGAGAGT
The DNA here is from genome assembly GCF_047496885.1 of Scyliorhinus torazame. NCBI lineage: Eukaryota > Metazoa > Chordata > Chondrichthyes > Carcharhiniformes > Scyliorhinidae > Scyliorhinus > Scyliorhinus torazame. Next base: position 224,282,124 of record NC_092720.1, read on the forward strand.
TTGGTGACCGAGGGAGTGCTGAATTTGGTGCTCTTTGAATGCGATAGTGAGAGTTTGGTGACCGAGGGAGTTAGGTGAGGAGGGAGTAAGGTGCTCCTTTCATTTTGTTTCCGACATTTCCGCAAAGAGTGCGAAGAGAGTCAGGAGTTTACAGGAAGTGTAGCTGACTGGGAGCAGAGTCGGAGGGCGGAGATCGAGTTAGTCCACAGAGCAGCTATATTCTGTAAGGTAAGAGGGGATGGAGGCTAGGCCAGTTGCATGCTCCTCCTATAGGATGTGGGTGGTGAGGGATACCACCGGTGTCCCCGCTGACTATACCTGCGGGAAGTGCACCCAACTCCAGCTCCTCAAAGACCGTGTTAGGGAACTGGAGCTGAAGCTGGATGAACTTCGGATCATCCGGGAGGCAGAGGGGGTGATTGAGAAGAGTTGCAGGGAGGTAACCACACCCAAGGTACAGGACAAGAGTAGCTGGGTTACAGTCAGGGGGAAAAAAACAAACAGGCAGACAGTGCAGGGATCCCTCGTGGCCGTTCCCCTTCAAAACAAGTATACCGTTTTGGATGCTGTTGGGGGGGATGACCTACCGGGGGAAGGCCCTAGCGGTCAGGTCTCTGGCACTGAGTCTGGCTCTGGGGCTCAGAAGGGAAGGGGGGAGAATAGAAAAGCAATAGTTGTAGGAGATTCAATGGTTAGGGGAATAGATAGGAGATTCTGTGGTCGCGAGCGAGACTCCCGGAAGGTATGTTGCCTCCCGGGTGCCAGGGCCAGGGATGTCTCGGATCGTGTCTTCAGGATCCTTAAGGGGGAGGGGGAGCAGCCAGAAGTCGTGGTGCACATTGGTACCAACGACATAGGTAGGAAAAGGGGTGTGGAGGTAATAAACAAGTTTAGGGAGTTAGGCTGGAAGTTGAAAGCCAGGACAGACAGAGTTGTCATCTCTGGTTTGTTGCCGGTGCCACGTGATAGCGAGGCTAGGAATAGGGAGAGAGTGCAGTTGAACACGTGGCTGCAGGAATGGTGTAGGAGGGAGGGCTTCAGGTATTTGGATAATTGGAGCGCATTCTGGGGAAGGTGGGACCTGTACAAGCAGGACGGGTTGCATCTGAACCAGAGGGGCACCAATATCCTGGGAGGGAGGTTTGCTAGTACTCTTCGGGAGGGTTTAAACTAATTTGGCAGGGGAATGGGAACCGGATTTGTAGTCCAGCAACTAAGGTAGCCGATATTCAGGACGCCAAAGCATGTAATGAGGCAGTGGGGAAGGGAGCACTGACAAAGGAGAGTATTTGCAGGCACGGAGATGGGTTGAAGTGTGTATACTTCAACGCAAGAAGCATCAGGAATAAGGTGGGTGAACTTAAGGCATGGATCGGTACTTGGGACTACGATGTGGTGGCCATCACGGAAACTTGGATAGAAGAGGGGCAGAAATGGTTGTTGGAGGTCCCTGGTTATAGATGTTTCAATAAGATTAGGGAGGGTGGTAAAAGAGGTGGGGGGGTGGCATTATTAATTAGAGATAGTATAACAGCTGCAGAAAGGCAGTTCGAGGAGTATCACCCTATTGAGGTAGTATGGGTTGAAGTCAGAAATAGGAAAGGAGCAGTCACCTTGTTAGGAGTTTTCTATAGGCCCCCCAATAGTAGCAGAGATGTGGAGGAACAGATTGGGAAACAGATTTTGGAAAGGTGCAGAAGTCACAGGGTATTGTCATGGGCGACTTTAACTTCCCAAATATTGAGTGGAAACTCTTTAGATCAAATAGTTTGGATGGGGTGGTGTTTGTGCAGTGTGTCCAGGAAGCTTTTCTAACACAGTATGTAGATTGTCCGACCAGAGGAGGGGCAATATTGGATTTAGTACTGGGTAATGAACCAGGGCAAGTGATAGATTTGTTAGTGGGGGAGCATTTTGGAGATAGTGACCACAATTCTGTGACTTTCACTTTAGTAATGGAGAGGGATAGGTACGTGCAACAGGACAAGGTTTACAATTGGGGGAAGGGTAAATCCGATGTTGTCAGACAAGAATTGAAGTGCATAAGTTGGGAACATAGGCTGGCAGGGAAGGACACAAGTGAAATGTGGAACTTGTTCAAGGAACAGATGCTACGTGTCCTTGATATGTATGTCCCTGTCAGGCAGGGAAGAGATGGTCGAGTGAGGGAACCATGGTTGACAAGAGAGGTTGAATGTCTTGTTAAGAGAAAAAAGGTGACTTATGTAAGGCTGAGGAAACAAGGTTCAGACAGGGCATTGGAGGGATACAAGATAGCCAGGAGGGAACTGAAGAAAGGGATTAGGAGAGCTAAGAGAGGGCATGAACAATCTTTGGCGGGTAGGATCAAGGAAAACCCCAAGGCCTTTTACACATATGTGAGAAATATGAGAATGACTAGAGCGAGGGTAGGTCCGATCAAGGACAGTAGCGGGAGATTGCGTATTGAGTCTGAAGAGATAGGAGAGGTCTTGAATGAGTACTTCTCTTCTGTATTTACAAATGAGAGGGGCGATATTGTTGGAGAGGACAGTGTGAAACAGATTGGTAAGCTCGAGGAAATACTTGTTAGGAAGGAAGATGTGTTGGGCATTTTGAAAAACTTGAGGATAGACAAGTCCCCCGGGCCTGACGGGATATATCCAAGGATTCTATGGGAAGCAAGAGATGAAATTGCAGAGCCGTTGGCAATTATCTTTTCGTCCTCACTGTCAACAGGGGTGGTACCAAGGGATTGGAGAGTGGCGAATGCCGTGCCCCTGTTCAAAAAAGGGATAACCCTGGGAATTACAGGCCAGTTAGTCTTACTTCGGTGGTAGGCAAAGTAATGGAAAGGGTACTGAAGGATAGGATTTCTGAGCATCTGGAAAGACACTGCTTGATTAGGGATAGTCAGCACGGATTTGTGAGGGGTAGGTCTTGCCTTACAAATCTTATTGAATTCTTTGAGGAGGTGACCAAGCATGTGGATGAAGGTAAAGCAGTGGATGTAGTGTACATGGATTTTAGTAAGGCATTTGATAAAGTTCCCCATGGTAGGCTTATGCAGAAAGTAAGGAGGCATGGGATAGTGGGAAATTTGGCCAGTTGGATAACGAACTGGCTAACCGATAGAAGTCAGAGAGTGGTGGTGGATGGCAAATATTCAGCCTGGATCCCAGTTACCAGTGGCGTACCGCAGGGATCAGTTCTGGGTCCTCTGCTGTTTGTGATTTTCATTAATGACTTGGATGAGGGAGTTGAAGGGGTCTGCTCCGGTACCCTGACAGAAATCGGGGTCTGCTCCGGTATCCTGACAGAAATCGGGGTCTGCTCCGGTATCCTGACAGAAATCGGGGTCTGCTCCGGTATCCTGACAGAAATCGGGGTCTGCTCCGGTATCCTGACTGAAATCGGGGTCTGCTCCGGGATCCTAACAGAAATCGGGGTCTGCTCCGGGAGCCTAACAGAAATCGGGGTCTGCTCCGGTATCCTAACAGAAATCGGGGTCTGCTCCGGGATCCTGACAGAAATCGGGGTCTGCTCCGGGATCCTGACAGAAATCAGGGTCTGCTCCGCTATCCTGACAGAAATCGGGGTCTGCTCCGGTATCCTGACAGAAATCGGGGTCTGCTCCGGGATCCTGACAGAAATCGGGGTCTGCTCCGGTATCCTGACAGAAATCGGGGTCTGCTCCGGTATCCTGACAGAAATCGATGTCTGCTCCGGGATCCTGACAGAAATCGGGGTCTGCTCCGGTATCCTGACAGAAATCGGGGTCTGCTCCGGGATCCTGACAGAAATCAGGGTCTGCTCCGGTATCCTGACAGAAATCGGGGTCTGCTCCGGTATCCTGACAGAAATCGGGGTCTGCTCCGGGATCCTGACAGAAATCGGGGTCTGCTCCGGTATCCTGACAGAAATCGGGGTCTGCTCCGGGATCCTAACAGAAATCGGGGTCTGCTCCGGTATCCTGACAGAAATCGGGGTCTGCTCCGGTATCCTGACAGAAATCGGGGTCTGCTCCGGTACCCTGACAGAAATCGGGGTCTGCTCCGGGAGCCTAACAGAAATCGGGGTCTGCTCCGGTATCCTGACAGAAATCGGGGTCTGCTCCGGTATCCTAACAGAAATCGGGGTCTGCTCCGGTATCCTGACAGAAATCGGGGTCTGCTCCGGTATCCTGACAGAAATCGGGGTCTGCTCCGGTTCCCTGACAGAAATCGGGGTCTGCTCCGGGATCCTAACAGAAATCGGGGTCTGCTCCGGTATCCTGACAGAAATCGGGGTCTGCTCCGGTATCCTGACAGAAATCGGGGTCTGCTCCGGTATCCTGACAGAAATCGGGATCTGCTCCGGTATCCTAACAGAAATCGGGGTCTGCTCCGGTATCCTGACAGAAATCGGGGTCTGCTCCGGTATCCTGACAGAAATCGGGGTCTGCTCCGGTTCCCTGACAGAAATCGGGGTCTGCTCCGGGATCCTAACAGAAATCGGGGTCTGCTCCGGTATCCTGACAGAAATCGGGGTCTGCTCCGGGATCCTGACAGAAATCGGGGTCTGCTCCGGGATCCTAACACAGCAGGGCACAGTTTTATAAATTTGCAGATAACACAAAATGTAGAAGTAATGTGACCTGTGAGAATGGTAACAATTAAATTGCTGAAACATCACAGGTTGGCGGAGTGGATGAACAGATGAGAGATGAATTGTCAAGTGACACATTTCAGTTTGTGATCAGCCCTACAATCATCCTTGGGCTTTCCCAGGGTGGGCCCTCAAGCCGTTTGTAGTTGGACTGCGCCCAATCTGGAAAGGACTCCCTCAGAAAGCAGGACGACAATCAATTGTCGCAGATAAATTGGCCATTCAGCCCATCGTGTCTGAGCCGGCCCCCCCACCCCCAAAATAAAGTGGATAAAGAAACGTGCCGCTCCTCGAAATCCTGTTTTCCAGCGCCTGGCCCGTAGCCGATCGCAGTACAATCCATCTGCAGGAGACCCTCACCAGTCTCCCAGTGTGTCCCACGCCCCCAGACATCCGAAATAAAGAATTCAATCTCTCCTGGGCCACCTGCCGATATTAATTTAATTGCTGAAAATGTCTCTTTTGTATAATAATAATCTTTATTATTGCTTTATTATTAGTCGCCACATTCCGGCGCCTGTGCGGGTCACAGAGGGAGAATTCAGAATGTCCAATTCACCTAACATGTCTTTCGGGACTTGTGGGAGGAAACCGGAGCGCCCGGAGGAAACCCACGCAGGCACAGGGAGAACGTGCAGACTCCGCACAGACAGTGACCCAAGCCGGGAATCGAACCTGGGACCCTGGCGCTGTGAAGCAACAGTGCTAACCACTGTGCCACCCATCTGTTTAGTTGTAGACATTGTGAGAAACGCGGCTGAGAGCTTTGAGAGTCTGAGAGAGAGAGAGAGTGGAGGTCCATCCAACCCCGTGTGAACTGGAACTTGTGCAGTGTCAGGCGTTCACCCTCTCAGCCACTCTACCTACTGCCTTCAATACGCTTCCTGTTCATTCGCCTGCATTCCTGGAATCGGGAAGGTGGGATGGAGACAGGGGTCCTTGAGTTGAAGGTGGTGACTTTTGAATGTATCTTCTCTGTATGACCGAACAAACACTCCTGGCTCACTGCTGCTCCATTAGGGAAAGAAATCTGCCACCTTTACCTGGTCTGGCCTACACGTGACTCCAGACTCCACACAGCCTCTCAAATGCTCTCAGTTCGAGGGCAATTGGAGATGGGCAATAAATGCTGGCACAGCCAGAGATGCCCCACATCCCATAGAATCCCTCCAGTGCAGAAGAAGGCCATTCGGCCCATCGAGTCCGCACCGACCCCGTGAAAGCCCACTTCCTCTCCCTATCCCCCGCGCATTGATCACGGTTAATCCACCTGGAACGAAGAAGAGTTGAATGGGAGTGTGGGAAGGTTTGTGTTCCCTTTGTGGGGTCAGTGTGTTGCTCACACACTGAAGTGCTGTACGGTATTCTGTACAGTTTTCCAATGTGTGCTGTATTGACCAGAATAAGTTCAAACTGATGCTCTGATACACTCACTAAAACCAACAAATGCAGAACACAAAGTAAAAAGATCCGGTTATCCCAACACTTTCCATTCGGCCCATCGAGTCTGCACCGGCCCCCCCCCCCGAGAGAGCACCCTACCTCGGTCCAACCCCCATAACCCTGCTTAACCCGCACATCTTTGGACTGTGGGAGGAAACCGGAGCACCCGGAGGAAACCCACGCAGACACGGGGAGAACGTGCAGACTCCGCAGTCACCTGAAGTCAGAATTGAACCCAGGTCTCGGGCGCTGTGCTAACCATTGTGCCGCCTCGAATATTATCGTCTACTGGGGGGGGGGGGGGGGAGTTAAATACAAAAGTAGGGAGGTTATGCTTCGGTTGCACAGGACATTGGTGAGACCACGTCTGGCATATTGTGCACCAGTATTGGTCTCCTTATTGAAGGAAAAATGTAAAAGCATTGGAAGCAGTTCAGAGGTTTACCAGACTGAAACCAAGAATGAGCAGCTTATCTTATGAGAGGTTAGGTTTGTATCTGCTGGAGTTTAGAACAGTGTTTCTCAAACTTTTTTTCCGGGGACCCATTTTTACCACGCCGGCTGACCTGCGCGACCCACGCCGGCCGACCTGCGCGACCCACGCCGGCCGACCTGCGCGACCCACGCCGGCCGACCTGCGCGACCTACAGGTCAACTTGTTTTCATCTGTTCCTGGCCATTTTGAAGGCCGCTCGCAGCCGGCATTATTGAAAGCCGGATGCTGCTGCTGTTGTGCGCAGATTTGCACGATCGGGAGCGCCGTGACAGACGGCTCCACGACCCTCCCTCCCGCACTGCGCATGCGTGCCCGATCATCGGTGCGCATGTGCAGTGCGGCCAAATGTTTTAAATCTGTTCCTGGCCATTTTCAAGGCCGCTCGCGATGGACGGCTTCACGACCCTCCCGACTCCCACCTGCGGGTCGCGCCCCCGAGTTTGACAATGCCTGGTTTAGAAGAGGTTTGATCGAAACCTTTAAGACCCTGAGCGGGTGTTGACAGGGTGAATGTGGAGAGGATGTTTCCTCTTGTGGGAGAATCTGGAACTGGGGAAGGGGGTCACTGTTTACAAATAAGGAGTTGCCTGTTTAAGACAGAGATGAGGAGGAATATTTTTCTCGGAGGGCGGCGATTCTCTGGAACTCTCTTCCTCAAAGGGCAGAATATGTTTAAGGCCGAGCTGGATAGATTCTTGAGTAACAAGGGGGAGGGGTGATAGGTCATCGGGGGTCGGCAGGAAGGCGGGGTCGAGGTTACAATCAGATCAGTCACGATCTTATTGGATTTCGGAGCAAGCTTGAGGGGCTGAATGGCAGCACAGTGGTTAGCACTGTGGCTTCACAGCGCAAGGGTCCCGGGTTCGATTCCCCGCTGGGTCACTGTCTGTGCGGAGTCTGCACGTCCTCCCCGTGTGTGCGTGGGTTTCCTCCGGGTGCTCCGGTTTCCTCCCACAGTCCAAAGATGTGCAGGTTAGGCGGATTGGCCATGATAAATTGCCCTTAGTGACCCCCCCCAAAAAAAAATAAGGCGGGGTTACAGGTTAGAGTGCGGGGATAGGGTGGAGGTGTGGGCCTGGGTAGGGTGCTCTTTCCCAGGGCCGGTGCAGTCGATGGGCTGAATGGCCTCCTCGTGCACTGTAAATCGTGAGAAATCTGTAATGTTGCTCCCTGTTCCTCCGCCGTGCCCTTTTGGTGGATTGCTGCTCTTGCCCTGGCTCACACCAGAGGTGGACGTCAACAGGGTTAACAGTTCGATACACCCCACTTGGATAGCGGCTGCTGCCCACACCCAAATCACCTTTTGTCTTTCTTTATTCGTTCATGGGATCTGGATCGTGCTGGCTGGCTCAGCTTCCATTGCTCATCCCAGAAGGCATTTGAGTCAACCACATGGCTGTGTGGGTCTGGAGTCGCCTGTAGGCCAGACCGGGTAAGGACGGCAGATTTCCTTCCCTGAAGGGACATCCGTGAGCCAGGTGGGTTTTTTAACGACGGTCGATAACGGTTTCATGGTCGCCGTTCACACTTTTAATTCCAGATTTTTAGTGAATTCAAATTTCACCATCTGCCCTGGCAGGGTTTGAACCGGGGTCACCAGAGTGTCCCCCCGCCCCAGGTTTCTGGGTTGTAACAATAATGTAACAACAAATGGCATTCCTTCCTGCACTGCAACACCCACCCTGGGATGTCCCTGAAAGCAAGCTGGCACAAAGTAAATAATTGCATTTAATAAGCCACCCGTCAAGTCTGCAGAATGTCCCAAAACGCTTTACAGTCACAAGTCAAACCCGAGACATGGTTCCATTGCTTTAATCGTGCGTCAGCTTAAATGCCACATTCACCGGAAGAATACAAAGAGCTTTTGTCTCCCCTTTCCCGCCCGTACAGTGTTCGGAACCAATCCCACATGTTCCCCCCCCCCACCCCAAATTTGTGCCACTCACCCATCTTATTATTCACACACCCGCCCCGCATGAATCTAGATTCAAGTCTCATTAACTTCCAGCGACCAGAGAGAGGCCCGTATATCCATTTTAAATATCTTAACTGAAGCTCAACAGTTGTGGCCGGTTTGATTGCCCCAATTCCTCAGCGTGGCCGCACCGACAACGTAAGAATAACACCACCACCACCGTTCGGCCAAGTGTATTTAAACCCTCACACACCGTGGGCCCCTAGTGTAGTGTAAACTACAGAGAGAGAGAGAGAGAGGGCTAGAAGTTGGGCTTGTGTTTCTTCACTTCGACCATGAGATGATGGATGTTGATAAGGTCCGACCGCACCGAGAGGTTCTTGAATGGAGGTTGAGAGAGGACCTTGTGGAACCGATGATAGTATTGAATCAGTTGGGTCAGTGCTCCCTGAAAGGTTCCAACACAGAGTCAGATATCATTGTACTGATCATGATAATCTTTATTGTCACCAGTAGGCTGACTTTACAGTAGACCACATGAACTCTTACCAACTTTTACCGATGCACCATAGAAAGCATCCTATCGGGCTGCATCACAGCCTGGTATGGCAACTGCTCGGCCCAGGACCGCAAGAAACTTCAGAGAGTCGTGAACACCGCCCAGTCCATCACACGAACCTGCCTCCCATCCATTGACTCCATCTACACCTCCCGCTGCCTGGGGAAAGCGGGCAGCATAATCAAAGACCCCTCCCACACGGCTTGCTCACTCTTCCAACTTCTTCCATCAGGCAGGAGATACAGAAGTCTGAGAACACGCACGAACAGACTCAAAAACAGCTTCTTCCCCGCTGTTACCAGACTCCTAAATGGCCCTCTCATGGACTGACCTGATTAACACTACACCCCTGTATGCTTCATCCGATACCGGTGTTGTCTAGCTACATTGTGGACCTTCTGTTGCCCTATTATGTATTTTCTTTTCTTTTCACGTACTTAATGATCTGTTTGAGCTGCTCGCAGAAAAATACTTTTCACTGTACCTCGGTACACGTGACAATAAACAAAACCAACCCATTAACGCTGCAATGACGTTACTGTGAAAAGCCCCTAGTCTCCACATTCCAGCGCCTGTTTGGGTCCACAGAGGGAGAATTCAGAATGTCCAATTCACCTAACTATTAGTGCCAAGAACATAGAAATACAAAAAAGGTGGATTGTTAAATCATAATTCCCCCAATATTTGACTCAATGAATGTATATATATTTTTAAATCCTTACCTTCCATTTTCCCATCCCTTTCCTAATCCTTTGCTCCCACATGGAGTGGGGCCAAAGAAACTTATTGGGGGAAATCACCAATATCTCAGGGTCTAGCTGTTGAATGAAAGTCCAGCTATTTCACACAGATCTTCTGTGTTGGACATTGCTTTTTCAAATTCATTCACGGGGATATGGGTGTCGCTGGAGAAGCCTACATTCATTGCCCATTTCCAATTGCCCTCGAGGAGGGCAGCTTGCTTACTCGAATTCAAGTTCGCTATTGCCATGCATTCTGAACCCGTCAATCGTTAGGGCAGCACGGTGGCGCAGTGGTTAGCACTGCTGCCTCACGGCGCCGAGGTCCCGGTTTTGATCCCGGCTCTGGGTCACTGTCCGTGTGGAGTTTGCACGTTCTCCCCGTGTCTGCGTGGGTTTCACCCCCACAACCCAAAGATGTGCAGGGCAGGTGGATTGGCCGCGCTAAATTGGAAAAAAAATGATTTGGGTGGACTAAATTCAACAAAAAAAAAGTTATTTTTAAAAATAAATTTAGAGTAGCCAATTATTTTTCTTTTCCAATTCAGGGGCAATTTAGCGCGGCCAATCCACCCACCCTGCACATCTTTGGGTTGTGGGGGTGAAACCCACGCAGACACGGGGAGAATGTGCAAACTCCACACGGACAGCGACCCAGAGCCGGGATTCGAACCCAACCCCATCAATAGTTCGAACAGTTGGGAGCCCGGACAGAACATGGAGAGGTTGGGGAAACATTACTTCCTCAATAACTCTCAATAATGTACATTTTGGTTTACACATCATAAATCATTTATTTAGGAAGGAAGACAGATTTAGTGATAATAATAATCTCTACTGTCACAAGTAGGCTTACATTAACACCGCGATGAAGTTACTGTGAAAAGCCCCTAGTCGCCACACTCCGGCGCCTTCTCTCCCGATGCTGCCAGACCTGCTGACATTTTCCAGCATTTTCTCTGTTGTGGTGGTGGTTTAACCCGAGGGTCACCACACCTCAGGCGAGGGGCAAGGTTGGCGGGGCCTCGGGAATTGAGCCCTCGCTGTTCGCCTCGCTCTGGGTCAGGAACCAGCTGTGCAGCCAAACTGAGCTAAACCGCTAACAATTCTCCATTGGGCGACAGTAAATCACTGATTTTTATGTTCTGTTACAGAACAGTCTTTCCAAAGTGCACTTGCCAACAGTGAGCTGATCACTTAAACATGGCCCAGATGCCCGCCCGTGTGTATTCATTTAGTCAGTTGCGGTTTGCAAAGACTCGGCACGGAGGAGGCTTGGTGAGCTGTTACCCAACCTGGCCGTCGACCTGATAGACACGCCAATCTGTAGTTCGACAAAACCACCGCTTGGGAGAAGGGAATGCACTCAACACCCTTGGTTGGTGTCTGAGAAAATTGGGGGGGGGGGGCCTCCTCGGACAATTCGCCAATGAACAGCAAAGGGTGGAAGAATGGTCAGTAACAGGAGGAGCACGCCAATCCACCGCCCGCGAGCGCCAATAAGGCCATGGCCAATCCTTCCATCTCTCCACCTTCCTGCGCTATCACCAAACCCGCTGACTCGAACACACTTAATTTAATAATCTTTCGTGTCACAAGCGGGCTTCCATTAACACTGCAATGAAGTTCCTGTGCAAATGGCAGAGCATGTGGAACTCCCACAACTGGGAATTCCAAAGACCATTCCCTTCATGAAAAAATCTTCTCCCTCCTTCTTAATCCAAAATGGCCGGCTCCCTGTGCCGAGACTGTGCCCTCGAGTTCTCCTCAGCCAGAGGAAAACATTCTACCCACATCGACCTCGTCAAGGCCATTAAAAGGTTCACAAAATTCAATTGGATCCCCTCTTTTTTTGTTTGAACTTCTAAGGTATATATATATATATTGTACAGCCTCCCCGAACAGGCGCCGGAATGTGGCGACTAGGGGCTTTTCACAGTAACTTCATTGAAGCCTACTTGTGACAAAAAGCGATTTTAGGGGCTGTTTAGCACAGGGCTAAATCGCTGGCTTTGAAAGCAGACCAAGGCAGGCCAGCAGCACGGTTCAATTCCCGTACCAGCCTCCCCGAACAGGCGCCGGAATGTGGCGACTAGGGGCTTTTCACAGTAACTTCATTTGAAGCCTACTTGTGACAATAAGCGATTTTCATTTCATTTCGTTTTTCATTTCATTTCATTTCACATAATCTTCCTCATAGGACAATTCTCAGCCCCCAAATTGATTTTTTAAAAATAAATTTAAAATACTCAATTCTTTTTTTCCCCCCCAATTAAGGTGCAATTGATCATGACCATTCCACCAAACCTGCACATCACTGGACTGTGGGAGGAAACCGGAGCACCCGGAGGAAACCCACGCAGACACTGTGCTATTGGGGGAAGGGGGAGTCAAGAAGGAAGGAGGGCTGAAGGCCACAATCCAATAAGCCATGATTGAATTGAAAGGACCGGGGGGCTAAATGTTGGCCAAGTGCAAGTTGATCAAGCACAAGTCCATTAAGTTCCACAGTGACTACTTTAGTGGTAATAATATCCCATCAGTCATCACTTTTTGAACATTTGTTCAAAATTTCCAGAATGATTCCTTCCATCTACTACCGTGAGGACAGACTCCACGCATTTATCTAACATTGTCATTCGCTTAGTCCGCACCATTGTCCTGAGTGTACCTTTAAGAAATGGATGTTTATCAAATAGCTGTAGTGATGTACCTTTAAGAAATGGGTGTTTATCAAATAGCTGCAGTGATGTCAGAGTGTGGGTGGAGCTGAGCTGTGACTTTGCTTTTACTTTCGCTTTGAGCAAAAAATGCTGGTGTTGTGCCTGCGTGTTTTAGTTTCGTTTTCAGAGTGAAGAGCTGCAGTGAAAGCCAGCAGATGTGTATGGATACCTCTACAAGCTAAACAATGTTCATTTGGGTGATTGCAAAGTAATACCTGTTTCTGTGGAGAATGTAAACCTGCTGTCTTTCTGTAAAAAGGGTCTTTTGGTCTTATGGCTGTTGTTAGGAAAGTTAAGAGTTACTTATGGAATATTGTATCTGTGGGGAGGATTGGTGTTGATAGTTAAGATGTTTACTGTGGGTTCATAAAGTGTTAACTGGTCTCATAAATAAACATTGTTTTAATTTAAAAGTACTGTAGCTCTCTGTTGCGTCACACCTTAAAGTAGGCCCTTGTGCTCCCCTTAACCACAATCTAGTAAAGTCATTATCCAAGCTCTTGGGACACCCTGACTGATCTCTATGCTCACCCAATCCTCGGCCTTCTAAAATTGGGGACATTATAAGCCTTCTCCTTCAATCTGACACGAATGCTAACCTCTCCCGTGAGCAACGTTTGGGCCACCTTCCCCACAAGGATCCATTCGAAATTTTCCAATCCGCCATCGATTAGGTTCACGGCCCTTTCATTGGCAGGGTGGGGGCGGCTCTGAGAGCTTTTCACCCACGTTTCTTACACTGGACGACAGGCGCAATGGGAGCTGGTACGAGCGGGTTGCACTTGGCCTACATTTAGCCCCCCGGTCCTTTCAATTCAATCATGGCTTATTGGATTGTGGCCTTCAGCCCTCCTTCCTTCTTGACTCCCCCTTCCCCCAATAGCACACTGTCTGCGTGGGTTTCCTCCGGGTGCTCCGGTTTCCTCCCACAGTCCAAAGAAGAGCAGGTTTGGTGGAATGGCCATTATCGTGGAATCTTTTAACAGAGGAAACAGTTGATTGTCGACGAGCTAGATGCACAACAAGATGGCCGACTTTCAGTTTTGGATAGGGAGATGAACGGATGGTCACCGCACGCGACAGTCTGATTTCCGCGCGCAGAGCTCTCCGAAGGTCATGTAAAGTAATACCAAAGTCAACCCTGGCCTACAAGCCCTGGCTGCCGGGAGCACACAGTGCGTTTTGAACCGTACCTGTATGATTCCTGTGCCATTCTTGAAGTTGGTGAACGACCTCATGACATCTTGGCTGAGGTTTTCAACAGATTGTTTCCACGTGGTAGCGAATCCTCGCACAAGCTGTACCACCCGGCCTAATGTGGGGGGGGGGGGGGAAGAGTGGGAAGAAAGAAATCAGAAAGTACTGCGCCTGTCACACGCATACGTACAACATCAGAAGAGCTTACGGAGCTGGAGGCAGCCGCTAGGCCCCAGGCTGTTTGCTACAGCGATCCAAGTCCTACTGCCCAGCCTCTTCAGGAATGTTGGACGTTTCTCGGTCTCCCGGATTCTGCGAATCTCCTGGTGGAAGGTTTCCCATGTCCCCCACACTCCTTGTCGCAAAGAATTCCACATCCTGAGAACCCCCTGTGGAAGGCGGTGGGGTAGTGGTATTGTCACTGGACGAGTAATCCAGAGATAATACCAGGGAAACGCTCCGGGGACCCGGCTTCAAATCCCACCCACGGCAGATGGCGAAATTCAAATTTAGTCGTGACCACGAGATCAGTCGGAAAATGTTTTCCTCCAGGGTAAAGGAAGTCTGCGGTCCTCACCCGGTCCGGCCTCCACGTGACTCCAGACCCCACACAGCGATGTGGTCGACTTTAAACTGTCCCTCTGAAATGGCCGCGAGATGTCACTCAAAGGCACTTCGGGATGGGCAAGAAACTGGGGTCCAGCCCTATGGAACCCATTACAAATAGAAACCCATCCTTGCTCTCAGAGGCAATTTAAAATTGATAACGTGTCACCAATAACTTCCTAACCTGGTGCATATTTCCTCACTCAGCCCTTCACGGCTGTGTAAGCCTCAATTAAAACCCCCTCTGCCCCTGTGGAAGTGGTCCCAGTCTCTCCTTGCAACCAGTTTCCACATCACTGGCATTGCCGTGGTGACGTGGAGCTGGCTGCCTCTGCTCCCGCAGGCTCACATCAAAATTGGTAACCTCCCAAGTTCAAATGTTTAGACGCCTACGATGGCTCTTCCCTCGCTTCCGGGTGATAAGACCCAAGAGATTCAGACGTTAGGAACAACCTTATGGAGCCTCTATAGCATTCGGGGCGGCATAGCGGTTAGCACCGCTGCCCTACAGAGCCAGGGTCCCCGGTTCGATTCCGGCCTCGGGTGTCTGTGTGGAGTCTGCACGTCCTCCCCGTGTGTGCGTGGGTTTCCTCCGGGTGCTCCGGTTTCCTCCCACACTCTAAAGACGTGCAGGTTAGGTGGATTGGCCGCGCTAAATTGCGCTTAGCGTCCAAAAGGTTAGATCAGGTTCCAGGGATAGGGCGGGGAGTGGGCCTAGCTAGGATGCTAAGAGTGTCAGTGTAGACTTGATGGGCTGAATGGTCTCCTTCAGCACAGTGGGAATTCTATGATAAGTGAGACTTTTGCTTAAAATTAGTTTACCGGATGTGGACATCTCTGGCTGGGTCGTTATTGCCCAATTGGTGCTCAGCCGCCGTCTTGAAGCCGCTGCAGTCCCTGAGGTGTAGGTACACCCACCATGCTGTTAGGGAGGGAGCTCCAGGATTTGGACCCGGCGACACTGAAGGAACGGCCGATATATTTCCCAGTCGGGATGGGGAGTGACTTGGAGGGGAACCTCCAGGTGGGTGGGGGTGATCCCAGGTATCTGCTGCTCTTGTCCTTCTAGATGGTGGTGGCCGTGGGTTTGGAAGGTGCTGCTTGAGGAACCTCGGTGAGTTCCCGCAGTGAATCTTGTCGATGGTGCACACGGCTGACACTCCATCGGAGGGGGAGGGAGTGAATGTTTGTGAAAGGGACGCCAATCAAGCGGGGCTGCTTTGTCCTGGATGGTGTCGAGCTTCCTGAGTGTTGTTGGAGCTGAGCTCATCCAGGCAAGTGGAGAGTTTCCCATCACACTCCTGACTTGTGTCTTGTAGATGGTGGATGGGCTTTGAGGGGATCAGGAGGTGAGTTACTCATCGCAGGATTCCTCGTCTTTGATCTAATTATCAGCAAGGACCTTATCGAGCCTCTACATAGACAGACAGATTTGAGAAGCAGCAATGATAATCTTACCTTCTTCTGCCTTAAGTTTCTCGATTTGACCCTTTTCTATCAGCACCTCGGTCTCCTTCACAAACGCAATCATCCCACCAAATGGCGGGGACAAGATTTCTTCAATAAACTCCTGGACGGGAACGGAGGGAGATTAAAGAGAATCACAATTTAGCCTCTTCTTAAAAATTTTGCAGATTTGTTCCGACTCCTCAAACCCGACGATGAAGTTCACGAGGGGGGGGGGGGGGTGGAGAAAGCACCCACCTGTGTCCGGGCTCCGAGAAGTTGCTGGAAGCTCTCCACTTCCTTGCTGTCGTCGGTCGCTCTCTCCTGAGGAGACATCAGTTTTGAAATGAGAAATAGAGAGCCCGTCGCTTTACCGAACAAACACAAGCTCGGCGACAGACGGGAATCCAGGTTCGAATGAGAAGGAGCTGATGCTGCAGGCTTCTCGAACCCGCCCTCGCCCATCCATGGAATCCCTGCAGCGTAGGAGGCGGCTATTCGGCCAGTCGCGTCTGCGCCGGCCCTCTGAAAGAGGGCCCACTCCCCGCTCTATCCCCGTAACCCCACCTGACCTGCACATCTTTCGACTGTGGGAGGAAACCGGATCGCCCATCCCTAATTGCCCTTGAGGGGGGCTGTTAAGAGTCATCCACATTGCTGTGGGTCTGGAGTCACGTGTAGGCCAGACCAGGTAAGGACGGCAGATTTCCTTCCCCTGAAGGACATTCGTGAACCAGGTGGGTTTCCCCGATAATCGACACGGTCTCACGGCCATCTTTTAATTCCAGATATATATATATATATATTTTTTAAATTGAGTCAACTGCCGTGGTGGGATTCGAACCCGGGTCCTCCAGATCACCCCGGGTCACTCAATTACCAGTCCAGTAACGATACCACTGCTCCACCGCCTCCCCTTGACAGGGTGGGTGTGGAGAGGGCGTTTCCTCTTGTGGGGGAATCTAGAACGAGGGGGTCACTGTATGAAAATAAGGGGGTCGCCCAGTGAAGACGGAGATGGGGAGAATATTTCTCTCGGAGGGCGGAGACTCTCTGGAACTCTCTTCCCCAAAAGGCAGTGGAAGCAGAATCTCGGAATATTTTTAAGGTTGAGCTGGATCGACTCCTGATTAACGAGGGGGGGGTGATGCTTGACGGGAGTAGGCGAGATACAGATTTGAGGTTCTAACCAGACCAGCCATGATTTTATTAAATGGCAGAGCAGGTTTAAGAGGCCAAGGTGGCCTCCTCCTGCTCCTTGACTGGATTCGGATTGTCCCTCGCAATGGGGCTTCTGATCCCCGGAAATCAATTACAATGCCCACCTGCTTAAACCTGCACCCAAACCGCACAGGTTAGGTTACAAACGGGCATCAGCTCCGGGTCTCACTTTGCTTAAGAGCAGAAACTTAGGGCCGCACAGTGGTGCAGTGGGTTAGTGCTGCTGCCTCACGGCGCCGAGGTCCCAGGTTCGATCCTGGCTCTGGGTCACTGTCCGTGTGGAGTTTGCACATTCTCCCCGTGTTTGCGTGGGTTTCGCCCCCACAACCCAAAGATGTGCAGGGCAGGTGGATTGGCCACGCTAAACTGCCCCTTAATTGGAGAAAAAAGAATTGGGTACTCTAAATTTATTGAAAAAAAGAAGAGCAGAAACTCTCCACCGTGATCGCTTCGGTGCCGCTCAGGTTTCCTCACGGCTCGAGCGGTTTCTGCATGCCCTTCAGTGCTGATGCTGCCCGGTTTTTATTTCACCTACTGGTCCTCGCCCTGTCCCGGCGGTAACTGCAGGTCACCCCCCAGCTGCCCCAAACTGGTGAAGTGTGGAAAATGCGGTGGCCGTTTGTAAGGCGATGATCTGTGCCGCGGTGCTCAGCTCGGGTAAGGGTTGCCCGTGTGTCTCAGGAACCCCTCACTCTGGCCCCGGCGCAGTCCGCGGCCACATTCACTGCCGAGGAAGGCGCGGGCCGAGAAGGGGCACGGTTCCCAGGCCCCAGTTCCCTCTCTGGGCCAGCTGAGTTTTCGTTTCCGCCTCTTCCAACGGCCCTTCCAAGGAGTTCGCTCCCAGAGGTCACCGTCTCCCGGCTATCCGTGTCAATGCCCCGCTCGTTAACCGTAACAAGCCTCTTCTGCATTTGCGTCTCCGAGTAAGGGCGGTCCCCTCTTGCAAGAGAAGAAGTGAATCACTAGCAAACAAACCGGCGTCCCTAGCAAGGTCAAAACAGAGAGAGAAGAGAGTAAGTCTCACCATTAACACCCCCAACATCATGTCGTAGTTGTTGATCAGGAATATGAGCTGTTCCCGCCGGGAGGCAAACTCCGCCGCCATCCGCAGCACAAAGTTCTCCACCTCTACCTGGGAAAGAAACATTCCCCGTTAACAAGAGCGGGCTTCTGCTGCAGCGCACAGCAGGCAAAGCACGCAGCTGAGAAACTCAACCCGAATCGAACGCAGCCAAGACGATAGGGCGGGGGGGGGGGGCAGATCGTGATGAATGTAGCATTTTAAATATATTAGACGAGAAGTATTTGGTGAAGTAAGGGTTACAAAGAGTGTGTTCGACTGCTGCGGTCACGTTTTAAAAATAATCTTGGTTTGATAGGCGACAAAGCTTTTAGGAGCCAGAGGTTGCAATTAACCATTATAAAAAGCTTGGGCGAATGCAATTTTGTTTCCAGGGGAAAATCATGACCGTATTGAGAAAGGGCTTCTTTCCCTCCCTATTTCAAAGCAATGGTGAACACACTGATTTTCTCAATCACAATCTTGTCACAGAGTGGAGAATCTTTCTCGACTCGTTTGGAGGATGAAGCTATCCCAGATCTACAACGAACCTGCAGTTGCCCAAGTAAGGAGTGTGTCTTCTCATTGGGATAAGTATCATTGATGCTGACGATCGCTGAAGAAAACTCGGCATATCTTCTTGTAACCTGCACCAATGAAATAAATTTATTGCAACGAAAAAGGACGGCACGCTCTCCACTTGCCTGGATGAGCTCAGCTCCAACAACACTCAAGAAGCTCAACACCATCCAGGACAAAGCAGCCCCGCTTGATTGGCGTCCCTTCCACAAACATTCACTCCCTCCCCCTCCGATGGACAGTGTCAGCCGTGTGCACCATCGACAAGATTCACTGCAGGAGCTCACCGAGGTTCCTCAGACAGCACCTTCCAAACCCACGGCCACCACCATCTAGAAGGACAAGAGCAGCAGATACCTGTGATCACCCCCCACCTGGAGGTTCCCCTCCAAGTCGCTCCCCATCCTGACTGGGAAATATATCGGCCGTTCCTTCAGTGTCGCCAAATCCTGGAGCTCCCTCCCTAACAGCATGGTGGGTGTACCTACACCTCAGAGACTGCAGCGGCTTCAAGACGGCAGCTCAGCACCACCTTGTCAAGGGGCAATTAGGGACGGGCAATAACTGCTGGCCTAGTCAACGACGCCCACATTCCCCCCAAAAAACAAATTAAAAACGAAAAATGGCTGGAATGCAAGCGAGGTTATCATTGGCTTTGAAATGCAGTGTAAGGTGGCGGCTTATTTTGTCGGTCTCTCAGAACTGCAGTCTTGACGTTGATATTTTGCAAGACCACCAATTTGACGGGTTGGGGTTATTGGTTGAAAAAGCCCCACAATGCTGGGGCTAGCTTACATAGTGTGGACGGGTGTCGAGCGCGCCCAGTTTCTGGGGGTCGGTGTTTCCGATGCTCTGAATGTTTAACTCCAGGATGTGTTCGAACCTTGGCCAGAGAATTTCCAGCAGGGTATCCCAGTACCTGAGAAAATCACACACACCATTAATCACCGTCTATCGGCACCCCACCCCCTCACCCCACTCTCCCACCCCCACCCCCCCACCCACCCCCCCACTCCCCCAACAACTCCTACCTCACCCCACCCCCCACCAACTCCCCTCCCCCCCCCCCCCTCCTCCCCCCCGGAAACATCTGCGTTCTTCTAACTCTGGCCTCCTGAACATCCCGGATTTAACCTGTTTCCCCCCCCCCGCAAAATATACTTTATTTTAAACTGAATGTTACAGGAAGTCCAGGAGGATTCAACTCTCCTCTTGGACAGTAGGTTCCACTCTGAGGTGCCTCACTACACTACGAATTTATTGGGCGGCAGGGTAGTACAGTGGTTAGCACTGTGGCTTCACAGCACCAGGGTCCCAGGTTCGATTCCCGGTTTGGGTCATTGTCTGTGCGGAGTCTGCACGTTCTCCCCGTGTCTGCGTGGGTTTCCTCCGGGTGCTCCGGTTTCCTCCCACAAGTCCCGAAAGACGTACTGTTAGATGAATTGGACATTCTGAATTCTCCCTCTGTGACCCGAACAGGCGCCGGAGTGTGGAGACTAGGGGCTTTTCACAGTAACTTCATTGCGGTGTTAATGTCAGCCTACTTGTGACAATAACGATTATTATTATATGCAATGCACAAGAGTAAGAGTGAGTTAAGTTTAACGCAATGAAGGTCTCAGGGCACACACAAAATGTTTATCAGGAGCCTGAGGAGATCATGGCTAAAACCTTGTTTGGGGGGGGTTTTGACCCAAATTTCCCAGCCGTTCCTCCGGAAGCGGAAAATCCCGTCCTTCTTAAAGAGAAATGACGAGGAAGAAAGGTGTAAGATGCACGGAAAAGGGTAAGGAATGTTTCAAACCTGACGGGTAAATTCTTGTAGATTTAGACAGGGCAATCTCTTTACAACCAGAGGGATTCCGTCTGGAGCCCAAACTCTTCAGTTTACTTACTTATCCACAGCTGGGACATTTCTCTTGGCCATGATGGTCTTGAAGCGGAGAATGATGTGGATGGAGAGGAACACCGCAATGCTGTCAAAGCAGTCTGCAACGTAGGTATCCATGTGTTTCTAAAGGGAGAAAGGCCAGAGACTTATTTTAACCCGATTCCCAATAATCAGGCATCTGTATTGGTCTGCAACTGCTGAATTAGGGAGGCAAAAATCTCCCACTTGCTGGTCGCTGAAGGCTCTTAACTGCTGTCAATGCAGATCCGTCCACCACCCTCCAGTCGGAAGCTGAACATTTAGCACGACTCTTTCCCCTTCAATCAGTTGTTACCTTCTTATTCGCTCAGCATCAATTCTGGTGACCAGCCTTTAAGCCGATACTTTGTCAACATCATAAAATCCAGGTAGAAAACATCCACTGCATTTATGACACTAACGCTTAACATGCTCGACACCATCCAGGACAAAGCAGCCCCGCTTGATTGGCGTCCCTTCCACAAACATTCACCCCCTCCCCCCCCGATGGACAGTGTCAGCCGTGTGCACCATCGACAAGATTCACTGCAGGAACACACCGAGGTTCCTCAGGCAGCACCTTCCAAACCCACGGCCACCACCATCTAGAAGGACAAGAGCAGCAGATACCTGGGATCACCCCCACCTGGAGGTTCCCCTCCAAGTCACTCCCCATCCCGACTGGGAAATATATCGGCCGTTCCTTCAGTGTCGCCGGGTCCAAATCCTGGAGCTCCCTCCCTAACAGCACGGTGGGTGTACCTACACCGCCGGGACTGCAGCGGCTTCAAGACGGCAGCTCAGCACCACCTTGTCAAGAGGCAATTAGGGATGGACAATAAATGTTGGTCGAGCCAGCGACACCACATCCCATAAATAAATTTGAAACAGTTCTCGGTTAATCAGATTAGTCAAGCATGGTTTGTTTGCCTTCTACAAATCAGTGCCGACTCTCCTTAATTAACTCTACGCTCTCCGAGTGCCTGTTAATCTTTGCCCTGAATATGGTTTCAAAAACTGCAATGCCTTCGACAGGCCGCCGACTGCAACTCAATACGAAAATATTGCTCCTGTATTAATGCGAGAGATGGTCACATCTTCCTTCACAGGAACACTCTCAATTTGCGACGTTCACAATTACACAGTAATTTACATCAGTTGAAAAAAAATGAAAATGAAAATCGCTTATTGTCACAAGTCGACTTCAATGAAGTTACTGTGAAAAGCCCCTAGTCGCCACATTCCGGCGCCTGTTCGGCGAGGCTGGGACGGGAGTTGAACCGTGCTGCTGGCTCGACTTGGCCTGCTATAAAAGCCAGCGATTTAGCCCAGTGTGCTGAACCAGCCCCGTTCGACGTTCAGGAATGTTGTCCGGGACACGGAGAGGGTGCATTAAAATGGGATCGTGATCCGAGTTATGAAGAGAGGTTCGAGAAACTGAGGCTGGTTTCACTGGGGCAAGGTATGATCATTCAAAACGATGAGGGCTTTTGGCAAGCTGAACGAGCAAAGGCCCCGTTTCTATTGATGGGTCAGGAGGTGATGGAGAGGGGATGGAGTGGGAGCATAAATAAAGGGTCGTCGGCAAAAGAACAATGGGGGGGGGGGGGAGAGATTATTATTTATTGTCAGATAATACAGCAGGATATAGATAGGCTGCAAAATTGGGCAGAGAAATGGCAGATGGAATTTAACCCGGACAAATGCGAGGTGATGAGCTTTAGTCGATCCAATTCGGTTGGGAGCTATAAAATAAACGGCAGAACCATCAGGAGCAGAGACACAGAGAGATCTGGGCGAGCAGGTCCACAGAGCCTTAAACATGGCACAGGTGGAAATGGTGGTAAAGAAAGCATACGGCATGCTTGCCTTCATCGGACGGGGTATCGAGTGTAAAAGCTCGAAAATTATATCACAATTATACGGAACGTTGGTTCGGCCACATTTGGAATACTGGGTCCAATTCTGCTCACCGCACTACCAGAAGGACGTGGAGGCTCTGGAGAGAGTACAGAAAAGGGTTACCAGGATGTTGTCTGGGATGGAGGGTGTTAGCTGTGAGGAGAGATTGAATAAACTGGGATTCTTCTCCCTCGAGAGAGACGGAGGCTGATAGAAGTTTATAAAATTATGAGGGGTATAGATAGGAGGCTCCTGTATTAATGGAGGCTTTTTCCCAGGGTGGAAATGACAATTATAAGGGGGCACAGGTTCAAGGTGAGGGGGGAAAGGTCCAGTGGAGATGTGCGGGGGAGGTTTTTACACAGAGGGTGGTGGTGGCCTGGAATGCACGGCCCAGTGAGGTGGGTGAGGCAGATATGTTAGCGACCTTTAAGACTTATCTGATAGGCACATGAACAGACGGGGTATAGAAGGACACAGGCGGTTGGTCTAGATAGATCGGTGCAGGCTTGGAGGGCCGAAGGGCCTGTTCCTGTGCTGCATTGTTCTTTGTTAGTGAACCGCTAGAATGTGGAATACTTAACAGCAACACTGGCGGGTGCACAATCCGTAACAGGATTTGAAAAGGTAACCGGGGGAAATAAAAATTGGGAAGTGGGTGGGAAAAGGGAATCGGACGCATCGGTTCCTCGTCAAGAGAGCAAACGCGGGAACGAGGGGCCGAATGGCCTCCCCGTTTCTGTAAAATACGACAACTCCACTGACGGGACACTCAACGAGGCGAAAGCGCTTTGGAGGACGGCAGGAAAATGGCTCCTCCGGGACCCCAGGCAAAGCAGGCCGATCAAACAACTTGAGCGTACCAAGAACATAGTGAGGGTCTTCCCCATGATGGCGTTGAAGAGGTCCTGTGCCGAGCTACCAGTCACCATGAAGAAGTCGCAGAGGAAGAGATACTCGCGGCAGCTGTTGTCAAGAAGAGCATAGTGCTGACTGCGGAAGAGGCTCTCGAACGGATACTGAGGGAAGAAAGGTCATTTTGAGGACACGGAGAAGCTGATTATACAAACGGACGGTTATCAATGCACAGTACCAACATACGGGATAGAAAGAGTTGGCCATTCGGCCCCTCGAGTCTGCTCTGCCACTCAATGAGATCGCAGTGGTCAGATTGTGAACTCAATCTGCATGACAGCACAGTGGTTAGCACTGCGGCTTCACAGCGCCAGGGTCCTGGGTTCGAATTACAGCTCGGGTCACTGTCTGCGCGGAGTCTGCACGTTCTCCCCGTGTCTGGGTGGGTTTCCTCCGGGTGCTCCGGTTTCCTCCCACGGTCCAAAGATGTGCGGGTTAGGTGGATTGGCCATGATAAACTGCCCTTAGTGACCAAAAGAGGTTAGGAGGGGTTATTGGGTTACGGGGATAGGGTGGAAGTGAGTGCTGAAGTGTGTGGGTGCAGACTCGATGGGCCGAATGGCCTCCTTCTGCACTGTATGTTCGAGGTTCAACTCCACTTTCTTGCCAGAATCCCTCGTCAATCAAAAATCTGTCTCTCTCGCCCTTAAAAACATTCAACCACCACCCAGCCGCCACTGCTTTCGAGGAAAGAGAATCCAAACACTAACAGCCCCCCCGAGAGAATAAATCCCCCCTCATCACCATCGCAAATAGGTGCCCCCTTCTTTCAAAACTGTGCTCCTAGTTCTAGACCCCCTATCCGCCCACAGGGTACACCCAATATCCCACTCGGTTTTCAAAAATTATTATTCAATTTCAACATTTTTTGGCATGTTTCTAAATATATCAACTAAGTTGGAAAAATTGGGTCGGACTTTACAAAGGCCCCTGATTGCACCGGGTCGGAGAATCGCTGGGGGCTGGCGTGAATCCCGCCCCCGCCGTGTCCCGAATTCTCCGCCACCAGAGATTTGGCGGGGGCGGGAATCGCGGCGGTCGGCGGGCCCACCCCCGGCGATTCCCCGGCCCGCGATGGGCCGAAGTCCCGCCGCTGTCAACCCTCGCCCGCCGGCGTGGATTAAATCGCCTACCTTACCGGCGGGGCAAGGCGGCGCGGGCAGGGTCCGGGGACCTGGGGGGGGATCTGGCCCCGGGGGGTGTCCCCACGGTGGCCTGGCCCGCAATCGGGGCCCACCGATCCGCGGGCGGGCCTGTGCCGAGGGGGCACTCTTTTTCTCCAGCCTTCGCCACGGTCTTCACTATGGCGGAGGCGGAAGAGACCCCCTTCCCTGCGCATGCGCGGGGATGCCGTGAGCGGCCGCTGACGCTCCCGCGCATGCATCGCCCGGCGAAGACCTTTTGGCGCCGGCTGGCGTGGCGCCAAAGGCCTTTCCCGCCAGCCGGCGGAGTGGAAACAACTCCGGCACGGGCCTAGCCCCTCAAGGTGAGGGCTTGGCCCCTAAAGGTGCGGAGAGGGGCGGCCCGACGCTGGAGTGGTCCCGCCACTCCATCCCGCCGGGACCCCCCGCCCCGCCGGGTAAGGGAGAATCCCGCCCCTGATTTTCTTCCAAATTTTAAACTGATGTAGGTGGGTGGATTGAAACCTCTCGCCCCAGGAGAATGGGCTGTAGAGCCAATCCAGGCTGCTGGGATTAGAGTTCCAGCCGCGTATTAGCTACACGAGGTCAGTGTGAAGTTAAAAGCAAATCACCGCGGGTGCTGGAATCGGAAACACAGGAACCGCTGGACAACCTCAGCAGGTCTGTCAATGGGTGTGATCAAGGTGGGGAGATGCCGGCGTTGGACTGGGGTGGGCACAGTAAGAAGTCCGACACCAGGTTAAAGTCCAACAGGTTTGTTTCAAACACTAGCTTTCGGAGCACTGCTCCTTCCTCAGGCGAATGAAGAAGGAGCAGTGCTCCGAAAGCCAGTGATTCGAAACAAACCTGTTGGACTTTAACCTGGTGTTGTCAGACTTCTCGCTGGGCCCAGTCCAACGCCGGCGTCCCCACAGGTAGAGTTGGTAGTGGCACATCGAGTTCTCCAGCTTCACATTGTGAACTCTTTCCTCCACCTTCACCCCATTCATTATTTCTATCAATTCATTCCTTCCATCAATAACTTTTTCCCTCACCATTGTCCCCCTCCCCCACCTGGCCCCCTGTTGCCCTTCGACCTGCTCACCTTTGTTCTCCCATTCACACATTCTAATCTCTTTCTGCGCCACTATCAGCTCCCTTCTTAGCCTTAATCAGGCCCGTTTACATCCCCCTTGTCGTTCTGTCCACGACATCTTTGTCAATCTCCACCTATCGCTGGCCCTCAATTCCAGCCTCACTCCTCGACAAACTAATTTGAGTCGGGTGAACAGACGATGGGCAATGGGAGGAGAGCCGGAGGGGCCCTTCTGGTTTTAGAGCTGAAATACGTTGTTGGAACACTGCACTGGGATCTTTGCCCCAGTATCCAAGTGCTTGACTCTTGAGTCTGGGGGTGAGAAATAGGAAGTGTTCCCGTTTGCCTCAAACGAAATTTTAAAAATAATGGATTCCACTTCCCCAAGTAGCGTTCTCATTCCTGCTGAAGAAAAGGAGTTATCGCAAAGGGTCGTGAATCTGTGGAATTCACTCCAGAGTGTGGTGCATGCTGAGACAGTCAGTACATTTGAGGAGAGGTTGGACAGATGTTTCATTGGTAATGGGTTGAAGTTATGGGGAACGGGGGGGAAAAGTGGAGTTGAGGCCGTGATAGAATCAAAGAATTTACAGAGCAGAAGGAAGCCATTCAGCCCATCAAGTCTGCACCGGCCCTTGGGAGAGATCACCCAATCTAAGCCCACATTATCCACCCTATCCCCATAACCCAGTAACCCAAACTAACCTTTTTGGTCACTAAGGGCAATTTATCGTGGCCAATCCACCAAACCTGCACATCTTTGGACTGTGGGAGAAACCGGAGCACCCGGAGGAAACCCACGCACACACGGGGAGAACGTGCAGACTCCGCCCAGACAGTGACCCAGCCGGGAATCGAACCTGGGACCCTGGAGCTGTGAAGCAACAGTGCAACCCACTGTGCTACCGTGCTGCCCTATTTAACATAGCAGCCAAAACATTCAACTTCCACCAAAAAAAGCCCGCTCGTTAATCCCAATTTCCTACAAATAGTAGAGGAGGAGGTTGAACCATCAGCCTGTTTAATCAAAGGAGAGTAATTGTTAACAAAGGTACCGGCCTCAAATAAACTGGGGCCTTGTCATTCACTATAAATCCCTGTCCCTGCTTACCCGGACAAATCCCTCTCCCTGCTTACCCGGACAAATCCCTGTCCGTGCTTACCCGGACAAATCCCTGTCCCTGCTTACCCGGACAAATCCCTGTCCCTGCTTACCCGGACAAATCCCTGTCCCTGCTTACCCGGACAAATCCCTCCCCATGCTTACCCGGACAAATCCCTGTCCCTGCTTACCCGGACAAATCCCTGTCCCTGCTTACCCGGACAAATCCCTGTCCCTGCTTACCCGGACAAATCCCTGTCCCTGCTTACCCGGACAAATCCCTCCCCATGCTTACCCGGACAAATCCCTGTCCCTGCTTACCCGGACAAATCCCTCCCCATGCTTACCCGGACAAATCCCTGTCCCTGCTTACCCGGACAAATCCCTCCCCATGCTTACCCGGACAAATCCCTGCCCCTGCTTACCCGGACAAATCCCTGTCCATGCTTACCTGGACAAATCCCTGTCCCTGCTTACCCGGACAAATCCCTGTCCCTGCTTGCCCGGACAAATCCCTGTCCCTGCTTACCCGGACAAATCCCTGTCCCTGCTTACCCGGACAAATCCCTGTCCCTGCTTACCCGGACAAATCCCTCCCCATGCTTACCCGGACAAATCCCTCCCCATGCTTACCCGGACAAATCCCTGTCCCTGCATTCCCGGACAAATCCCTGTCCCTGCTTACCCGGACAAATCCCTCCCCATGCTTACCCGGACAAATCCCTGTCCCTGCTTTCCCGGACAAATCCCTGTCCCTGCTTACCCGGACAAATCCCTCCCCATGCTTACCCGGACAAATCCCTCCCCATGCTTACCCGGACAAATCCCTGTCCCTGCTTACCCGGACAAATCCCTCCCCATGCTTACCCGGACAAATCCCTGTCCCTGCTTACCCGGACAAATCCCTGTCCCTGCTTACCCGGACAAATCCCTCCCCATGCTTACCCGGACAAATCCCTGTCCCTGCTTACCCGGACAAATCCCTCCCCATGCTTACCCGGACAAATCCCTGTCCGTGCTTACCCGGACAAATCCCTCCCCGTGCTTACCCGGACAAATCCCTGTCCCAGCTTACCCGGACAAATCCCTGTCCCTGCTTACCCGGACAAATCCCTGTCCCTGCTTACCCGGACAAATCCCTGTCCCTGCTTACCCGGACAAATCCCTGTCCCTGCTTACCCGGACAAATCCCTGTCCGTGCTTACCCGGACAAATCCCTGTCCCTGCTTACCCGGACAAATCCCTGTCCCTGCTTACCCGGACAAATCCCTGTCCCTGCTTACCCGGACAAATCCCTGTCCCTGCTTACCCGGACAAATCCCTGTCCCTGCTTACCCGGACAAATCCCTGTCCTGCTTACCCGGACAAATCCCTGTCCCTGCTTACCAGGACAAATCCCTGTCCCTGCTTACCCGGACAAATCCCTGTCCCTGCTTACCCGGACAAATCCCTGTCCCTGCTTACCCGGACAAATCCCTCCCCCTGCTTACCCGGACAAATCCCTGTCCCTGCTTACCCGGACAAATCCCTGTCCCTGCTTACCCGGACAAATCCCAGTCCGTGCTTACCCGGACAAATCCCTGTCCTGCTTACCCGGACAAATCCCTGTCCCTGCTTACCAGGACAAATCCCTGTCCCTGCTTACCCGGACAAATCCCTGTCCCTGCTTACCCGGACAAATCCCTGTCCCTGCTTACCCGGACAAATCCCTGTCCCTGCTTACCCGGACAAATCCCTCTCCGTGCTTACCCGGACAAATCCCTGTCCCTGCTTACCCGGTCAAATCCCTGTCCCTGCTTACCCGGACAAATCCCTCCCCCTGCTTACCCGGACAAATCCCTGTCCCTGCTTACCCGGACAAATCCCTGTCCCTGCTTACCCGGACAAATCCCAGTCCGTGCTTACCCGGACAAATCCCTGTCCCTGCTTACCCGGACAAATCCCTGTCCCTGCTTACCCGGACAAATCCCTGTCCCTGCTTACCCGGACAAATCCCTGTCCCTGCTTACCCGGAGAAATCCCTGTCCCTGCTTACCCGGACAAATCCCTGTCCCTGCTTACCCGGACAAATCCCTGTCCTGCTTACCCGGACAAATCGCTCCCCATGCTTACCCGGACAAATCCCTCCCCATGCTTACCCGGACAAATCCCTGTCCTCCTTACCCGGACAAATCGCTCCCCGTGCTTACCCGGACAAATCCCTGTCCCTGCTTACCCGGACAAATCCCTGTCCCTGCTTACCCGGACAAATCCCTGTCCCTGCTTACCCGGACAAATCCCTGTCCCTGCTTACCCGGACAAATCCCTCCCCATGCTTACCCGGACAAATCCCTGTCCCTGCTTACCCAGACAAATCCCTGTCCCTGCTTAGCCGGACAAATCCCTCCCCGTGCTTACCCGGACAAATCCCTGTCCCTGCTTACCCGGACAAATCCCTCCCCGTGCTTACCCGGACAAATCCCTGTCCCTGCTTACCCGGTCAAATCCCTGTCCCTGCTTACCCGGACAAATCCCTCCCCCTGCTTACCCGGACAAATCCCTCCCCATGCTTACCCGGACAAATCCCTGTCCCTGCTTACCCGGACAAATCCCTGTCCCTGCTTACCCGGACAAATCCCTCCCCATGCTTACCCGGACAAATCCCTGTCCCCTGCTTACCCAGACAAATCCCTCCCCATGCTTACCCGGACAAATCCCTGTCCCTGCTTACCCGGACAAATCCCTCCCCATGCTTACCCGGACAAATCCCTGTCCCTGCTTATCCGGACAAATCCCTCCCCATGCTTACCCGGACAAATCCCTGTCCCTGCTTACCCGGACAAATACCTGTCCCTGCTTACCCGGACAAATCCCTGTCCCTGCTTACCCGGACAAATCCCTGTCCCTGCTTACCCGGACAAATCCCTGTCCCTGCTTACCCGGACAAATCCCTCCCCATGCTTACCCGGACAAATCCCTGTCCCTGCTTACCCGGACAAATCCCTCCCCATGCTTACCCGGACAAATCCCTGTCCCTGCTTACCCGGACAAATCCCTGTCCCTGCTTACCCAGACAAATCCCTCCCCGTGCTTACCCGGACAAATCCCTGTCCCTGCTTACCCGGACAAATCCCTGTCCCTGCTTACCCGGACAAATCCCTGTCCCTGCTTACCCGGACAAATCCCTGTCCCTGCTTACCCGGACAAATCCCTGTCCCTGCTTACCCGGACAAATCCCTCCCCATGCTTACCCGGACAAATCCCTGTCCCTGCTTACCCGGACAAATCCCTCCCCGTGCTTACCCGGACAAATCCCTCCCCGTGCTTACCCGGACAAATCCCTCCCCATGCTTACCCGGACAAATCCCTCCCCGTGCTTACCCGGACAAATCCCTCCCCATGCTTACCCGGACAAATCCCTCCCCGTGCTTACCCGGACAAATCCCTCCCCATGCTTACCCGGACAAATCCCTCCCCGTGCTTACCCGGACAAATCCCTCCCCATGCTTACCCGGACAAATCCCTCCCCGTGCTTACCCGGGTGTCATTCTTCTGGGCTGCATGAGGGACAATAATTGGTGCCTCCAGTTCTGCTGAAGAGATGACGTTCCCGCGGTTCCCCAACGTAAAAATGGTGTTCCTATTTTTCAACGACGGTTTGGAGAAAAATCGTGGCGGCTGTTAAGGGCTGAAACACTTGAAGCAGCTGCGCTCCATTCACTTAAAAGCTAAAAAAAGTCAACAAATTTATATTTACACGGCACCTTTCCTGACCGCTAGATGTCTCAAAGTGCTTGACAGCCAATGGAGTCCTTTTGAAGTGTGGTCACTGTTGCAAAGTGGGGCACGTAGCAAAGAATCAGAGAATTTACAGTGCAGAGAGAGGCCATTCGGCCCATCGAGTCTGCACCGGCCCTTAGAAAGAGCACCCCACGCCCACACCTCCACCCTATTCCCCATGACCCCACCTAACCTTTTTGGACACTAAGGGCAATTGATCACCCAAGGCCGGAATCGAACCTGGGACCCTGGAGCTGTGTAGCAGTCGTGCTAACCACGGTGCCACTAACAGATGCACAGCGAGCTCCTTCAAACGCAATGACCATCACGGCTGGATAACCTATTTGCTTGTGATATTGATTGTGGGATACATCTTGGCCATTGTCGACTTGTAGCTGGGTAGACAAGGCACTGGGCAGACCATTCAGGCAACTTTTCACAATATACATTAATGATCTGGAAGAAGGAACTGAAGGCTCTGTTGCTAAGTTTGCAGATGATACAAAGATCTGTAGAGGGGCAGGTAGTATTGAGGAAGCAAGGGGGCTGCAGAAGGATTTGGACAGGCTAGGAGAGCGGGCAATGAAGTGGCAGATGAAATACAATGTGGAAAAGTGTGAGGTTATGCACTTTGGAAGGAGGAATTTAGGCACAGACTATTTTCTAAATGAGGAGATGCTTCGGAAATCAGAAGCACAAAGGGACTTGGGAGTCCTTGTTCACGATTCTCTTAAGGTTAACGTGCAGGTTCAGTCGGCAGTTAGGAAGGCAAATGCAATGTTAGCATTCATGTCGAGAGGGCGAGAATACAAGACCAGGGATGTACTTCTGAGGCTGAATAATCATAGATCATAGAATTGACGGTGCAGAGGGAGGCCCATCGAGACTGCACCGGCTCTTGGAAAGAGCACCCTACCCAAGGTCAACACCTCCACCTTATCCCCATAACCCAGCAACCCCACCCAACACCGTCCAAAGATGCGCAGGTTAGGTGGATTGGCCACGCTAATGTGTCCGTTACTGGGATGGGGGTGGGGGTTGCAGAGGTAGTGTGCTCTTTCAGAGGGGTCATAGATCATAGAATTTACAGTGCAGAAGGAGGCCATTCGGCCCATCGAGACTGCACCGGCTCTTGGAAAGAGCACCCTACCCAAGGTCCACACCTCCACCCTATCCCCATAACCAAGTAACCCCACCCAACACTAAGGGCAATTTTGGACACTAAGGGCAATTTATCACGTCCAATCCGCCTAACCTGCACCTGTTCGGACTGTGGGAGGAAACCGGAGCACCCGGAGGAAACCCACGCAAACACGGGGAGAACGTGCAGACTCCGCACGGTCACCCGAGGCCGGAATCGAACCCGAGTCCCTGGCGCTGTGAGGCAGCAGTGCTAACCCCCTTGCCGCCCTGTGGTTAGATTGGAGAAGTTGGGGTTGTAACCCTGGAGAAGAGAAGGTTAAGAGATTTGATCGAGGTGTTGAAAGCAAGGGTCTGGAAAGGATCGACGGGGAGAAACTGTTCCTTATGGGTGGAAGGATCAAGGGTCAGAGGGCACCGGCTGAAGGCAAATGGTAGAAGATTCGAAGATTCATGCAGCGAGTGGTGAGGATCGGCCTGATTTTGGGGGGGGGCTCCAATCGACAATCTCAAGGAGAAATGATTGGCAGGACGGCTGGGCAAAGACAGCGGCCAAGTCGCTCTTTCCGAGAGCCGGCACAGACAGAATGGGCCGAGTGGCGGCCTTGCGTGCTGTCAGCACCCTCATCAATCCGCCCTATTGCTTTAGTTCCAAAGCAATGCATTAAACGTCGTCGCAACGTGAAACGCAGCAGGCCTTTTGCTCATCAACGCAAAACGATCATTAAACTAATTGCAAGAGTGCGGCGGTCTCAACTTCAGCAAAGGATATCTTTCTTTGCGGTGTCTTCCACGCCCATCAGGTCGTCCTTGTCAGCCACTTCTTCATACTAAAGAGTTTGACAGAGCAAGAGGAGGACGATGTCAATTCACCTCACATGGCTTTCCACCCGACGTCCCCACTTTCAGCTGCCGAACACGGCCCTTGCCCAACCCGCCCCCGCCCTAGGCCTCCCGCGACGCACGATCGGACGCCAAAGTCAACCGCGCTTTTCGTTTTGCGGGGAGCAATTTAAACTCAAGTCGCGAGCTGCGCGATACCGGACGCAAGGCAGCGGCTGTCTGACCTGCACTTTCATCAATCTGCTGGTGTACGACTTGAAGTACGAGAAGTAGATTTTACTCATCGTGTCTACGTACTCGTCCCGGATTTCCTTTGCCACGTGCCGCTCATTCGCCAGAAGAAACTGGTAGAAAAACCTGAACAGCGACCGTAAAAGACAATGACTTCAATCAGCAGCCCTAGGAAGTGGGGGAGGCCATTCAGCCCATCGAGCCTGCTCCGCCATTCAATACTGATCGGACGTTTCATTGCCATTTGCACCCACTATCGCCGTAACCCTTTACATTATTGTTAAGCAGAAATGTCTTTGTGTCCCCGGGTTCTAGACTCCCCAATCAAGGGAAACATCTCACCTGCGTCTACCCTGTCTGCTCCTTTAAGTATTAGAACATACAGTACAGATGGAGGCCATTCGGCCCATCGAGTCTGCACCCACCCACTTAAGCCCTCACTTCCACCCTCTCCCCATAACCCAATAACCCCTCCTAACCTTTTTTGGACACTAAGGGCAATTTAGCCTGACCAATCCACCAAACCTGCACAACTTTGGACTGTGGGAGGAAACCGGAGCACCCGGAGGAAACCCACGCAGACACCGGGAGGATGTGCAGACTCCGCACAGACAGTGACCCAGCGGGGAATCGAACCTGGGACCCTGGCGCTGTGAAGCCACAGTGCTAACCACTTGTGCTACTGTGCTGCTCTATGGGTTTCAATGAGATCACCTCTCGTTCTTCAAGACTCCAGCGAATACAGGCTCGATTTGCCCAATCTCCCTCTATGGAAATAATATCCTTTCTGGGATTAAGGGGACCACAACTGCACACAGTGCTCCAGGTGCAGTCTAACCAAGCTTCGACACAACTGAATCAAGACCTCACTATTCCCGTACTCAAATCCTCTTGCCCTAAACTCCATTAGCCTCCCGAATGGCTTGCTGCATCTGCACGTTAGCCTTCAGTGACTTATTGACTAGGGCACCCAGGTCCCTCTGTACATTCCCATTACCGGTCAGGAAATACTCTCCACATCTGTTCCTTCTGCCAAAGTGGATTACCTCACATTTCACCACATTGGATTCCATCTGCCATGTTCTTGCGAAGTCTGTCCAAATCCTCCTGCAGCTACTTTGCATCTTCCTCACAACGCACATTCCTGCCTAGTTTTATATCACCTGCAAACTTAGGAATATTACATTTGGTCCCCACGTCCAAATCAGTGATAAATATATAGTGAACAGCTGGCGCCCTAAGTGCTGATCCTTGTGATACCACAAGCTTGCCAATACGAAAAACACACATTTATTCCTACTCTTTTTTGCCAGTTCGCCAATCCTCTCTGCGGTAAAGAATTCCACAGATTGACTACCCTCTGAGAGAAGGAATTCCTCCTCATCTCTGTCTCAAATGGAGGACCCCCTGACTCTGAGATTCCACCCTCTGATCCTAGAGTCTCCCACAAGGGGAAACAGCCTCTCAACATCTACCCTGTCAAACCCCCCGAGAATCCGATATGTCTCAATAAGGCCGCCTCTCATTCTTCTAAACTCCAATGAGCACAGACCCAACCTACTCAACCTCTCCTCATAAGAAACTCCCTCCGTTCCCGGCTTCAACCGAGTGAACATTCAATGGACAGCCTCCAGCCTGTCTTTTCTGAGTTAAGGGGACGGAAGCTGATACAGTTTCCCAGGTGTGGTTGACCGTGTGCCTTGCCAGTCAGTCCTGTAGAGGGGACAGGAGTGTGCTGCATGCGGATGTCTGACCTGTGCTTGAGAAGAGCGTTCTGAGGAACCTGGTAGTTGGTCATCGGCTTCCTGAATGAGTAGATCTTCTGGAGAATATACTCTCGAATCTTTGAAACGGCCTGAAAAAAACAATCAAAACAATTTGTCTTTTAGTCCAGATTGTAGAATCCTTCCTCCCCCTCCCCTGAATGCTGTTGTACGAACGTACGAATTAGGGGCAGGAGTAGACCACTCGAGCCTGCTCCGCCGTTCAAAAAGGTACGATTATCACCTCGACCTCACATTCCTGCCGACCCCGCGATGAATCAGGAACCTATCCAGCTCAGCCGTAAAAATATTCCGAGATTCTGCTTCCACTGCCCCTTGAGGAAGCGAGGGCCAGAGACTCACCGGCCTCGGAGAGGAAATAATTCTCATCTCCGTCTTAAATGGGCGACCCCTTTCATACAGTGACCCCCTCGTTCTAGATTCTCCCACAAGAGGAAACGCCCTCTCCACACCCACCCCGTCAGCACCCCTCAGGATCAGTCCCGACCTGATCTCCTCTCTCAATCTGAAAAATGAAAATGAGAATCGCTTATTGTCACAAGTCGGCTTCAATGAAGTTACTGTGAAAAGCCCCTAGTCGCCACATTCCGGCGCCTGTTCGGGGAGGCTGGTACGGGAATTGAACCGTGCTGCTGGCCTGCCTTGGTCTGCTTTCAAAGCCAGCGATTTAGCCCTGTGCTAAACAGCCCCTATCTGTATGTATTTTTTATCAAAGGATTTTAGGAAGGATGTGGAAGCTTTGGGAAAGGTGCAAAGGAGATTTACCAGGATGTCGCCTGGAATGGAGAGTAGGTCTTACGAGGAAAGGTTGAGGGTGCTAGGCCTTTTCTCATTAGAACGGAGAAGGATGAGGGGCGACTTGATAGAGGTTTATAAGATGATCAGGGGAATAGATAGAGTAGACAGTCAGAGACTTTTTCCCCGGGTGGAACAAACCATTACAAGGGGACATAAATTTCAGGTGAAAGGTGGAAGATACAGGGGGGATGTCAGAGGTAGGTTCATTACCCAGAGAGTAGTGGGGGCATGGAATGCACTGCCTGTGGAAGTAGTTGAGTCGGAAACATTAGGGACCTTCAAGCAGCTATTGGATAGGTACATGGATTACGGCAGAATGCTGGGGTGTAGATGAATTTGTTCTTAATCTAGGACAGAAGTTCGGCACAACATCGTGGGCCGAAGGGCCTGTTCTGTGCTGTATTTTCTATGTTCTATGACCGTGTGAAATGCTGACGGGCAACAAAGTTGAAGGCGGGAGAAGGGGTCCAGGCAAGAATTGAGAGCTCTGGGGTTTGGTTTTTTACCCTCTTCAGTCCAAGACCTGAAGCTAATGGTTGTTTCGGCACAGATCAGTTAATGTAGCACGGAATAAAGGAGCAAACCTCGGGCCTTCCATCGAATATAGCCCATATAGTACTCGGCTCTGAGCCACCCAGGGAGCCATATTCCAAAGATTGGATTGCATTTGTTTATTGTCACGTGTACCGAGGTACAGTGAAAAGTATTTTCCTGCGAGCAGCTCAACAGATCATTAAGTACATGAAAGAAAAGAAAATAGAAAGAAAATACACAATAGGGCAACATAAGGTACACAATGTAACTACGTAACACCGGCATCGGGTGAAGCACACAGAGGTGGCTTGTTAATCAGGTCAGTAAGGGCAGCACGGTGGCGCAGTGGTTAGCACTGCTGCCTCACGCGCTTTGGTCCCAAATTCGATCCCGGCTCTGGGTCACTGTCCGTGTGGAGTTTGCACATTCTCCCCGTGTCTGCGTGGGTTTCGCCCTCACTACCCAAGGTGTGCAGGGTAGGTGGATTGGCCACGCTAAATTGCCCCTTAATTGGAAAAACTGAATTGGTTACTCTAAATTTTTTTTTTAATCAGCTAAGTCCATAAGAGGGTCGTTTAGGAGTCTGGTGACAGTGGGGAAGAAGCTGTTTTTGAGTCTGTTCGTGCGTGTTCTCAGACTTCTGTATCTCCTGCCCGATGGAAGAAGTTGGAAGAGTGAGTAAGCCGGGTGGGAGGGGTCTTTGATTATACTGCCCGCTTTCCCCAGGCAGCGGGAGGTGTAGATGGAGTCAATGGATGGGAGGCAGGTTCGTGTGATGGACTGGGCGGTGTTCACGACTCTCTGAAGTTTCTTGTGGTCTTGGGCCGAGCAGTTGCCATACCAGGCTGTGATGCAGCCCGATAGGATGCTTTCTTTCTATGGTCCATTTTCACTCCCACCTCAGTCAGCAGCCCCTTGTTGGGTACTTCGTTTGTTTGAGGCCGGGTTCAATCGAGGGTCTGGAATGTGCTGCCCGAGAGGGTGGAGGCCGGGTACAATCGAGGGTCTGGAATGTGCTGCCCGAGAGGGTGGAGGAGGCCGGGTTCAATCGAGGGTCTGGAATGTGCTGTCTGAGAGGGTGGAGGGGGCCGGGTTCAATCGAGGGTCTGGAATGTGCTGCCCGAGGGGGTGGAGGCCGGGTTCAATCGAGGGTCTGGAATGTGCTGCCCGAGAGGGTGGAGGAGGCCGGGTTCAATCGAGGGTCTGGAATGTGCTGTCCGAGAGGGCGGAGGAGGCCGGGTTCAATCGAGGGTCTGGAATGTGCTGCCTGAGAGGGTGGAGGAGGCCGGGTTCAATCGAGGGTCTGGAATGTGCTGCCCGAGAGGGTGGAGGGGGCCGGGTTCAATCGAGGGTCTGGAATGTGCTGTCTGAGAGGGTGGAGGAGGCCGGGTTCAATCGAGGGTCTGGAATGTGCTGTCTGAGAGGGTGGAGGGTGCCGGGTTCAATCGAGCGTCTGGAATGTGCTGCCTGAGAGGGTGGAGGAGGCCGGGTTCAATCGAGGGTCTGGAATGTGCTGCCCGAGAGGGTGGAGGAGGCCGGGTTCAATCGAGGGTCTGGAATGTGCTGTCTGAGAGGGTGGAGGGAGCCGGGTTCAATCGAGGGTCTGGAATGTGCTTCCCGAGAGGGTGGAGGAGGCCGGGTTCAGTCGAGGGTCTGGAATGTGCTGTCTGAGAGGGTGGAGGAGGCCGGGTTCAATCGAGGGTCTGGAATGTGCTGCCCGAGAGGGTGGAGGAGGCCGGGTTCAATCGAGGGTCTGGAATGTGCTGTCTGAGAGGGTGGAGGGAGCCGGGTTCAATCGAGGGTCTGGAATGTGCTTCCCGAGAGGGTGGAGGAGGCCGGGTTCAATCGAGGGTCTGGAATGTGCTGTCTGAGAGGGTGGAGGAGGCCGGGTTCAATCGAGGGTCTGGAATGTGCTGTCTGAGAGGGTGGAGGAGGCCGGGTTCAATCGAGGGTCTGGAATGTGCTGTCTGAGAGTGTGGAGGAGGCCGGGTTCAATCGAGGGTCTGGAATGTGCTGCCCGAGTGGGTGGAGGAGGCCGGGTTCAATCGAGGGTCTGGAATGTGCTGTCTGAGAGGGTGGAGGAGG
Organism: Scyliorhinus torazame; assembly: GCF_047496885.1. NCBI lineage: Eukaryota > Metazoa > Chordata > Chondrichthyes > Carcharhiniformes > Scyliorhinidae > Scyliorhinus > Scyliorhinus torazame. The sequence goes on from NC_092720.1 coordinate 224,319,954, forward strand.
CCGGGTTCAATCGAGGGTCTGGAATGTGCTGTCTGAGAGGGTGGAGGAGGCCGGGTTCAACCGAGGGTCTGGAATGTGCTGTCTGAGAGGGTGGAGGAGGCCGGGTTCAATCGAGGGTCTGGAATGTGCTGTCTGAGAGAGTGGAGGGGGCCGGGTTTAATCGAGGGTCTGGAATGTGCTGTCTGAGAGGGTGGAGGGGGCCGGGTTCAATCGAGGGTCTGGAATGTGCTGTCTGAGAGGGTGGAGGAGGCCGGGTTCAATCGAGGGTCTGGAATGTGCTGTCTGAGAGGGTGGAGGGGGCCGGGTTCAATCGAGGGTCTGGAATGTGCTGTCTGAGAGGGTGGAGGGGGCCGGGTTCAATCGAGGGTCTGGAATGTGCTGTCTGAGAGGGTGGAGGGGGCCGGGTTCAATCGAGGGTCTGTAATGTGCTGTCTGAGAGGGTGGAGGAGGCCGGGTTCAATCGAGGGTCTGGAATGTGCTGTCTGAGAGGGTGGAGGGGGCCGGGTTCAATCGAGGGTCTGGAATGTGCTGTCTGAGAGGGTGGAGGAGGCCGGGTTCAATCGAGGGTCTGGAATGTGCTGTCTGAGAGGGTGGAGGAGGCCCGGGTTCAATCGAGGGTCTGGAATGTGCTGTCTGAGAGGGTGGAGGAGGCCGGGTTCAATCGAGGGTCTGGAATGTGCTGTCTGAGAGGGTGGAGGAGGCCGGGTTCAATCGAGGGTCTGGAATGTGCTGTCTGAGAGTGTGGAGGAGGCCGGGTTCAATCGAGGGTCTGGAATGTGCTGCCCGAGTGGGTGGAGGAGGCCGGGTTCAATCGAGGGTCTGGAATGTGCTGTCTGAGAGGGTGGAGGAGGCCGGGTTCAATCGAGGGTCTGGAATGTGCTGTCTGAGAGGGTGGAGGAGGCCGGGTTCAACCGAGGGTCTGGAATGTGCTGTCTGAGAGGGTGGAGGAGGCCGGGTTCAATCGAGGGTCTGGAATGTGCTGTCTGAGAGAGTGGAGGGGGCCGGGTTTAATCGAGGGTCTGGAATGTGCTGTCTGAGAGGGTGGAGGGGGCCGGGTTCAATCGAGGGTCTGGAATGTGCTGTCTGAGAGGGTGGAGGAGGCCGGGTTCAATCGAGGGTCTGGAATGTGCTGTCTGAGAGGGTGGAGGGGGCCGGGTTCAATCGAGGGTCTGGAATGTGCTGTCTGAGAGGGTGGAGGGGGCCGGGTTCAATCGAGGGTCTGGAATGTGCTGTCTGAGAGGGTGGAGGGGGCCGGGTTCAATCGAGGGTCTGTAATGTGCTGTCTGAGAGGGTGGAGGAGGCCGGGTTCAATCGAGGGTCTGGAATGTGCTGTCTGAGAGGGTGGAGGGGGCCGGGTTCAATCGAGGGTCTGGAATGTGCTGTCTGAGAGGGTGGAGGAGGCCGGGTTCAATCGAGGGTCTGGAATGTGCTGTCTGAGAGGGTGGAGGAGGCCCGGGTTCAATCGAGGGTCTGAGAAGAGAATGGGAGCTGTGTGTGAAATGTGCCGGGCCGTGTGGGGAAAGGTGGGAGGAGCACCAGTGGATGCATTGCTCCTTCGGAGAGCCAGGACAGACACGATGGGCTGTAGCCATTGTCTGATTCCCCCCTGCAACACCACACTGGAAAGGCAAGCTGCGAAGGAACAGCCAGCGGCGAGGGAAATACACTCAGGAGAAGGTTGTCCATTCAGGCGATAGTGTGCTTCTCTAAACGCAAAATATTTATCAGTACAGCTGACTGCTCGCAATCCTCAGGTGTTTGTACCTTCAGCTTGAGCCGGTCAAGGGTATCCTGCACATCTGAACAGGCAAAGGTTTCCTTGAAGGACTGCTCCTTCACGTAATTAATCTTGTTATTGAGCTCATGGAGCTGCTCCAGAAATTGCTGCTCCGTCACAGGAGAATCCAGAACGATCCTGCAATAGAACAGAGCGAGAGAATGTGGCTTTCTGAAGGAAAGTGATTCAACCAGTTCTCACCGTCGCCCAAGGTGATTTCTGGCGGACGTTCCCGGTCAGTGTGGGTCTGGGCAGAGTGGAGGCCCCAAGGGATTCTGGGTCTTCGCCGGTGGAAAGCAGGCAGAAGTGGGATTTGGTACAGCTCTCGTCCTCTTCGCCTAATTTTCCCCCCCGGGCGCTGTCGTCAGGTGGCTTGCAGTGACTCAAGAATATGACTCACCGCAACCTTCGCCAGGGTAATTAGGGACGGACAACAAGGGGCGGCACGGTAGCACAGTGGTTAGCACTGTTGCTTCACAGCGCCAGGGTCCCGGGTTTGATTCCCGGCTCGGGTCACTGTCTGTGCGGAGTCTGCACGTTCTCCCCGTGTCTGCGTGGGTTTCCTCCGGGCGCTCCGGTTTCCTCCCACAAGTCCCGAAAGACGTGCTTGTTAGGTGAATTGGACATTCTGAATTCTCCCTCTGTGTACCCAAACATGTGGCGACTGGGGGCTTTTCACAGTAACGTCATTGCAGGGTTAATGTGAGCCCACCTACAAGTGCCGGCCTTACCAGTGGCACCCCACATCCTCTGGAAAATAAGGTGAGCCAGAAAGGGATGGATTAAAGACAAAGGGATTTCTAGTCATTGTCATGATGCGACATTCAAAAGTTGTGGGTTTGAATCCCACCAGAGTCAATTTTCCCAGGGTGGAGGGGTCAATTACTAGGGGGCATAGGTTTAAGGTGAGAGGGGCAAGGTTTAGAGTAGATGTACGAGGCAAGTTTTTTACGCAGCGGGTAGTGGGTGCCTGGAACTCTCTACCGGAGGAGGTGGTGGAAGCAGGGACGATAGTGACATTTAAGGGGCATCTTGACAAATACATGAATAGGATGGGAATAGAGGGATACGGACCCAGGAAGTGTAGAAGATTGTAGTTTAGACGGGCAGCATGGTCGGCACGGGCTTGGAGGGCCGAAGGGCCTGTTCCTGTGCTGTACTTTTCCTCGTTCTTGGACCAGCTAATTGAATATTTTGGTCCATTCCTGTCCTTTTTTGGGGTAGAAAATCCCCGACTTCCACTTTGAGAGTTCCTCAAGTGACAATACGGTCCGCCTGCCACCTGAAGACCCAAACCCTTGGCCCACCGCTGCACTGTCGACGGGTATCCCAAGAGTGGGGATTGCCGTCGTCAAGCGAGATACTGACCCAGACAGTGACTGGGGACAACAAGCCAAAGGAAATCCAGCTCCACACTATGACAGGTACCGGGAAACAAGTCCAATATTCACCACCCCAAAGCTTGTGTCTAGAATCTATGTTCGGGAACTAAGCCTTGCACAGGGAGTATGCTCAAGTACTGTTCTGACGTTGTGGCCCCAACCTCGCGGCTTTCAGTCCTACACAGAATACCATAAACTACATTCTCAGGAGTTCTTATTTGTTCCGACTTGCTTTGACCAAGTCATAGTCAGTTTTTTGCAGCAAGGAAAGATTAGCCCATAGCATCCGCCCGGCTATCAATCACCTATTGATTCTAAACCCATTTTCCTCAATTTTGTCCACCTCGATCAGGTCCCCCCTCAGCCTTCCCTGCTCCGAGGAAAACAGCCCCGGCCTAACCAGCCTCTCTTCACAGCTGGAACGCTCCGGCCCAGACAGCATCCTGGTGAATCTCCTCCGCACCCTCTCCAGCGCAATCACATCCTTCCTATAGTGTGGCGACGAGGACTGAACATAAGAACTAGGAGCAGGAGTAGGCCATCTGGCCCCTCGAGCCTGCTCCGCCATTCAATGAGATCATGGCTGATCTTTTGTGGACTCAGCTCCACTTTCCGGCCCGAACACCATAACCCTTAATCCCTTTATTCTTCAAAAAACTATCTTTATCTTAAAAACATTGAATGAAGGAGCCTCAACTGCTTCACTGGGCAAGGAATTCCATAGATTCACAACCCTTTGGGTGAAGAAGTTCCTCCTAAACTCAGTCCTAAATCTACTTCCCCTTATTTTGAGGCTATGCCCCCTAGTTCTGCTTTCACCCACCAGTGGAAACAACCTGCCCGCATCTATCCTATCTATTCCCTTCATAATTTTATATGTTTCTATAAGATCTCCCCACATCCTTCTAAATTCCAACGAGTACAGTCCCAGTCTACTCAATCTCTCCTTGTAATCCAACCCCTTTAGCTCTGGGATTAACCTAGTGAATCTCCTCTACACACCCTCCAGTGCCAGTACGTCCTTTCTCAGGGAAGGACAATACTCTAGGTGTGGCCTCACTAACACCTTATACAATTGCAGCATAACCTCCCTAGTCTTAAACTCCATCCCTCTAGCAATGAAGGACAAAACTCCATTCGCCTTCTTAATCACCTGTTGCACCTGTAAACCAACTTTTTGCGGCTCATGCACTAGCACACCCAGGTCTCTCTGCATAGCAGCATGTTTTAATATTTTATCATTTAAATAATAATCCCTTTTGCTGTTATTCCTACCAAAATGGATAACCTCACATTTGTCAACATTGTATTCCATCTGCCAGACCCTAGCCCATTCACTTAACCTATCCAAATCCCTCTGCAGACTTCCAGTATCCTCTGCACTTTTTGCTTTACCACTTATCTTAGTGTCGTCTGCAAACTTGGACACATTGCCCTTGGTCCCCAACTCCAAATCATCTATGTAAATTGTGAACAATTGTGGGCCCAACACTGATCCCTGAGGGACACCACTAGCGACTGATTGCCAACCAGAGAAACACCCATTAATCCCCACTCTTTGCTTTCTATTAATTAACCAATCCTCTATCCGTGCTACTACTTTACCCTTAATGCCATGCATCGTTATCTTATGCAGCAACACAGTACTCTAGCTGTGCCCTAACCAGTGTTTTATACAGCTCCATCATAACCTCCCTGCTCTTATATTCTATACCTCGGCTAATAAAGGCAAGTATCCCATGTACCCTCTTACCCACCTATCTACCTGTCCCGCTGTCCTCAGGGGTCCATGGACATGAACCCCGAGGTCCCCTCTGGTCCTCTGTACTTCCCAGTGTCCGACCGTTCAATGTGTATTCCTGTGCCTCGTTAATCCTCCCAAAATGCAACACCTCTCACTTTTTCATTTTTGTTTCCATTCTGAGGATCGGGCAGCATTGGCACTGCCACGTTATTGCCCATCGAGAGTTGCCCCAAGCTGCTGATGGTGGGTACCCTTTGTGAACCACTGCAGTTCCCGCGGCGACTGGACTTCGCCAATTGGTGTCTCCGGTTGGTACGGAGACAATATTTCACACGGTAACTGGTTTACTCCCCGACAGGAACTTGCTTCAAAACCCGCCGCCGCTCCTTTCCAATGGGCGCAAGGTGAGTGGAGCCGGGAGAGCCGTGGTCCACACTATCAGAACTTTGCTGGCAGATTGGGCCAGAATTTAATGTCTCTACCCAAAGGACAATACCGCCCAGAAATACAGACCTCCCTCCGTACTACTGCACAGTGTGAGCGTCAGACTGGATTGTGCACTCAATTCTCAGGCGTGGAGTGTGAACCCACAACCATCGACTTGAAGGTGAGAGTCTAGCTAGTGAGCCGACACTGACAAAGAACAGAGGAAGAAAAATACACAAAAAAGGCTGGAAAGAACGTTTAACTGCCTTATTTCCTATTTCTTTTATTTTGTCGTTATCATTTTCCATGGATCTTTAATGGACACGTGCCTTTAAGTCAAGTGAAGAACTCAAAACTTGCAAAACAGTAGATTTAGATTTTGAACAGAAGAACTCAGACTTTATGGCACCCGAGAGATTGGAGGGATTCTGTCGGATTGGTTGGCTGGCGGCCAATGGATTGGTCAAGGGCCGTATCCTGCCCGGCAACAGACAGCGATTGGGTCCTGCCAGGTGTGACCCCCCGCCCCCGCCCCCCCAGGAAATGAGAGAAAGCTCCTGGATGCGGAAAGGAGAAGCGGCAAGATGCTCTCTCTCCCCCAAACGTTTCCCGGTTGATCTATCGGAGTCTGCAGAGAAGTCGCGAGACTCGGCGAGTCTACAGTGAAAACCATTACCGACTGAAAGCAAAAGACCTCATCCAACTGGAGTCCTGGATTGAAATAACCCAGCTAGGAGACGTCCATTGGAAACTGACACTCTTATCCTTTTACTTTTCGTATTGTTTTACACCCCCCTTTGTCCTCTGTGATTGTCTGTCTTGTATGTGGGTGTATAAACTCAGGGGTGCGACCCGCGGGCGGATGCCGGGAGAATCGCAGAGCCGTCCATCGCGGTGCTCCCGATCGCGCAAATCCACGTGCAACAGCCACAGCATCCGGCTTTTAATAATGCCTGCTGCGAGCGGCCTTCAAAACGGCCGGAACAGATTTTTAAAAATTTGGGTCGCAAAGGTCGGCCGGCGTGGGACGCAAAGGTCGGCCGGCGTGGGTCGCAAAGGTCGGCCGGCGTGGGTCGCAAAGGTCGGCCGGCGTGGGTCGCAAAGGTCGGCCGGCGTGGGACGCAAAGGTCGGCCGGCGTGGGTCGCAAAGGTCGGCCGGCGTGGGACGCAAAGGTCGGCCGGCGTGGGACGCAAAGGTCGGCCGGCGTGGGACGCAAAGGTCGGCCGGCGTGGGACGCAAAGGTCGGCCGACGTGGGTCGCAAAGGTCGGCCGGCGTGGGACGCAAAGGTCGGCCGGCGTGGGACGCAAAGGTCGGACGGCGTGGGTCGCGAAGGTCGGCCGGCGTGGGACGCAAAGGTCGGCCGACGTGGGTCGCAAAGGTCGGCCGGCGTGGGACGCAAAGGTCGGCCGGCGTGGGACGCAAAGGTCGGCCGGCGTGGATCGCAAAGGTCGGCCGGCGTGGGTCGCAAAGGTCGGCCGGCGTGGGACGCAAAGGTCGGCCGGCGTGGGTCGCAAAGGTCGGCCGACGTGGATCGCAAAGGTCGGCCGGCGTGGGTCGCAAAGGTCGGCCGGCGTGGGTCGTAAAGGTCGGCTGGCGTGGGTCGCAAAGGTCGGCCGGCGTGGGACGCAAAGGTCGGCCGACGTGGGTCACAAAGGTCGGCTGACGTGGGTCGCAAAGGTCGGCCGACGTGGGTCACAAAGGTCGGCTGACGTGGGTCGCAAAGGTCGGCTGACATGGGACGCAAAGGGCGGCCGGCGTGGGTCACAAAGGTCGGCTGACGTGGGTCGCAAAGGTCGGCCGACGTGGGTCACAAAGGTCGGCCGGCGTGGGTCGCAAAGGTCGGCCGGCGTGGGACGCAAAGGTCGGCCGACGTGGGTCACAAAGGTCGGCCGACGTGGGTCACAAAGGTCGGCCGGCGTGGGTCGCAAAGGTCGGCCGACGTGGGTCGCAAAGGTCGGCCGACGTGGGAGGCAAAGGTCGGCCGACGTGGGTCGCAAAGGTCGGCCGACGTGGGTCACAAAGGTCGACCGACGTGGGTCGCAAAGGTCGGCCGACGTGGGTCGCAAAGGTCGGCCGACGTGGGTCACAAAGGTCGGCCGGCGTGGGTCGCAAAGGTCGGCCGGCGTGGGTCGCAAAGGTCGGCCGGCGTGGGTCGCAAAGGTCGGCCGGCGTGGGTCGCAAAGGTCGGCCGGCGTGGGTCGCAAAGGTCGGCCGGCGTGGGTCGCAAAGGTCGGCCGACGTGGGTCACAAAGGTCGGCCGGCGTGGGTCGCGAAGGTCGGCCGGCGTGGGACGCAAAGGTCGGCCGGCGTGGGTCGCAAAGGTCGGCCGGTTGGTAAAAATGGGTCCCAGGAAAAAATGTTTGAGAAACGCTGATATAGAGAGTGGCACGAGTTAAAGTAGAAGGGCTAGAAATTAGATAATAGTTAACCAGTTCTAATTGTTACCTATTTAATTATAGTTATTGCTATTAATAAAAATTAATTGTGTTTCAATTTACAAACCTGGTGACTAATTATTGGACAGCCAAAGACAAAATGCGGGTGTTTTAAAAATGAATAGTTAATTTTATCTGCGTTGTGACTCCGGATCGAGTGGGGCGGGATCTACGGCACACAGGCCCCGGGTGTCGTTACAGGGTAAGGAACACTCACGTGATCATGGAGTTGGGTACCACGAGCTCATCCACCAGCTGGCTCAGCTCACTGCGCACCGACTGACGATTCTTCAGCTTGATGTTCATGGCAATGGACTGCTCCTGCAGGGTTTGAATCTCCGAGCTGATGCTGCTGAGGTCGCACTGGAACGTGCTCAGCATCTGCTCCATCCGCTACGGGGGAAGCAGACACACTTCAGGAGGGAGCAGGAATGCGAAGAGGGACAGAAGCTAAACGGCTGCTTAAACAAACCGCAGAATGAAATTCTCTCGCGTTACAATCCCCGCAGAGACGGAGAGTGATTTTTGTTTCGTTAAAAAGAAAGGAACCCCCAACGATGCTACCGGAAAAAAGCCTTTTACTGTAATAAAACAACTGCAATCAGCATCCAACATCAAACAAACAGAAAACGATACAAATTAAAGAAAAAGGCATCAACTAACAAAGGCAATTGAGATTTTCCTGACAAAAAGCTTTCACTTTGAACCACACTCCGGCGGCAGAGATGTTGCATTAAAGGGTTGCTGCCACTCTCTAACGGAGGTTCATCACTTCACACCACGCCAGTTTGTAACTTCCAGCGTCTTTCAACAATCGTTCCACTCTGCCGGGGTTTTCTGAACTCGATTATCAGCAGCAAGGGGCACTCAATGAGTCTCCCCCTCCTCTTCGGGTCAAGGCAGCACAGGGATCCAGAATTCCAGAGATTCCTCTATCTGACCCCCTTTAAACGGCTTACTTAGCTCTGGTAAAACTAGTTTCCCTGTGGAGAGTTTTACTAATGCTCCTCAGTACGTCCCACAGAACAGCACAGTCCTATCCCTGGAAGAACTCCAGGTCTTTACCTGGCTGCACCTCAGCAGCAATTTTTCATCTGCTCGGAGATTCCATCGGAGGTCCGAAATCTGCCCATGTAAGTTTCTCACGCACAAGGGACCCAGGTTCACGTGGACCTTTCTCAGAACCGAGGGGTTTACCAGGAATTCTAGTTCTGCAATCCTTTCCACTCGGGGTTAAGGGGGCATTCTAAAACAGGACGGTCTTGCAAAGTTCAGGGGCCGTGACGCTCTCTAAACCTCTCCTATCTTGTTCCCGGTCCTCAGGATCCTCAGTAACGCTCGCGCTTCTACAGCCACAAGCTTTCAGTCGTTCAAAATTCCCTTTCCTTGGTTCGTCTTTTAATACTTTCCTCTGAAGCGGCTTGGGGATGTGTTCCAACGTTAAACGCGTAAATAAAAGGAGCTGGACCACAAATGGGTCCCCCAGAATCCAAAGCACGCATTATCGAACGTCAGGAAGAAGTAATTCCCTGGTAAACAACCGGAAAGTTTTAGCCACTGGGTTCCTGGAGCACGCTGGCATTGCACGTCAGGGAACTGCTTCCCCCAGAGAGCCACATTGTTGCCGCTTTTTGTCTCGCACTTGTCAAGTCAAATGGAAGAATGCCAAATTTCAAACACTCTCAGCAATTTATGCTACAGGTGGAAAGGGAGCTTGAGGGGGGGGGGAACGAGGGTTTCCCCCCTCGCTTTCTCCATAGCGACGCCTCGGCTAATCGGGGCCCGACTTGTCAACCAATCAGCCTTTTCTCCTGCAGTTCCTGTGAGGATTTAAAATTTGGCATTCTTGTGGTTTTTTTCCTGAGGGGCGCAAGATTCGTCAAAGCTTCTCTCGTCCGAAAGTCTTTGCTTTGTAAATCCGGCAATATCTCAATCGTCATCAAAATATTGCACACACACCAGAGCCATTAAGAGGCCCAAGCCAATGATGATTTTAGCAGTTTAGAACACGTCGCCTCTGCAAGATCTCAGCTGGGTTAACTCATTTTGAATCTCACGGTATTATGCCAGCACATTAGGGCAGAGACAGTACCGTTTTGTCATGGCTCAGAAAGACTCTGTGCTCCCAAGGTCTCCTGGCCACGAACAAATGATTGATTCCACAAGCAGGCGAGAAGACAACAGAAATCCATTAGCATCCATCTCCCTACCTCCAGGATGGTGTCACAGACGGTGATCTGATTGTGAAGGCTGGCAATATTCTGACTTTCCTTAATGTCTGGAACCAGCTGCTAAGGAAAGCAGCGGCAGCCGGGTGGGAAGGACTGCGGCCTCACACTGTGCAGTTAGAAATAAATCAATAGGCGTGCTCATCGCTATTTCTCAAACGGAACAACGGTCCAACACGTCGGCCTCTGGCCCCGCACGCAGGAAGCCACTTGGCAATTTCAGGAAAACTAGTTATCTCGGAGGAGCCACTAACGACCCCCCTGGGGACTGCACAGCCCTCCTTCAAAAAGAGTCCCAACAAAGGTCGCCTGCGTTTAATATGCCAGGCTGGTTGGGAGAGTACTGATGGCCTGCCAAGCCAACCTTTCTTTATTATTAAACATACGAATGAGGAGGAGTCAGGCCACTCGGCCCCTCCCCCATTCAGTAAGACCATTGGCTGATCTGATTGTAACCTCAACCCCACATCCCAGCCGACCCCCCCATAACCTTTCACCTCCCCTTGTTAATCGAGGATCTATCCAGCTCGGTGTTAAAAATATCCATAGATTCTGCTTCCTTTGAGGAAGAGTTTCAGAGACTCACCGCCCTCAGAGAGGAAATAATTCTCTTCATCTCCGTCTTAAATGGGCGACCCCCTTATTTTTAAACCGTGACCATCTGGACCACTAAACTTTAGGGAAGCAAACCTCCAGTCCTTACCCCGATCTGGTAATATACACGTGAGCCGGGATTTATCGCAAGACGCTTGGTCCTCGACTGACCTCCGATACGACCCATCAAGCCCCTCAGTTCAAGGACAAGTAGGGATGTCTGGGAATCTCTGACCCAAGGCAGCCCGAAGTGGAGGGAAAGCATCCGGGAAGGAGTGAACACCTCAGGTTTCATCGGCAGGAACCAGCTGTAGCCAAGTGTCAACAGTGAATGGAGCGCGTGGCAACCCAATGCTGGTCCAGCCGCATCCCATGCAAGAACACTTTGAAAAATGCATTTGATATTAACAGGAGCAACTTGAAATAAAAATTCCCACGAACGCGCTTTACCTCGGAAAGAAGGGTAGAGAGAGACAGGACGGCGGGGCAAGGAATGGGTGGGGAGAGGTCATTTATCTCAAAGGATACAGTCCTTAATGGAGGCATGTTCGATGTGCTGTAACTCCGTCTCCACTTGTTTGGAGTAGTGCCTCAAATCCACCCCCTGTGGAGGAAAGAGATTTTAAAATTCAGGTTACTTTTCAAGCGGGTCCCTAAAGTTAATCAAAAGAGGAGTTCCCGCGGGGTAATCCCCGTGGACGTTCAACCGCGCTCATTACCAATGGAGAACTGGAAGAAGCAATGCTGAAATCTCTCATCTTAAACAGTGTGTGATGATGGGCAGACTATCATCTGTGTCGAATGTGAGCAGATCACCATCACTGCAAATTCTATGAGCTGCATGTGTGTAATAAGTTATGTTTTACTGTTGTAGTTCAACCATCCGGCCAGATGGTGGGGCGAGTACGGAGTCCCGGGACCCGGACGCACCAAGTGTTCCTTCAGAAAGTGTTGGCAAGGAGTTGATAGCAGTCGCAGAATAGAGCAGCTCCCTTGTATCTTAGTGTAAGTTAGTGCTAGAGATTTATTTCCAACTGTATTCTATTGGACATTTTAGTTATTTGTTAATGTAGTGTTAGTAATAAATAGCTTTGTTTATGAAACAAAGTCTAATGTTCTTTGTTCACGTCAGCCTAATCAAAGAACATTACACAGATGCAGCTGGTTTCTGGAACCTTAGACAGCCATTGCCGTTTCCAAGTATACTTCGAAGCCATCTCTTCCTCAAAAAACGGCACAGTGGTTAGCACTGTTGCTTCACAGCGCAAGGGGCCCAGGTTCGATTCCCGGCTTGGCTCAGTCTGTGCGGAGTCTGCCCGTTCTCCCCGTGTGTGTGTGGGTTTCCTCCGGGTGCTCCGGTTTCCTCCCACAGTCCAAAGATGTGCAGGTTAGGTGGATTGGCCGTGATCAATTGCCCCTTAGTGTCCAAAGATGTGCGGGTTAGATGGAGTTACGGGCATAGGGTGGGGCTGTAGGAAATTGAAGCTGAGGAAAGGTAGAGTGCAGCGAGAGAGAGGCCATTCAGCCCATCCCATTCACCAACACCTGGTCCGTAGCGTCGCAAAGATCCCAGGACGCCAGATGCAGGTCCTGGTCCCTTTTAAACAATTTGAGTGCTTTCGCCTCAACCACCAATTCAGGCAACAAATTCAAAATGGCCGCCACCCTCTGGGCGAAAAGGGTTTTCCCAACGGGAACGATTCCAACCGAATCTGGATCGGCGCTGGAGGAAAATAAAGTTGCTTTGGGAAAGAGAATGGGATTGACCGGATTGCTCCATAGGAGGCCGCATTGACTTGCTGAGCTGAGCAAACTCTCTGTGTGACACTGGGACTCAGAACACAACCCAGTCAGTCCTTGCCAGGACTTCCATCGCGATACAGACTTGACGCTCAACTGGGAAATCTCCGTGGCTTGCTACTGACATACAAATTGTAAATGCTGCTAACTTCCCACGCCGACATTTTTACAAAAACAGCACCAACCTTTCCTTGGCTATTTCGGACATAAAACTTACCGTTTTCAACGCCTCCTTCACCAGTTCATCTTCGAGGTTGGCTTGGATGTGCGCTGTGACATAGAAACTAAATTTAGAATAGTTACTTCACACGTAGTTTGAGACCAGCTGAAGACAGGCCCACAAGTTTAACCTGGCTTACGCAGTACGAGAGCTTAGCCCCTCAGGCACAGTAGCAAACACAAAGCTATTCAAACGAACACCTATTTGGAACGTTAACGTTTTGTACTCAATACCAATTTCACACCACTTGAATCTTTCTCTTTCAAATGTTTCTTCATTAATAGAAGCAGAGATCTGCCTGGAAACACTGCTTTCGACAACCCAGTTTGTAACAGCATTTTATTTCAGAACATTTCTCCTCACAATACCCTGGCCTTAACGCCACTTTCCTGCCCGTCCCCACAACCTCCGACTCCTTTGTCAACCGAAAATCTGTCCCGCTCCCCCAGCCTCGGATGAACTCAATGGCCGAGCCCTCTGCTGCTCTCTACGGAAGAGAATTCCAGGGGGCCGGCCCCTCACGGAGAAGGAATTCCTCCTCAACTCGGTCTCAAATGGGAGACGCCGTATTTTTAAAACTGTGTCCCCCTAGTTCTAGATTTCCCCATGGGGGGGGGGGGGGAATGTGGCTTGGGTGAAAATGGTTTTCCTCAAGTCCCCCTCTGAACCTCCTGCCCCTCACCGTGAACTTGTGCCCCCCTTGTGACTGACCCTTCAACTAAAGGGGAACTGCTGTTCCCTATCCACCCTGTCCACGCCCCTCAGAATCTTGTGCACCTCGATCAGGTCGCCCCTCAGTCTTCTCTCCTCCAGTGAAAACAACCCCAGCCGATCCAACCTCTCTTCATAACTGAAATGTTCCATCCCAGGCAACATCCTGGTGAATCTCCTCTGCCCCCCCCCCCTCCAGGGCAATCACATCCTTCCTATAATGTACCGGCTGAGTTCATTCATGAACAAAGAACGATACAGCACAGGAACAGGCCCTTCGGCCCTCCAAGCCTATACTGGTCATGATGCCAACCTTGGCCAAAACCCTCAGCACTTCCTTGTGCCGTATCCCTCTATACCCATCCTATCCATGTGTTTGTCAAGATGCCTTTTGAACGACGTTAATGTATCTGTTTCCACAACCTCCCCTGGCAACGCGTTCCAGGCACTTTCCACCCTCTGTGTAAAAAACCTGCCTCGCACATCTCCTCGAAACATTGCCCCACGGACATGAAACCTCGGCCCCCTGGTGACTGACCCCTCCACCCTGGGAAAGAGTGCCTGCCCATCCACTCTATCCATGCCCCTCACAATCTTGTAGACCTCTATCAGGCCACCCCTCAACCTCCGTCTTTCAAATGAAAACAGTCCGAGTCTATTCAGCCTCTCCGCATTGCTGACACCCTCCAGACCAGGCAACATCCTGGTTAACCTCCTCTGCACCCTCTCTAAAGCCTCCAAATCCTTCTGGTACTGTGGCGACTAGAATTGTGTGCAATATTCCAAGTGCGGCCTTACCAAGGTTCTATACAACAGCAGCATGACTTGCCAGTTTTTATACTTGACGCACTGCCTTCTCAACCTTGCCCTCACCTGAGGTGTGGTGACCCACAGGTTAAATCACCACCAGTCAGCTTCCCCCCTCAAAGGGGGAAAGCAGCCTATGGTCAGCTGGGACTACAGCAACAGTGCTTTTCGAATATGGTGACCAGAACTGTACACATTACTCCAGCTGCCTCCTCACCAAAGTTCTAGACAACTCCAACATAACCGCCCTGCTTTTGTAATCTAGGCCTCGATGCTCCAACTCAGCCTACTCCAGGAGTGCTCACCTCAGTTATTGAACCTCTTCCCACGAGACAGTGCCCCACTGGACTCACCAGGCTACAACCGCAGTATCTAACCACTGGCACGGTCCCAGCTATCTAGCTGTGCTGAACAGACCTTCACTGCTCCTGGGATACCCATTGCCTCAGCAGCCAATCTCGCTGGTGTTGGCGTGTCCCCCTGGGGTTCTCCAGCTCCAAGAAAATCCAGCTCCTGGGCTTTCCCGAGCCCTCGCTCTCAGTAGCTACAGAGCTACCAATGGCTCCGGGGGTTTCTCGGAGCCCCAGTCCTCTCCTCTCAGCAGCATTGAGTCAGTGACAGCACTTCAGCTGCATGAGGCCAACCCTTCTATTCCCCTGCTCCCACCTCGCTGCGATGTGAGCTAACCTTCCGAGCTGCACCCTGATTATGTTTCTCATCCCCATTCTCCTGCCTTCTCCCCATAACCCCTGATCCCCTTATTGATCAGGAACCTATCTATCTCTGTCTTAAAGACACTCAGTGATTTGGCCTCCACAGCCTTCTGCGGCAAAGAGTTCCACAGATTCACCACCCTCTGGCTGAAGAAATTCCTCCTTATCTCTGTTTTAAAGGATCGTCCCTTTAGTCTGAGATGGTGTCCTCTGCTACAAGTGGAAACATCCTCTCCACGTCCACTCTATCCAGGCCTCGCAGTATCCTGTAAGTTTCATATAACATCCCCCCTCATCCTTCTAAACGTGACCAAGTGCGTCTTCGGAGATTTCAAATC
Source organism: Scyliorhinus torazame (assembly GCF_047496885.1). Taxonomy (NCBI): domain Eukaryota; kingdom Metazoa; phylum Chordata; class Chondrichthyes; order Carcharhiniformes; family Scyliorhinidae; genus Scyliorhinus; species Scyliorhinus torazame. The sequence goes on from NC_092720.1 coordinate 224,335,131, forward strand.
CCTCCATTACCTCGTCCCTCATTGTCGGTATAATCTCCCTCCAGTCCTACCACACGTCGAGATGTCTGCACTCAGTTAATTCTGGCCTCTTGAGCATCCCCGATATTAATGTCTCCACCATTGGAATTCCCTCGCTAAACCTTTCCACGTCTTTGAAGACACTCGTTAGAAAACACCTGTTTGGCCAAGTTTTGGCTCATTCCTTACGCGCTAACTTTGGCTCGGGGGTGGTGGGCCGGTTTAGCTCAGTCAGCTGGACGGCTGGTACGTAACGTGGAGCAATGCCAACAGCACCGGTTCAATTCCCGTACCAGCTGAGGTTATTCATGAAGGCCCCACCTTCTCAACCGCACCCCCTCGCCCGAGGTGTGGTGACCCTCAAGTTAAATCACTGCCAGTCAGCTCTCCCCCCACCCCTCAAAGGGGGAAAGCAACCTGTGGTCCTCGGGGCAGCACGGCAGCACAGTGGTTAGCACAGCTCCAGGGTCCCAGGTTCGATTCCCGGCTTGGGTCACTGTCTGTGCGGAGTCTGCACGTTCTCCCCGTGTCTGCGTGGGTTTCCTCCGGGTGCTCCGGTTTCCTCCCACAGTCCAAAGATGTGCAGGTTAGGTGGATTGGCCACAAGGGCTAAATTGCCCTTAGTGTCCAAAAAGGTTAAGTGGGGGTTACAGGGATAGGGTAGAGATGTGGACTTGACTAGGGTGCTCTTTGTAAGGGCCGGTGCAGGCTCGATGGGCTGACTGGCCTCCTTCTGCACTGTAAATTCTATGATTCTATGAACTGGAAACTTCCATTCACATTGTCTTGGTGTCACATTTCATGATGTTGGGACGGTGTTGTTCCAGAAGTACAAGATGTTGTTGAGCGGGCGGAGGAGAAAAGAAGCTCTGTTTCCTTTTGGCCCCCCGCCTATCAAAACATCTTTTATCATCCAGCTTTGCATTTCCATTGACAACGCACAAGGATCCTAAACCAACAAGACGCTGAAGCCGTGTACAGGCTGTGAAAGAGAATTCCCACGTCGCCAGTTAGGTACGATAAACATAATGCTCACTGTCGACTTCATCCAGGATAAACTCATCAGACGTTAGGTCCAGTTCACCCAGATTGAGCTCGGGCACCTCATCCTGGTTACTTCTGACCTGTACAGAGAGGGAGACGGTGATGTTATTTCATTTAATCCAACAGCAATTCAATGATCTGGACCCCAAATTGCGGCCCAAGCGATAAGAAAGATCAAGTTGCGACAGCACCCGTCCCAGGTCACTTTTACATTCAGATACTGGACGAGACGCATCAATTGTAAACCATGAGAAAAGGATACCATAAGACCATAAGATATAGGAGCAGAATTAGGCCACGCGGCCCATCGAGTCTGCTCCGCCATTCAATCATGGCTGATATTTTTCTCATCCCCATTCTCCTGCCTTCTCCCCATAACCCCTGATCCCCTTATTAATCAAGAACCTATCTATCTCTGTCTTAAAGACACTCAGTGATTTGGCCTCCACAGCCTTCTGCGGCAAAGTGTTCCACAGATTCACCACCCTCTGGCTGAAGAAATTCCTCCTCATCTCTGAGAAAATGCTGGAAAATCCCAGCAGGTCTGGCAGCATCTGTAGGGAGAGAAAAGAGCTAACGTTTCGAGTCCAGATGACTCTTTGTCAAAGCTAAAAGATATAGAAAGTGGGAAATATTTATACAGTGGAGTTGGTAGGGGCTGGTTTAGCACAGTGGGCTAAATAGCTGACTTTTAAAGCAGACCAAGGCAGGCCAGCAGCGTGGGTTCAATTCCTGTACCGGCCTCCCCAAACAGGCACCGGAATATGGCGACTAGGGGCTTTTCACAGTAACTTAATTTGAAGCCTACTTGTGACACTATGCCATTTTCATTTTAGAATGAAAGAGGAGTCATAGCCACAGAAACCCAGGGAAATGGGGGGTCTAATGGCCACAGAAACCAAGGAGAGAGTGTGAATGGCAGTCCCCAGAGAGAAGGAAATATGGCTGTGGAAGCGAGTCTTGGTCCAACACCAAGAGAGAAATGGAAAGCAGTGAGGGTGGATAGCGTGGGGGGAGGGCCAGATGGAAATCCTGTCAAGAGAGGAGAGCAGTACTTCATCGGGGTAGCCATGATGTGGAGATGCCGGCGTTGGACTGGGGTGGGCACAGTAAGAAGTCCGACACCAGGTTAAAGTCCAACAGGTTTGTTTCAAACACTAGCTTTCGGAGCGCTGCTCCTTCCTCAGGTGAATGCACCGACCTTCATTCACCCGAGGAAGGAGCAGCGCTCCGAAAGCTAGTGATTCGAAACAACCCTGTTGGGACATTAACCTGGTGTTGTGAGACTTCTGACCGTCATCGTTCCTGGAAGATAAGACACGGGGAGAATGTGCAAACCCCACCCCGGGGGGGGAAATCGAAGCCGGGTCCTCGGCGCTGTGAGGCAGCAGCGCTAACCACTGCCCCACCTTCTTGAAGCCGCTGCCGTCCCTGCGGTGTAGGTACACCCACCGTGCTGTTAGGGAGGGAGCTCCAGGATTTGGCGACACTGCAGGAACGGCCGATATATTTCCCAGTCGGGATGGGGAGTGACTTGGAGGGGAACCTCCAGGTGGGGGTGATCCCAGGTATCTGCTGCTCTTGTCCTGTGGGCTGGACGGTGCTGGTCCAGGTCAATGGTAACCCCGCCCCCAAGATGCTGACAGTGATGACAAGATAATTAATAATAATATAATGTCCTTATTGTTGCTGGACACTGTGCTAAATTCCAGGGAGGGGGGTGCGGACGGTCTCACCAGCTGCGGGCTGCTGTACATGGAGCTGAGGGCCGCCGCCGCCATAGCGACCGCATCCGGGGACCCGGCGCTGACCTCTCACCGCCGGAACCGGAAACGGGAGGAAAGGGGGGGACCCGGCGGGGGTCAGAGGTCGATGGCTCCCGGCGGCCCCCGCGAGCATCCTGACTCCAAGATGGCGGCGGGGAAGGAAGAGGCTGTCAGGTGATCAGCACAGCAATCTGTATGGTAATGTATAGAAACTATATAATCTATATAGTAAATGTATCATCCATATATTAATGCATAATCTCTTTGTATATTTAATCTATATATGAATGTAGAATCTATGTGCATATATATATAATCTATATGTGAATGTATAATCTATGTCCATATATCTAATCTATATGTGAATGTATAATCTATGTATATATAATCTATGAATAAAGTTACTGAATAATCTTTAATAGTGTCACAAGTAGGTTTACATTAATCTGCAATGAAGTTACTGGATAATCTATATGTGTATGTATAATCTATATATGAATGTAGAATCTGTATGTATATATAATCTATATATGAATGTAGAATCTGTATGTATATATAATCTATATATGAATGTAGAATCTGTATGTATATCATAGATTATCATAGAATTTACAGTGCAGAAGGAGGCCATTCGGCCCATCGAGTCAGCACCGGCTCTTGGAAAGAGCACCCTACCCAAAGTCCACACCTCCACCCTATCCCCCTAACCCAGCAACCCCACCCAACACTAAGGGCAATTTTGGACACTAAGGGCAATTTAGCTTGGCCAATCCACCTAACCCGCCCATCTTTGGACTGTGGGAGGAAACCGGAGCACCCGGAGGAAACCCACGCAGACACGGGGAGGATGTGCAAACTCCGCACAGTAGAATCTGTATGTATATGTAATCTATATATTAATGTAGAAGCTGTATGTATATATAATCTATATATGAATGTAGAATATGTGCAGATATGTAATCTATATGTGAATGTATAATCTGTATATATAATCTATATATGAATAAAGTTACTGAATAACCTTTAATAGTGTCACAAGCAGGTTTACATTATCTTCAATACGTTACTGGATAATCTATATGTGTATGTATAATCTATATGTGCGTATATATGTGTGCATAATTTGTATTTATATATAATCTATAATCTGAGTATTCACTAGAGAGAGGGACCTTTGTTGCTAATGGAAACAGTGTGAACCAGGTTAATAGACTCAAACAGGTTGATATTAAGAAGGGGATGTGCTGGAAATTTTGAAAAGCATCAGGATAGATAAGTCCCCTGGGCCTGACGGGATATACCCAAGGTTACTACGGGAAGCGAGGGAGGAGATTGCTGCGCCGTTGGCGATGATCTTTGCCTCCTCACTCTCCACTGGAGTAGCACCGGATGATTGGAGGGAGGCGAATGCTGTTCCCCTGTTAAAGAAAGGGAATAGGGAAATCCCTGGGAATTACAGCCCCATCAGTCTTATGCCTGTGGTGAGCAAAATATTGGAAAGGATTCTGAGAGATAGGATTTATGATTATTTAGAAAAACATCAGTTTGATTAAAGATAGTCAGCATGGCTTTGTGAGGGGCAGGTCATGCCTCACAAGCCCCATTGAATTCTTTGAGGATGTGACGAGACACATTGATGAAGGTCGGGCAGTGGATGTGGTGTATATGCATTTCAGTAAGGCATTTGATAAAGTTCCCCATGGTAAGCTCATTCAGAAAGTTAGGGGGCATGGGATACAGGGAAATCTGGCTGTCTACATATAGAATTGGCTGGCTGAAAGAAGACAGCGAGTGATAGCGGATGGAAAGTATTCCGCCTGAAGGTCGGTGACCAGTGGTGTCCCTCAGGGATCTGTTCTGGGACCTCTGCTCTTTGTGGTTTTTATAAATGACTTGAATGAGGAAGTGGAAGGGTGGGTTAGTAAGTTTGCCGATGACACGAAGGTTGGTGGAGTTGTAAATAGTGTTGAGGGCTGTTACAGGTTACAACAAGACATTGACAGGAAGCAGAGCTGGGCTGAGAGGTGGCAGGTGGAGTTCAACCTAGATAAATGTGAAGTGATTCATTTTGGAAGGTCGAATCTGAATGCTGAATACAGGGTTAAAGACAGGATTCTTGGAAGTGTGGAGGAACAGAGGGATCTTGGGGTCCACGTACATAGATCCCTCAAAGTTGCCACCCAGGTTGATAGGATTGTTAAGAAGGTGTATGGTGTGGTGGCTTTCATTAACAGGGGGATTGAGTTTAAGAGCTGTGAGGTTTTGCTGCAGCTTTATAAAACCCTGGTTAGACCACATTCAGAATATTGTGTCCAGTTCTGGTCGCCTCATTATAGGAAGGATGTGGATGCTTTGGCGAGGGTACTGAGGAGATTTACCAGGATGCTGCCTGGACTGGAGGGCATGTCTTATGAAGAAAAGTTGAGGGGGAGCGAGGGCTTTTCTCACTGGAGCGAAAAAGGCAGAGAGGTGACTTGATAGAGATGTACAAGGTGATGAGAGGCATGGATAGAGCGGATAGCCAGAGACTTTTCCCCAGGGTGGAAATGGCTGTCACAAGGGGACATAATTTTAAGGTGATTGGAGGAAGGTATAGGGGAGATGTCAGAGGTTCTTTACACAGAGAGTGGTGGGTGTGTGGAATGCACTGCCAGCAGAGGTGGGGGAGTCAGGGTCATTATGGACATTTAAGCGACTCTTGGACAGGCACAAGGTCAGCAGTAAATTGAAGGGGTGTAGGTGAGGTTGATCTTAGATTAGGATAAATGGTCGGCCAACATTGTGGGCCGAAGGGCCTGTACTGTGCTGTACTGTTCGATGTTCTGTGAATAACGTTACAGAATAATCTTTATTAGTGTCACAAGTAGGTTTGCATTAATACTGCAATGAAGTTACTGTATAATCCATATGTGTATGCATAATCTATATAGTGTATAATCTGTATGTATACAATCTATGTGCATATATAATCTATATATGAATGATGTTACTGAATAATCTTTATTAGTGTCACAAGTAGGCTTACATTAATACTGCAATGAAGTTACTGTATAATCATAGAATTTCATAGAATTTACAGTTCAGAAGGAGGCCATTCGGCCCATCGAATCTGCACCGGCCCTTGGAAAGAGCACCCTACCCAAGCCCACACCTCCACCCCATCTCCGTAACCCAGCAACCCCATCTAACCTAAGGGCAATTTAGCACGGCCGATCCACCTAACCTGCACGTCTTTGGACTGTGGGAGGAAACCGGAGCACCCGGAGGAAACCCACGCACACACGGGGAGGATGTACAGACTCCGCACAGACAGTGACCCAAGCCGGGAATCGAACCTGGGACCCTGGCGCTGTGAAGCCACAGTGCTAACCATTGTGCTACCATGCTGCCCCTTGGGCATAATCTATATGTGTGTGTATAATCTATATGCTTGTATATTTATAATCTGTATATTGTCATGTGAGAGTACCTTTAAGTAATGGGTGTTTACTACTGCAGTGATGTCAGAGAGTGGGTGGAGCTGAGCTGTCTGTCAGCTTTATACTTTCGTTTTAGGCTGTTTGCTGCAGGGTGGGTTTTAGTTTCGTTTTCAGAGCTGGATAGCTGCAGTCACAGCCAGAAGGTGTATGAATCTCTCTCTGTGATCGAAAGACTGAAAATCGATCCTGGTGATTTAAAGCTAATAACAGTAGTGACTTTAACCTGATGTGCTTCTGGTAAAAGGTGTTTTAAGTCTTATGGATGTCAAAAGGACAGCTTAAGGATTACTTAGTGTTGTATTCTTTGGGGGTTGTATTTGAATTGATGGTTGCTAAGATGTTCACTGTATGTTTTAAAAAGGTTAACTTGAGTTCATAGAATAAACATTGTTTTGCTTTAAAAAAATACTTTTCCATTCCTGCTGTCCCACACCTGTAGAGTGGGCCGTGTGCTCCCCATACCAGTTGTGGGTCAGGTGAACTCCATGATACACTCTGGGGTTCTCTAAACCCTGGCCCATAACAATGAGCAGTGCTCCGAAAGCTAGTGATTCGAAACAAACCTGTCAGACTTTAACCTGGTGTTGTCAGACCCCCCCCCCCCACCCCCGCAGTCCAACGCCGACATCTCCACATCATGGCTTTTCTTTGACACAGGAATAAAGGGAAATGGGGAGGGGCGAGCAATAGAAGTGGGGTCGAGGCTGCAATTGGATCATCCTTGATCTTATTGAACGGCAGAACAGGCTAGATGGACCTAACTTCTGTTTTTTAAAATTATCTCTTGCTGTTTGTGGTCACTCTTCCCCATTGAAACTTGCTACTCATTGCTTTGTAACTGTTAAAAATCGTCGGCAGTTCCTAACCTGGTTTTCCTTTTTTTTTCCAAGTCGGATCTTTGGCAAGTTGTGAGACCAGCTGCGACAGAAAAGTTGTTTTTCCGAACTGTAGCCGGAGAAGGTTCCGCGGGATGAACCACACGCAGCTGATCACTTTTACCCGAGCTAAAGAGAAAGCGGACGGATGGGAAAATGGGCAGCGTCGGAGATCCCCCTCGTCCCGCAGCAGAGACGGGGCTTTGAACGGAGACGAGGCGAAGAGTTTCTATGAGGGCCTTCTGGCGACGAGGAGTGAGGCGGGTGCGAGCTCAGTTCGGAGAAGGAGAGTCATTTGGCGGAAGCCGAGGCCCGAGACTGCCGACGGGCAACGAGATCCGAGGAGCCTTCCCGCGGCAGCGGAGAGGAATGGTCACCTGATGCTGAAGTGTGCTCAAAATGGAGACCTGAAAATGCTTCGCAGCTTGGTGGAGACAGTAATGTGCGATATTGACTTCCGGGACAGCTACTACTGGACTGCAATGATGTGTGCGGCATACAGTGGTCAGGTGGAGGTGGTGCGATACCTACTGCAGCGGGGGGCCGCCTGGGTTGGTGTGTGCGACTCCACCGGTCGGGATGCGTTGGATTTGGCCAGACAAGCTGGGCATGCGGAGATCGTCGCGGCTCTCGAAGAATTCCATACTTATCGGGAGGAGCAGCAAGGTCCGAGGTAAGCGTTTAATCCAACTGGCGGTTTTGCACTTTGCGATCCGATATCAACAGAGTAAGGCGTGAGCCAGCGTCTGTGACATCCCAGGATGTGGATGTGGCGTATTCGTTTTGCCACCAGCCCCTGCAGCCAGCTCCTCGCCTGAAAGCTGCCAGTCACGCTGGGCCATATCGCCACTGGTACTTCCCCCTCTCTGTCGCCCCCAGTGAGTGTTCGGAAACAAACCAGAGCCAATTAGGCACGTTACAGCCTTCCGGTCTCGACATCAAATTCAACAACTTCAGATGATCAGCTCTACCCCACCTCGACCCATTTGTTTTCATCCCATTCCATTTTAACTGTCTTTTACCATTTATTTCGTTCTTGTCTTTCGTTATATTTATTCCCCCCCCCCCCCCCCCCCCGCCAAGGTATCCCCCTTTCCTTACCTTTTCTCCCCTTTGCATCCCCCTTCCCCTCCCCCCACATCTACATCTGTCACAGTTTACCCTCTGATAGTTTCTCTGCTGTTTGGTCTTTCGCACCTTTTATTCTCCCTGGAGACTGTCATTAGCACTCTGTTCCTTTGGTTTCTGTGGCTGTTAGCACTCTGTTCCCTGGGTTTCTGTGGCTATTAGCACTCTGTTCTCTTGGTTTCTGTGGCTATTAGCACTCTGTTCCCTTGGTTTCTGTGGCTATTAGCACTCTCTTCCCTGGGTTTCTGTGGCTATTAGCACTCTGTTCCCTGGGTTTCTGTGGCTATTAGCACTCTGTTCCTTGGTTTCTGTGGCTATTAGCACTCTGTTTCCCTGGTTTCTGTGGCTGTTAACACTCTGTTCCCTTGGTTTCTGTGGCTATTAGCACTCTGTTCCCTTGGTTTCTGTGGCTATTACCAAAGTGCTCCCCCATTGACACTTCTACCACCTGCCCGGCTTCGTTCCCCAGAATTAGGTCAAGCACCGCCCCCCTCTCTTGTAGGACTTTCTACGCACGGGCTTAAAGCAAAAAAGCTCTCCTGTGTGCACTTTAGGAATCCCACCCCCTCTCAGCCTTTCACACTCTGTCTAGCCCAACTAATATTGGTGAAGTTGAAATCCCCGATTCCTTTTACACTTCTCTTGAGGTGACGGAGGATAGACCGGGTAAGGATGGCAGATTTCCTAAAGGGACACTGGGTTTTTTAACGATAATCGGCAATGATTCAGTCATCAAATTTCAATTCTCGATTTTTATTGAATTCAAATGTCACCGTCTGCTGTGGTGGATTTGAACCCGCCTTGCGCTGGCTCTCGGGGTTATTATTCCAGGAACAATACCTCTGAGCCAGAGGTCACTTTATTTGTGTTACCCTGCTGCAGTCAGTGAGGCCGATCTTTAGGATAAAATGCAATGTTGTCCTGTCTCCCGAATGGACGGTGTTCAGTATAATCATTTGAAAATAACAATGGACTGCCCTTAACACTTGCAGGGAGAGGCCACAGCTGAGGAAATTCTGCCAGATTTGTGACGTGGAATACCAGGCGGACAGCGTTGAACAGCACGAGCGGTCGACCGTGCACTTGTTCAACAAGAACGAGAAGCCAGCGCCAACCTACTTCTTCATTCCAGAGACAAACGTGGGCTTCAAAATGATGTTGAAGGAAGGTTGGGACAAGGAAGGGGGCCTTGGACCCGATGGGAAGGGGCAAAGGTTTCCGGTGAAGACGGTACTCAAGAGAGATCAGAAGGGCCTGGGGTTCCAGACGGACCTGAGGCCGAAGGTCACTCACTTCAGCGCCAATGATTCCGGAGCGGTGGAGCGGCCGAGAGACCGCGTCTGCCGAGTGCAGAAGGCTGCGACCGTCAGCAGGAAAGAGGAGCGCAGGAGAGAGGCAAAGGAGAAGGCGTGGGAGAAAGATCTGAGGACTTACATGAATCTTTAAGGCCTGATTTTGAGAGGCGTCGGCTTCTAAAGTGCTTTCGTGTTCGTTGCAAAACTGTTTTGGTCTCCGGCGGAGCTGCTATTCCTGAATCAGAACCGTGAAGTCTCATTTCAACACTTGAGGTTATAGCCCAGCCTGATAACCGTGGCAACGTCGCGAGGGAGTCCAGCCTGATAACCGTGGCGACGTCGCGAGGAAGCGGTGCGCTGCTGCTGTCTCCATCGTGAAACCAAAGCCTGTAAAAGATCCGCAGCTTTTCGATGAGCAGGGAGTTCGCCGTTTCCTGGGTTTCCTCGATCAGACGTTTGAAGTGAACTGGCCAATATTCCTGTTGTTGTTGTTGTTGTTGTTTGCCAGATCTTTCTGTGCATGGGGGGAGGGGCGGGGGGGGGGGGGGGGGGAAACGTGACTAAAGCCTGAAGAGAAATGTGCTAATTGTGCTGAGCAAATGAAAGGCCAGCGACCTGCGCCGTTGTGCGGATGCTGAAAATGTGAAATAAAAACAAGAGAAATTTGAGACATCCGACAGCCGCAGTTATTCGCGCCTCAGTCAAGAAAAGCGTGACTTTGTGATCAGTGATCCGCTATCGCAGCCTCCGTAATACTTGGCTGAAACCGTTCAGGATGGAAGTATTGTTACAGCCCAATCAGCTTATTGGCCCAGAGTTTTACCTTGCTCGAGCCGTCGTGCAAGCGCGTGAACCCGCGTGAGATGGTGTTGGCCGTGGGCCCCGACATCATCGCGCAATCGGGTAATAGTTTGGAGAGCGAGTGAGAGTGGGACCCGTGCCCACCGGCGATCAGGATGGCAATTTAGTCCATCAGGGGAGGGCCAATTGAACAAAGCCCGTCTGCTGCCGAGGCAGGGGAGAGCCAGGCGGACTTAACACTTTAGCTGCAACCTCGACCCAGGATGTGACGGGACTGTCCTCCACTCCCATCTGCACAACACATTCCCATGTTCCTTTTCCTCAATGTTCTCACATCCCGCAGGATTGTTTCCCTCATTCTTAACCACTGTAATCCCACAAGTCCCGAAAGACGTGCTGTTAGGTGGATTGGACATTCTGAATTCTCCCTCTGTGTCCCCGAACAGGCGCCGGAATGTGGCGACTAGGGGATATTCACAGTAACTTCATTGCACCGTTACTGTAAGCCTACTTGTGACAATAATAAAGATTACTGTTGTTTAATTGGACTAAATTCTTTGTTCACATTGTACTGGATGCCGGGTAAGGAGTCTGAAACTTAACAACTGTGGAGGAATCAAAAAAAGTGGTGGGGAGGTAGAGTTTGGTGTATATGTGTAATTTACTGCCGAGCTCCTGGATGGTATCACCGATGGGCAGAATGCGGATGAGAGATAAGAGGGGGCCGAGCTTTGGTGAGAGGTTGTTTGAGCTGCTAGAGATATCATTGCAAGTTAATATTTAAAAAGACATCAAGGATGGCTGGGCAGGTGATGTGTTGTGGCTGCAACAAGAGGCAGCTCCTGGGCACTGCTCCAGGGTCTGCACAACGTGTTTGCGGCTCCAGGAAATTTGTGAGTCATTGGGCTGGAGGTTGAGCTTCGGACATGGTGGCTCCAGGGAGCGAGGGAGTTACCCGAACCCTTTGTTTCAGGAAGTGCTCACACCCCTTCGGATAGGGTCTTCTGATTTGTAAAGTGGTCAGGGATAGGGTGGGTGGGAATTGGGGATATATACAAGTGGCTGGGGGAGCAGGGAGGCGAGCGGGTGGTGAAGATCAAGGAGAAATGGGAGGCGGAGTTGGGAATGGAGATCAATTGGGGGAGTACGGAGTGAGGCATTGCGAAGGGTAAACGGGACCTCCTCTTGTCCAAGGATGAGCCTGATACTGTTTAAGGTGGTGCACAGGGTGCATGTGACTCGGGCGAGAATGAGTGGGTTCTTTCAGGGGGTAGCAGATGAGTGTGAGAGGTGTGGGCGGGGGTCAGCGAATCACACGCACATGTTTTGGGGCTGTGAAAAATTGGGAAGATTCTGGGCGGGAGTGTTCGGGGTCTTATCCAGGATAGTGGAGGAGGGAGTGGACCCGGACCCTTTGGTGGTGATATTTGGGGTCTCAGAGAAGCCGGAGCTCATGGAGAGGAGGGAGGCCGATGTCGTGGCCTTCGCCTCTCTGATTGCACGGCGGCGAATTTTGCTGGAGTGGCGGTCGGCATCGCCACCGGGGGGTAGCAGCTTGGTTGGGTGACCTGTACGACTTCCTGCGGTTAGAGAAGATAAAGTATGAGTTATGGGGCTCTGCAGGGGGTTTGATGTTTGTGACCGTGTTTGAGGGGCTGTTCGTCGCAGGCGAGGGGGGGGGGGGTGAAAAAGGGGAAAAGTCTGTACAGACTATAGTTAATTGCTGGGAAGTATGTTTCCCGGGATGTTTATTCGCTGTAACCTGTTTTGACACATGTTTGTAATAAAATACATCTTTTTTAAAAAAAAGGAGTGTTGATCAGGGTAATGCATTTGATGTGGTATATATGGACTTCAGCAAGACTTTTGATAAGGTCCCTCATGGCAGACTCAAGTAAGACCCCAGGGCTTCGGTGCTGGGGCCCTTGCTGTTTACAGTGTTCATTAACGATCTGAACTAAAATGTAGAGGGCATGCTGAAGATGTTTGCGGACGACATGAAACTGGTGGGGTGGCTAATAGGAGGATAACCGTAGGTCCCAGGAGGCTAGTCGTGGACTGGTCAGGTGGGCAAATGGAATTCAACCTGGAGAAGTGTGCGGTAGTGCACGTGGGGAGGGCTCACAAGGCAAAGGAATTACACTATGAATGCAGGATCCTGGAATACCGAAGATCAGAAAGATTTTGAAGTGCGTATCCACCCACACATCGCCGAAGGTGCAAGGACAGCTAGATAAGGTAGTTAGGAAGGCATACGGGACGTTTGCGTCTATTCGCCAAGGCAATTAATCCAAGAGCAGTGAGGTTATGATGGAGCTGTATAAAACACTGGTTAGGACACAGCTAGAGTACCCTGTGCAGTCCTCGTCGCCACACTATAGGAAGGATGTGATTGCGCTGGAGAGGGTGCGGAGGAGATTCACCAGGATGCTGTCTGGGCTGAGTTACGAGGAGATAGGAATGGGATAGGGCTGTTTTCCTTGGAGCAGCGAAGGTTGAGAGGGGACCTGATCAAAGTCAATAAGATTATGAGGGGCATCGATCGGGTGGATGTGAAGGCACTTTTTCCATCAGTAGAAGGGTCAGTAACCAGGGCGCACAGATTTAAGGTAAGAGATAGAAGAGGGTAAACTGTCAATCACAGCCTAGTAAAATCAGTATCAAAGAGAAGTGAATGAATGACTTGCAGTCAGACATCAGCAAGACCGGCTGCTGCCAGATCCGCATGGCCCGATCTCCAATTCAACCCCCACCCCCCCTCCCCCCGCAGACATGGGCAACACCCCCAATTCTGGACCCAGGAGGGGCAACCTCCCCCCCACCCCAGCCCCGCCCATCACTAAATGTCCGCGTCACATCCCGCCCCCCCCCCCCCACAAACTCCTCCACCATGCAGGATCTACCCCCCCCCCCCCCCCCCCCCGCCCCGTCCATCCTCATTGGCATCAGGGCACTAAGGGCCTGGTTTAGCACAGTGGGCTAAGCAGCTGGCTTGCGCGGGTTCAATTCCCGTACCGGCCTCCCCGAACAGGCGCCGGAATGTGGCGACTAGGGGCTTTTCACAGTAACTTCATTTGAAGCCTGTTTGTGACAATAAGCGATTTTCATTTCATCCACGTTCTGCCCCCCCCCCTCCCCCAGTGAACATACCCGCTAAGGAGTCGCTGAAAGCCCCTGCCACCTTTCAGCCCCTCTCCCCCACCCTTCATACACCTCCATCCATCGCAAACCCCTTTCGTTCCCCCACCTTTCTTGGCCATGGCCCCCCCCCCCACCCCATGGCACTGCTTCTGGCACCTCTCCAATGCCAACTTGTCAGCCCTGCAGTGAGGTACCAGGCCCCCTCTCCCCGACCACCCAGGGGATCCAATGGAGTCCGAGCTCCCCGACGTGATCATCGTGCCTCGTCTCCGTTGACGGAGACCGGATTCACGCCGCCCTCCCCGCTGTGCCGATGGAGACCCTCCCGGAAGCCAGGAGACTCCGACCTCGGAGGGGCTGCGCCGATTTAAATGAGTTTCCAGACTCATTTCAGCTCGTGAGTCTGGTTCCCACCCAGCGAGGATATGACCCTGACCAGGAGCATCGCAGCCTGTCCGGCACCTGCGGCGAACTGCATTTCGGAGCTCTCCCGCTATTCTCCGGGAATAGTGAGAGGTGCACCACGAACAGTGCGGGCCAGAATCACCCCCCCAATAGCTTATTATTGTTACATCATCAGTGATCTCAGGACCCCGGAGAGAAATGCATCCTGGGAGGAGCCTCGTGTTTATCTATCCCAGGTAGGTGTCTACAGTGAAGAATATATTTGGAAATGTCTCAGAGAGACAGATTTTTAATCTGTGAGGGAGTCGAGGGTTACGGGGATGAGGCGGGAAAGTGGAGTTGAGGATTAGCACATCAGATCGGTCATGATCTCATGGTCTGGTGTAGCAGACTCGATGGGCCGAATGTCCGACTTCTGCCCCTCGTCTGATGGTCTTAGTTGTATGTGCTTTGGTCTGTCACTAAAGTTAATATGATAATCTTTATTGTCGCAATAGGCTTACATTAACACTGCAGTGAAGTTACTGTGAAAAGCCCCTAGTCGCCACACTCCGGTGCCTGTTCGTGTACACGGGAGGGAGAATTCAGAATGTCCAATTCACCTAACAGCACATCTTCCGGGACTTGTGGGAGGAAACCGGAGTACCCGGAGGAAACCCACGCAGACACGGGGAGAAGGTGCAGACTCCGCACAGACAGTGACCCAAGCCGGGAATCGAACCCGGGACCCTGGCGCTGTGAAGCAACAGTGCTAACCACTGTGCTACCGTGCCTCCCATTTAAAACCTGAAACTATGAATCCTGTCACAACTGTTACTTAAATCCTTGTACCCAAGGACAGTTCCAGAACAAACTTCCAGTGGTTAATGCTATTGGTCTACTTCTGCATCTTGGAACTCCCTCCCTCCCTAACAGCACAGTGGGTGTACCTACACCACATGGACTGCAGCGGTTGAAGAAGGCAGCTCACCACCATCTTCGTCCACATCCCCGTAAATGAATAAAAGAAAAGGTACACCCACCGTGCTGTTAGGGTGGGAGATCCAGGATTTGGACTCGGCGACACTGAAGGAACGGCCGATATATTTCCCAGTCGGGATGGGGAGTGACTTGGAGGGGAACCTCCAGGTGGGGGTGATCCCAGGTATCTGCTGCTCTTGTCCTTCTAGATGGTGGTGGCCGTGGGTTTGGAAGGTGCTGCCTGAGGAACCTCGGTGAGTTCCTGCAGTGAACCTTGTCGATGGTGCACACGGCTGACACTGTCCATCGGAGGGGGAGGGAGTGAATGTTTGTGGAAGGGACGCCAATCAAGCGGGGCTGCTTTGTCCGGGATGGTGTGGAGCTCCTCGAGTTAGCAGCTGGTTAGCAACCAATCAAGAGGCAGGAGCGGGTGGAAAGAAAACTAAAACCTTTATTTATTTTTTTTGAAAATTGTTGGTTTACTCGATTGAAATTTCTTCACAAGCAATTTAAACATTTTGGAGCTAAACAGAGGAGAAAATTAATTGGAAAAGAAAATGTCAACATCCGTAGCAAGTCAGTCTAATCAACTGTTCATCAGGAAGTCAAAAATCATGATATCCCTTCATAAGACTGGAGAGAGGGATACAGAGCAAAGGGGGAGGTAAGCAATGTGGCATCATAGAACTGGACAGCGCAGTACAGGCCCTTCGGCCCACAATGTTGTGCCCAACTAGTCTGAAACTAAGATCAAATCAACCTCCTCCCAATCGTTCTCGTGCCCTCCATGTGCCTATCCAATATCCGCTTGAAAGTTCCTAAAGTGTCCGACTCCACTACCATAGCTGGGAGTGCGTTCCACGCCCCAACCACTCTCTGAGTAAAGAACCTACCTCTGACATCCCTCCTATATCTTCCACCATGAACCTTATAGTAATGCCCCGTGTAACAGCTACATCCATAGATTATCATAGAATTTACAGTGCAGAAGGAGGCCATTCGGCCCATCGAGTCTGCACCGGCTCTTGGAAAGAGCACCCTACCCAAGGTCAACACCTCCACCCTATCCCCATAGCCCAGTAATCCCACCCAACACTAAGGGCAATTTTGGACACTAAGGGCAATTTATCACGGCCAATCCACCTAACCTGCACATCTTTGGACTGTGGGAGGAAACCGGAGCACCCGGAGGAAACCCATGCACACATGGGGAGGATGTGCAGACTCCGCACAGATAGTGACCCAGCGGGGAATCGAACCTGGGACCCTGGAGCTGTGAAGCAATTGTGCTATCCACAATGCTACCGTGCTGCCCACCCGAGGAAAAAGTCGCTGAACGTCCACTCTATTCCTCTCATCATCTTATTCCCGCATTCGCCTTCCCATTCCCGCATTCCACGTTTCCACCTGTTGCCCCAGAGACTAATACGAGGAATGTGTCCGCTGGAGTTCAGAGGAGAGAGGAGACTTGATCGAAGACCCTGAGGGGGTGCTGACGGGGTGGGTGTGGAGAGGGCGTTTCCTCTTGTGGGAGAATCCAGAACGAGGGGGGTCACTGTTTACAAATAACGGGTCGTCCGTTTAAGACGGCGATGAAGAGATTTTTTTCTCAGAGGGTGGTGAGTCTCTGGAACTCTCTTCCTCAAAGGGTCAGTGGAAGCAGAATACTTTTAAGGCCAAGCTGGATAGATTCTTGATTAACAAAGGGGGGGGGGCAGGAAGCTGGGGTTGAGGTCACAATCCGATCAGCCCCAATCTCATTGAATGGGGGAACAGACACAAGGGGCCGAGTGGCCTGACTCCTGCTCCTAATTAGAATGCTTCCCACCTGGCTCCTGATTAATGCTGTCCCCCCCCCCCCCCCCCCCCCCCCCCCCCCACTGTGATCACATGTCACTGTGCACATAGTAAAATGGGGGATTACCCTTCTCGACATTCTGAACGTTCAATAAATAAGCCAACGAAACACGGGGCGAGCGATTCGGTTCGTAATGAGCTTGAGCGTTCAATAGCATTATTTACATCATCCATCCAGAAACGGTGTAACTGGAATATCTAAATGAGCCGCACCAAAAAGCATGTGGAAGAATAAAACAGGGAGAAGTTGGGGGCATTCGGAATCAAGACCAAGAGAAGCTGAGAGGCGGATTCGGGGCTTCAGCGTAACCTGTAAGAGAAGCAAATAGATCTTAATACAGCGGGAACGGGGCAGGCTGCACCATCACCTTCTCAAGGGCAACTGGACACTGCAATTCATGTGGCGTTCACATCGTCGGACGGGACATGATATGATTTTCCTAACTTTTATGTCGATTGAATTTTTATATCTGCTGCAGTAATGTTCTCAAACCCCTGGGTTCAGCTACAGGCGGTAGGTGCGTCTGCAAAAAGGCGCAATTGAGATGTCATAAAAGTGAGATCATCGTTCATTCCAACCGGGTGTTTGTTTTAAAGAACAAAGAAATGTACAGCACAGGAACAGGCCCTTCGGCCCTCCAAGCCCGTGCCGACCATACTGCCCAACTAAACTACAATCTTCTACACTTCCTGGGTCCGTATCCTTCTATTCCCATCCTATTCATATATTTGTCAAGATGCCCCTTAAATGTCCCTATCGTCCCTGCTTCCACTACCTCCTCCGGTAGTGAGTTCAAGGCACCCACTACCCTCTGCGTAAAAAACTTGCCTCGTACATCTACTCTAAACCTTGCCCCTCTCACCTTAAACCTATGCCCCCTAGTAATTGACCCCTCTACCCTGGGGAAAAGCCTCTGACTATCCACTCTGTCTATGCCCCTCATAATTTTGTATACCTCTATCAGGTCGCCCCTCAATCTCCTTCGTTCCAGTGAAAACAAACCGAGTTTATTCAATCGCTCCTCATAGCTTATGCCCTCCATACCAGGCAACATTCTGGTAAATCTCTTCTGCACCCTCTCTAAAGCCTCCACATCCTTCTGGTAGTGTGGCGACCAGAATTGAACACTATACTCCAAGTGTGGCCTAACTAAGGTTCTATACAGCTGCAACATGACTTGCCAATTCTTATACTCAATGCCCCGGCCAATGAAGGCAAGCATGCCGTATGCCTTCTTGACTACCTTCTCCACCTGTGTTGCCCCTTTCAGTGACCTGTGGACCTGTACTCCTAGATCTCTTTGACTTTCAATACTCTTGAGGGTTCTACCATTCACTGTATATTCCCTACCTGCATTAGACCTTCCAAAATGCATTACCTCACATTTGTCCGGATTAAACTCCATCTGCCATCTCTCCGCCCAAGTCTCCAGACAATCTAAATCCTGCTGTATCCTCAGACAGTCCTCATCGCTATCCGCAATTCCACCAACCTTTGTGTCATCTGCAAACTTACTAATCAGACCAGTTACATTTTCCTCCAAATCATTTATATATACTACAAAGAGCAAAGGTCCCAGCACTGATCCCTGTGGAACACCACTGGTCACAGCCCTCCAATGAGAAAAGCATCCCTCCATTGCTACCCTCTGCCTTCTATGGCCTAGCCAGTTCTGTATCCACCTTGCCAGTTCACCCCTGATCCCGTGTGACTTCACCTTTTGTACTAGTCTACCATGAGGGACCTTGTCAAAGGCCTTACTGAAGTCCATATAGACAACATCTACTGCCCTACCTGCATCAATCATCTTAGTGACCTCCTCGAAAAACTCTATCAAGTTAGTGAGACACGACCTCCCCTTCACAAAACCGTGCTGCCTCTCACTAATACGCCCATTTGCTTCCAAATGGGAGTAGATCCTGTCTCTAAGAATTCTCTCCAGTAATTTCCCTACCACTGAAGTAAGGCTCACCGGCCTGTAGTTCCCGGGATTATCCTTGCTACCCTTCTTAAACAGAGGAACAACATTGGCTATTCTCCAGTCCTCCGGGACATCCCCTGAAGACAGCGAGGATCCAAAGATTTCTGTCAAGGCCTCAGCAATTTCCTCTCCAGCCTCCTTCAGTATTCTGGGGTAGATCCCATCAGGCCCTGGGGACTTATCTACCTTAATATTTTTTAAGACACCCAACACCTCGTCTTTTTGGATCACAATGTGACCCAGGCTATCTACACCCCCTTCTCCAGACTCAACATCTACCAATTCCTTCTCTTTGGTGAATACTGATGCAAAGTATTCATTTAGTACCTCGCCCATTTCCTCTGGCTCCACACATAGATTCCCTTGCCTATCCTTCAGTGGGCCAACCCTTTCCCTGGCTACCCTCTTGCTTTTTATGTACGTGTAAAAAGCCTTGGGATTTTCCTTAACCCTATTTGCTAATGACTTTTCGTGACCCCTTCTAGCCCTCCTGACTCCTTGCTTAAGTTCCTTCCTACTTTCCTTATATGCCACACAGGCTTCGTCTGTTCCCAGCCTCTTAGCCCTGACAAATGCCTCCTTTTTCTTTTTGACGAGGCCTACAATATCACTCGTCATCCAAGGTTCCCGAAAATTGCCGTATTTATCTTTCTTCCTCACAGGAACATGCCGGTCCTGTATTCCTTTCAACTGACACTTGAAAGCCTCCCACATGTCAGATGTTGATTTGCCCTCAAACATCCGCCCCCAATCTATGTTCTTCAGTTCCCGCCTAATATTGTTATAATTAGCCTTCCCCCAATTTAGCACATTCATCCTCGGACCACTCTTATCCTTGTCCACCAGTACTTTAAAACTTACTGAATTGTGGTCACTGTTACCGAAATGCTCCCCTACTGAAACATCTACCACCTGGCCGGGCTCATTCCCCAATACCAGGTCCAGTACCACCCCTTCCCTAGTTGGACTGTTTACATATTGTTTTAAGAAGCCCTCCTGGATGCTCCTTACAAACTCCGCCCCGCCTAAGCCCCTGGCACTAAGTGAGTCCCAGTCAATATTGGGGAAGTTGAAGTCTCCCATCACCACAACCCTGTTGTTTTTACTCTTTTCCAAAATCTGTCTACCTATCTGCTCCTCTATCTCCCGCTGGCTGTTGGGAGGCCTGTAGTATACCCCCAACATTGTGACTGCACCCTTCTTATTCCTGATCTCTACCCATATAGCCTCACTGCCCTCTGAGGTGTCCTCTCGCAGTATAGCTGTGATATTCTCCCGAACAAGTAGCGCAACTCCACTTCCCCTTTTACATCCCCCTCTATCCCGCCTGAAACATCTAAATCCTGGAACGTTTAGCTGCCAAACCTGCCCTTCCCTCAACCAGGTCTCTGTAATGGCAACAACATCATAGTTCCAAGTAGTAATCCAAGCTCTAAGTTCATCTGCCTTACCCGTAATGCTCCTTGCATTAAAACATATGCACTTCAGGCCAGCAGACCCGCTGTGTTCAGCAACTTCTCCCCGTCTGCTCTGCCTCAGAGCCACACTGTCCCTATTCCCTAGTTCTCCCTCAATGCTCTCACCTTCTGACCTATTGCTCCCGTGCCCACCCCCCTGCCATACTAGTTTAAACCCTCCCGTGTGACACTAGCAAACCTCGCGGCCAGGACTTTGTTATGATTGCTGGAGATTCCCCAGAGAGTAGGTAATTTACGACACTGAGGTTTAGGTAAGCAGGCCATGGGATCTGATAAAGGTGATGTAATGGAAGGAGCCAGGTCTGACTGTATTTTTTTGGAGTGTGATATAGGCTTTAGAATTTGCTAGGTGTTTGCCAAATGGCGTCAGGTTAAGCAGTTGCCTGACACAGACAGAAGGAATGTACAGGCTGCGTTCCTCAAAACCTCTCTCTTTCTTCGAGTAGTCTTTCCAAGCTTTCCAGTATCTATACAAGTGTACAGCAAGTACCCCTGTCTTTGCTAACTTCTATTTACAAGTTTTATTTTTAACCTGAAATGGGCTTTGCTTAAACGGTATAGAGAAGGTATAAGTTATTAGCAAAAAGGGTTTCTTTTCATTTTAAGAATTGTTTAACTGTGAATTGAAAAGATATTTTCTGCGATCTAAATGTTGTTTAATCCAATGTTCAGAATAAAGTCTGTTTCAATATAAAATATACCGATTGGTGAGTCGAATAACTTTGGAGCGAAATATCCTTTCCTCAGAGTTATAAAAATTAAAGAAAGCGTTTGGGGTTCTTGTCCGATATCCGAACAAATGTTTGGGTTTGGTCCGTGATCCTAACAATGATGAGAAATACCAATGATCACACCTTTAGATTGTGACAGTGACAGTGAACATATGTAAAACCGTCACAGCTAAGTAGCGTTCACTGCTATCAGCAACCTCGCCCAGTGGCCACCGCGGCCACTTCTAACATAAAGACCGGTCCAAAATCAAACAGTTTACTGATCCTTCAACAGTGAGTCCGGGTCCAGATAGAGACTGGTTCACAGTGAGTCTGTGTCTAGTATAGAGACTGGTTCACAGTGAGTCTGTGTCTAGTATAGAGACTGGTTCACAGTGAGTCTGTGTCTAGTATAGAGACTGGTTCACAGTGAGTCTGTGTCTAGTATAGAGACTGGTTCACAGTGAGTCTGTGTCTAGTATAGAGACTGGTTCACAGTGAGTCTGTGTCTAGTATAGAGACTGGTTCACAGTGAGTCTGTGTCTAGTATAGAGACTGGTTCACAGTGAGTCTGTGTCTAGTATAGAGACTGGTTCACAGTGAGTCTGTGTCTAGTATAGAGACTGGTTCACAGTGAGTCTGTGTCTAGTATAGAGACTGGTTCACAGTGAGTCTGTGTCTAGTATAGAGACTGGTTCACAGTGAGTCTGTGTCTAGTATAGAGACTGGTTCACAGTGAGTCTGTGTCTAGTATAGAGACTGGTTCACAGTGAGTCTGTGTCTAGTATAGAGACTGGTTCACAGTGAGTCTGTGTCTAGTATAGAGACTGGTTCACAGTGAGTCTGTGTCTAGTATAGAGACTGGTTCACAGTGAGTCTGTGTCTAGTATAGAGACTGGTTCACAGTGAGTCTGTGTCTAGTATAGAGACTGGTTCACAGTGAGTCTGTGTCTAGTATAGAGACTGGTTCACAGTGAGTCTGTGTCTAGTATAGAGACTGGTTCACAGTGAGTCTGTGTCTAGTACAGAGACTGGTTCACAGTGAGTCTGTGTCTAGTATAGAGACTGGTTCACAGTGAGTCAGTGTCTAGTACAGAGACTGGTTCACAGTGAGTCTGTGTCTAGTATAGAGACTGGTTCACAGTGAGTCTGTGTCTAGTATAGAGACTGGTTCACAGTGAGTCTGTGTCTAGTATAGAGACTGGTTCACAGTGAGTCTGTGTCTAGTATAGAGACTGGTTCACAGTGAGTCTGTGTCTAGTATAGAGACTGGTTCACAGTGAGTCTGTGTCTAGTATAGAGACTGGTTCACAGTGAGTCAGTGTCTAGTATAGAGACTGGTTCACACTGAGTCACTGTCTAGTATAGAGACTGGTTCACAGTGAGTCTGTGTCTAGTATAGAGACTGGTTCACAGTGAGTCTGTGTCTAGTATAGAGACTGGTTCACAGTGAGTCTGTGTCTAGTATAGAGACTGGTTCACAGTGAGTCAGTGTCTAGTATAGAGACTGGTTCACAGTGAGTCTGTGTCTAGTATAGAGACTGGTTCACAGTGAGTCAGTGTCTAGTATAGAGACTGGTTCACAGTGAGTCTGTCTGGTATAGAGACTGGTTCACAGTGAGTCTGTGTCTAGTATAGAGACTGGTTCACAGTGAGTCTGTGTCTAGTATAGAGACTGGTTCACAGTGAGTCTGTGTCTAGTATAGAGACTGGTTCACAGTGAGTCTGTGTCTAGTATAGAGACTGGTTCACAGTGAGTCTGTGTCTGGTATAGAGACTGGTTCACAGTGAGTCTGTGTCTAGTATAGAGACTGGTTCACACTGAGTCTGTGTCTAGTATAGAGACTGGTTCACTGTGAGTCTGTGTCTAGCATAGAGACTGGTTCACAGTGAGTCAGTGTCTAGTGTAGAGACTGGTTCACAGTGAGTCTGTGTCTAGTATAGAGACTGGTTCACAGTGAGTCAGTGTCTAGTATAGAGACTGGTTCACAGTGAGTCAGTGTCTAGTGTAGAGACTGCTTCACAGTGAGTCTGTGTCTAGTATAGAGACTGGTTCACAGTGAGTCAGTGTCTAGTATAGAGACTGGTTCACAGTGAGTCTGTGTCTAGTATAGAGACTGGTTCACAGTGAGTCTGTGTCTAGTATAGAGACTGGTTCACAGTGAGTCAGTGTCTAGTATAGAGACTGGTTCACACTGAGTCTGTGTCTAGTATAGAGACTGGTTCACAGTGAGTCTGTGTCTAGTATAGAGACTGGTTCACAGTGAGTCAGTGTCTAGTATAGAGACTGGTTCACAGTGAGTCTGTGTCTAGTATAGAGACTGGTTCACAGTGAGTCTGTGTCTAGTATAGAGACTGGTTCACAGTGAGTCAGTGTCTAGTATAGAGACTGGTTCACAGTGAGTCTGTCTGGTATAGAGACTGGTGCACAGTGAGTCTGTGTCTAGTATAGAGACTGGTTCACAGTGAGTCTGTGTCTAGTATAGAGACTGGTTCACAGTGAGTCTGTGTCTAGTATAGAGACTGGTTCACAGTGAGTCTGTGTCTAGTATAGAGACTGGTTCACAGTGAGTCTGTGTCTGGTATAGAGACTGGTTCACAGTGAGTCTGTGTCTAGTATAGAGACTGGTTCACACTGAGTCTGTGTCTAGTATAGAGACTGGTTCACTGTGAGTCTGTGTCTAGCATAGAGACTGGTTCACAGTGAGTCAGTGTCTAGTGTAGAGACTGCTTCACAGTGAGTCTGTGTCTAGTATAGAGACTGGTTCACAGTGAGTCAGTGTCTAGTATAGAGACTGGTTCACAGTGAGTCAGTGTCTAGTGTAGAGACTGCTTCACAGTGAGTCTGTGTCTAGTATAGAGACTGGTTCACAGTGAGTCAGTGTCTAGTATAGAGACTGGTTCACAGTGAGTCTGTGTCTAGTATAGAGACTGGTTCACAGTGAGTCTGTGTCTAGTATAGAGACTGGTTCACAGTGAGTCAGTGTCTAGTTATAGAGACTGGTTCACACTGAGTCTGTGTCTAGTATAGAGACTGGTTCACAGTGAGTCTGTGTCTAGTATAGAGACTGGTTCACAGTGAGTCTGTGTCTAGTATAGAGACTGGTTCACAGTGAGTCAGTGTCTAGTGTAGAGACTGGTTCACAGTGAGTCTGTGTCTAGTATAGAGACTGGTTCACAGTGAGTCTGTGTCTAGTATAGAGACTGGTTCACAGTGAGTCTGTGTCTAGTATAGAGACTGGTTCACAGTGAGTCTGTGTCTAGTATAGAGACTGGTTCACAGTGAGTCAGTGTCTAGTATAGAGACTGGTTCACACTGAGTCTGTGTCTAGTATAGAGACTGGTTCACTGTGAGTCTGTGTCTAGTATAGAGACTGGTTCACTGTGAGTCTGTGTCTAGTATAGAGACTGGTTCACACTGAGTCTGTGTCTAGTATAGAGACTGGTTCACTGTGAGTCTGTGTCTAGTATAGAGACTGGTTCACAGTGAGTCTGTGTCTAGTATAGAGACTGGTTCACAGTGAGTCTGTGTCTAGTATAGAGACTGGTTCACAGTGAGTCAGTGTCTAGTATAGAGACTGGTTCACAGTGAGTCAGTGTCTAGTATAGAGACTGGTTCACAGTGAGTCAGTGTCTAGTATAGAGACTGGTTCACAGTGAGTCTGTGTCTAGTATAGAGACTGGTTCACAGTGAGTCTGTGTCTAGTATAGAGACTGGTTCACACTGAGTCTGTGTCTAGTATAGAGACTGGTTCACTGTGAGTCTGTGTCTAGTATAGAGACTGGTTCACTGTGAGTCTGTGTCTAGTATAGAGACTGGTTCACACTGAGTCTGTGTCTAGTATAGAGACTGGTTCACTGTGAGTCTGTGTCTAGTATAGAGACTGGTTCACAGTGAGTCTGTGTCTAGTATAGAGACTGGTTCACAGTGAGTCTGTGTCTAGTATAGAGACTGGTTCACAGTGAGTCAGTGTCTAGTATAGAGACTGGTTCACAGTGAGTCAGTGTCTAGTATAGAGACTGGTTCACAGTGAGTCAGTGTCTAGTATAGAGACTGGTTCACAGTGAGTCTGTGTCTAGTATAGAGACTGGTTCACAGTGAGTCTGTGTCTAGTATAGAGACTGGTTCACACTGAGTCTGTGTCTAGTATAGAGACTGGTTCACTGTGAGTCTGTGTCTAGTATAGAGACTGGTTCACTGTGAGTCTGTGTCTAGTATAGAGACTGGTTCACAGTGAGTCTGTGTCTAGTATAGAGACTGGTTCACAGTGAGTCTGTGTCTAGTATAGAGACTGGTTCACAGTGAGTCAGTGTCTAGTATAGAGACTGGTTCACAGTGAGTCAGTGTCTAGTATAGAGACTGGTTCACAGTGAGTCAGTGTCTAGTATAGAGACTGGTTCACTGTGAGTCTGTGTCTAGTATAGAGACTGGTTCACAGTGAGTCTGTGTCTAGTATAGAGACTGGTTCACAGTGAGTCTGTGTCTAGTATAGAGACTGGTTCACTGTGAGTCTGTGTCTAGTATAGAGACTGGTTCACTGTGAGTCTGTCTCGTATAGAATAGTCCAGACGGGTGGAACTGTGTTTGTTCTGCTGTGTATCTTTGTAAATCTTGAAAGTTTATGTGGTTATCCACATCATCCATTGGCTTGGAAAGTGAGCCAATTTGAATCGTCACTTTGTGGTATCTTCCTGTTCAGCTTTGGTGTGTTCAGTGTCGGTGCAAATCTGTGACTGATGGGAACAGGGAATGTAACCCAGCAAGAGGTAGAATTCCAATTTAAACCTACCGACACACAACTCGGAAGCTGGCAAAACCCGATATCTTCAGCTTCTTTTCTCCTGTAAGAAAAAGATTGTCGAGAACGTAACATCGTTTGTGGGATTGTCTCAGATTTGCGATCAGAGTGTGGCAGAGGAGGGCACTGTGTCACCATCAGCAGCTGGAGGCCTGTTCCCCTGTCCTCCCTGCACAGAGTCAGAGTTTCCCATTTCTGGGTGGGATGGGATGGAGAAATGGTGCAAGTGGAGAGGGGAATGGGTGGTATTCCTTCAGTCCTGTGCCGCAGTGTCACAGAGTCCACCATCGTTTATTGTTTTTATATCTTTAAGGAATGTGGGCCCCGCTGGCCAGGCCAGCATTTATTGTCCATCCCTAATTGCCCCTTGACAAGGTGGTGCTGAGCTGCTGTCTTGAAGCCGCTGCAGTCCCCGAGGTGTAGGTACACCCACCGTGCTGTTAGGGAGGGAGCTCCGGGATTTGGAGCCGGCGACACTGAAGGAACGGCCGATATATTTCCCCGTCGGGATGGGGAGTGACTTGGAGGGGAACCTCCAGGTGGGGGTGATCCCAGGTATCTGCTGCTCTTGTCCTTCTAGATGGTGGTGGCCGTGGGTTTGGAAGGTGCTGCCTGAGGAACCTCGGTGAGTTCCCGCAGTGAATCTTGTCGATGGTGCACACGGCTGACACTGTCCATCGGAGGGGGAGGGAGTGAATGTTTGTGGAAGGGACGCCAATCAAGCGGGGCTGCTTTGTCCGGGATGGTGTGGAGCTTCCTGAGTGTTGTTGGAACTGAGCTCATCCAGGCAAGTGGAGAGTTTTCCATCACACTCCTGACTTGTGCCTTGTAGATGGTGGACAGGCTTTGGGGGGTCAGGAGGTGAGTTTCTCTCCGCTGGATTCCCAGCCTCTGACCTCATTTGGCCCCAGTGTTTATGTGGCCGGGTCCAGTTCAGTTTCTGATCAATGGTAACCCCCAGGATGTTAATGGTGGGGGATTCAGCGATGGTAATGTCATTGAATGTCAAGGGACGAAGGTTAGATCATCTTTTGCCTGTCGTGTTGTGCGCGAATCTCCTGAGGTACTCCTAACACCCTAGGGTGCCCCACCCTTGTGTCCTGTCTCTGCGATTGCTGGAAGCAGGTCAGGAGCTGCCCCGAGCAGCAGGAATGACCAGGTCAGCTGCAACTCCCTCTGGAGGACAGATATTGGCCGTGAATGCCTGTGACATGGCCTTGGTTAATGTAAATACTCCTGTTGCTCACCTTGGCTTCATCCACTGAGTTAACGATGAGAGGATAAACTGAAATACAATAAAACACAGTCGGTGTGTGACCTTTGAGCGCTCTATCAACAACTACAACAACTATATTTCAAAGCAGGCATTTTAAAATGATATACACTCCAAACGCTTTCCACGGGAGAGGAAAGCAGCAGGAATTTCGCACATATTAAGGCAGGTGACCAGTTACAGAAGGTCCACAGAGAAGAGAGACTGGAGGAGGTTCCAGAGATAGGGAGGGTTGTAGGGGCTGGAGGACGTTACAGAGATAGGGAGGGTTGTGGGGGCTGGAGGAGGTTACAGAGATAGGGAAAGTTGTGGAGACTGGAGGAGGTTACAGAGATAGGGAGGGTTGCAGGGGCTTGAGGAGGTTACAGAGATAGGGAGGGTTGCAGGGGACTGGAGGAGGTTACAGAGATAGGGAGGGTTGTGGGGGCTGGAGGAGGTTACAGAGATAGGGAGAGTTGTAGGGGCTGGAGAAGGTTACAGAGATAGGGAGGGTTGTAGGGTGCTGGAGGAGGTTACAGAGATAGGGTGGGTTGTGGGGGCTGGAGGACGTTACAGTGATAGGGAGGGTTGTAGCGGCTGGAGAAGGTTACAGAGATAGGGAGGGTTGTGGGGGCTGGAGGACGTTACAGTGATAGGTAGGGTTGTAGGGGCTGGAGAAGGTTACAGAGATAGGGAGGGTTGTAGGGGCTGGAGGAGGTTACAGAGATAGGGAGAGTTGTGGGGGCTGGAGGAGGTTACAGATATAGGGAGGGGCGTAGGGGCTGGAGGAGTTTGCAGAGATAGGGAGAGTTGTAGGGTGCTGGAGGAGGTTACAGAGATTGGGAGTGTTGCAGTGGCCAGGAGAAGGTTCCAGAGATAGGGAGGGGTGTGGGGGCAGGAGGAGGTTACAGAGATAGGGAGAGTTGTGGGGGCTGGAGGAGGTTACAGAGATAGGGAGGGTTGTAGGGGCTGGAGGAGGTTACAGAGATAGGGAGGGGTGTAGGGGCTGGAGGAGGTTACAGAGATAGGGAGGGTTGTGGGGGCTGGAGGAGGTTACAGAGTTAGGGAGAGTTGTAGGGGGCTGGAGGAGGTTACAGGGATAGGGAGGGTTGTGAGGGCTGGAGGAGGTTACAGAGGTAGGGAGGGTTGTGAGGGCTGGAGGAGGTTACAGAGATTGGGAGTGTTGCAGGGAGCAGGAGGAGGTTACAGAGATCGGGAGGTGTGTGGGGGCAGGAGGAGGTTACAGAGATGGGGAGAGTTGTGGAGGCTGGAGGAGGTTACAGAGATAGGGAGGGTTGTGTGGGCTGGAGGAGGTTACAGAGATAGGGAGGGGTGTAGGGGCTGGAGGATGTTACAGAGATAGGGAAGGTTGTGGGGGCTGGAGGAGGTTACAGAGATAGGGAGAGTTGTAGGGGGCTGGAGGAGGTTACAGAGATAGGGAGGTTTGTAGGGACTGGAGGAGGTTACACAGATAGGGAGAGTTGTAGGGGGCTGGAGGAGGTTACAGAGATAGGTAGGGGTGTAGGGGCTGGAGGAGATTACAGAGATAGGGAGGGGTGTAGGGGGATGGAGGAGGTTACAGAGATAGGGAGTGTTGCAGGGGGCAGGAGGAGGTTACAGAGATCGGGAGGGGTGTGGAGGCAGGAGGAGGTTACAGAGATAGGGAGAGTTGTGGCGGCTGGAGGAGGTTACAGATATAGGGAGGGTTGTAGGGGCTGGAGGAAGTTACAGAGATAGGGAGGGTTGTAGGGGCTGGAGAAGGTTACAGAGATAGGGAGGGTTGTAGGGGCTGGAGGAGGTTACAGTGATAGGGAGAGTTGTGGGGGCTGGAGGAGGTTACAGATATAGGGAGGGTTGTAGGGGCTGGAGGAGGTTACAGAGATAGGGAGGGTTGTAGGTGCTGGAGGCGGTTACAGAGATAGGGAGTGGTGTAGGGGCTGGAGGAGGTTACAGAGATGGGGAGGGTTGTGGGGGCTGGAGGAGGTTACAGAGATAGGGAGGGTTGTGGGGGCTGGAGGAGGTTACAGAGATAGGGAGGGTTGTAGGGGCTGGAGGAGGTTACAGAGATAGGGAGTGTTGTGGGGGCTGGAGGAGGTTACAGAGATAGGGAGGGTTGTAGGGGCTGGAGGAGGTTACAGAGATAGGGAGGGGTGTAGGGGCTGGAGGAGGTTACAGAGATAGGGAGGGTTGTAGGGGCTGGAGGAGGTTACAGAGATAGGGAGGGTTGTAGGGGCTGGAGGAGGTTACAGAGATGGGGAGAGTTGTGGCGGCTGGAGGCGGTTACAGAGATAGGGAGTGGTGTAGGGGCTGGAGGAGGTTACCGAGATAGGAAGGGTTGTGGGGGCTGGAGGAGGTTACAGAGATAGGGAGGGTTGAGGGGGCAGGAGGAGGTTACAGAGATAGGGAGAGTTGTGGGGGCAGGAGGAGGTTACAGAGATAGGGAGAGTTGTGGGAGCTGCAGCAGGTTACAGAAATAGGGTGAGTTGTGGGGGCTGGAGGAGGTTACAGAGATAGGGAGGGTTGTAGGGGCTGGAGGAGGTTACAGAGATAGGGAGGGTTGTGGGGGCAGGAGGAGGTTACAGAGATAGGGAGGGTTGAGGGGGCAGGAGGAGGTTACAGAGATAGGGAGAGTTGTGGGAGCTGCAGCAGGTTACAGAAATAGGGTGAGTTGTGGGGGCTGGAGGAGGTTACAGAGAGAGGGAGGGTTGTAGGGGCTGGAGGAGGTTACAGAGATAGGGAGGGTTGTGGGGGCAGGAGGAGGTTACAGAGATAGGGAGGGGTGTGGGGGCAGGAGGAGGTTACAGAGATAGGGAGGGTTGTGGGGGCAGGAGGAGGTTACAGATAGGGAGGGTTGTGGGGGCAAGAGGAGGTTACAGAGATAGGGAGGGTTGTGGGGGCAGGAGGAGGTTACAGAGATAGGGAGGGTTGTGGGGGCTGGAGGAGGTTACAGAGATAGGGAGGGTTGTGGGGGCAGGAGGAGGTTACAGAGATAGGGAGGGTTGTGGGGGCAGGAGGAGGTTACAGAGATAGGGAGGGTTGTGGGGGCAGGAGGAGGTTACAGAGATAGGGAGGGTTGTGGGGGCAGCAGCAGATTACAGAGATAGGGAGGGTTGTGGGGGCAGGAGGAGGTTACAGAGATCGGGAGGTGTGTGGGGGCAGGAGGAGGTTACAGAGATGGGGAGAGTTGTGGCGGCTGGAGGAGGTTATAGAGATCGGGAGGTGTGTGGGGGCAGGAAGAGGTTACAGAGATGGGGAGAGTTGTGGGGGCTGGAGGAGGTTACAGAGGTAGGGAGGGTTGTGGGGGCAGGAGGAGGTTACAGAGATAGGGAGGGTTGTGGGGGCAGGAGGAGGTTACAGAGATAGGGAGGGTTGTGGGGGCAGGAGGAGGTTACAGAGATAGGGAGGGTTGTGGGGGCAGCAGCAGATTACAGACATAGGGAGGGTTGTGGGGGCAGGAGGAGGTTACAGAGATCGGGAGGTGTGTGGGGGCAGGAGGAGGTTACAGAGATGGGGAGAGTTGTGGCAGCTGGAGGAGGTTATAGAGATCGGGAGGTGTGTGGGGGCAGGAGGAGGTTACAGAGATTGGGAGTTTTGCATGGGGCAGGAGGAGGTTACAGAGATGGGGAGAGTTGTGGCGGCTGGAGGAGGTTATAGAGATAGGGAGTGTTGTAGGGGCTGGAGGAGGTTACAGAGGTAGGGAGAGTTGTAGGGGCTGGAGGAGGTTACAGAGATAGGGAGTGGTGTAGGGGCTGGAGGAGGTTACAGAGATAGGGAGGGTTGTGGGGGCTGGAGGAGGTTACAGAGATTGGGAGTGTTGCAGGGAGCAGGAGGAGGTTACAGAGATCGGGAGGTGTGTGGGGGCAGGAGGAGGTTACAGAGATGGGGAGAGTTGTGGAGGCTGGAGGAGGTTACAGAGATAGGGAGGGTTGTGTGGGCTGGAGGAGGTTACAGAGATAGGGAGGGGTGTAGGGGCTGGAGGATGTTACAGAGATAGGGAAGGTTGTGGGGGCTGGAGGAGGTTACAGAGATAGGGAGAGTTGTAGGGGGCTGGAGGAGGTTACAGAGATAGGGAGGTTTGTAGGGACTGGAGGAGGTTACACAGATAGGGAGAGTTGTAGGGGGCTGGAGGAGGTTACAGAGATAGGTAGGGGTGTAGGGGCTGGAGGAGATTACAGAGATAGGGAGGGGTGTAGGGGGATGGAGGAGGTTACAGAGATAGGGAGTGTTGCAGGGGGCAGGAGGAGGTTACAGAGATCGGGAGGGGTGTGGAGGCAGGAGGAGGTTACAGAGATAGGGAGAGTTGTGGCGGCTGGAGGAGGTTACAGATATAGGGAGGGTTGTAGGGGCTGGAGGAAGTTACAGAGATAGGGAGGGTTGTAGGGGCTGGAGAAGGTTACAGAGATAGGGAGGGTTGTAGGGGCTGGAGGAGGTTACAGTGATAGGGAGAGTTGTGGGGGCTGGAGGAGGTTACAGATATAGGGAGGGTTGTAGGGGCTGGAGGAGGTTACAGAGATAGGGAGGGTTGTAGGTGCTGGAGGCGGTTACAGAGATAGGGAGTGGTGTAGGGGCTGGAGGAGGTTACAGAGATGGGGAGGGTTGTGGGGGCTGGAGGAGGTTACAGAGATAGGGAGGGTTGTGGGGGCTGGAGGAGGTTACAGAGATAGGGAGGGTTGTAGGGGCTGGAGGAGGTTACAGAGATAGGGAGTGTTGTGGGGGCTGGAGGAGGTTACAGAGATAGGGAGGGTTGTAGGGGCTGGAGGAGGTTACAGAGATAGGGAGGGGTGTAGGGGCTGGAGGAGGTTACAGAGATAGGGAGGGTTGTAGGGGCTGGAGGAGGTTACAGAGATAGGGAGGGTTGTAGGGGCTGGAGGAGGTTACAGAGATGGGGAGAGTTGTGGCGGCTGGAGGCGGTTACAGAGATAGGGAGTGGTGTAGGGGCTGGAGGAGGTTACCGAGATAGGAAGGGTTGTGGGGGCTGGAGGAGGTTACAGAGATAGGGAGGGTTGAGGGGGCAGGAGGAGGTTACAGAGATAGGGAGAGTTGTGGGGGCAGGAGGAGGTTACAGAGATAGGGAGAGTTGTGGGAGCTGCAGCAGGTTACAGAAATAGGGTGAGTTGTGGGGGCTGGAGGAGGTTACAGAGATAGGGAGGGTTGTAGGGGCTGGAGGAGGTTACAGAGATAGGGAGGGTTGTGGGGGCAGGAGGAGGTTACAGAGATAGGGAGGGTTGAGGGGGCAGGAGGAGGTTACAGAGATAGGGAGAGTTGTGGGAGCTGCAGCAGGTTACAGAAATAGGGTGAGTTGTGGGGGCTGGAGGAGGTTACAGAGATAGGGAGGGTTGTAGGGGCTGGAGGAGGTTACAGAGATAGGGAGGGTTGTGGGGGCAGGAGGAGGTTACAGAGATAGGGAGGGGTGTGGGGGCAGGAGGAGGTTACAGAGATAGGGAGGGTTGTGGGGGCAGGAGGAGGTTACAGAGATAGGGAGGGTTGTGGGGGCAAGAGGAGGTTACAGAGATAGGGAGGGTTGTGGGGGCAGGAGGAGGTTACAGAGATAGGGAGGGTTGTGGGGGCTGGAGGAGGTTACAGAGATAGGGAGGGTTGTGGGGGCAGGAGGAGGTTACAGAGATAGGGAGGGTTGTGGGGGCAGGAGGAGGTTACAGAGATAGGGAGGGTTGTGGGGGCAGGAGGAGGTTACAGAGATAGGGAGGGTTGTGGGGGCAGCAGCAGATTACAGAGATAGGGAGGGTTGTGGGGGCAGGAGGAGGTTACAGAGATCGGGAGGTGTGTGGGGGCAGGAGGAGGTTACAGAGATGGGGAGAGTTGTGGCGGCTGGAGGAGGTTATAGAGATCGGGAGGTGTGTGGGGGCAGGAAGAGGTTACAGAGATGGGGAGAGTTGTGGGGGCTGGAGGAGGTTACAGAGGTAGGGAGGGTTGTGGGGGCAGGAGGAGGTTACAGAGATAGGGAGGGTTGTGGGGGCAGGAGGAGGTTACAGAGATAGGGAGGGTTGTGGGGGCAGGAGGAGGTTACAGAGATAGGGAGGGTTGTGGGGGCAGCAGCAGATTACAGACATAGGGAGGGTTGTGGGGGCAGGAGGAGGTTACAGAGATCGGGAGGTGTGTGGGGGCAGGAGGAGGTTACAGAGATGGGGAGAGTTGTGGCAGCTGGAGGAGGTTATAGAGATCGGGAGGTGTGTGGGGGCAGGAGGAGGTTACAGAGATTGGGAGTTTTGCATGGGGCAGGAGGAGGTTACAGAGATGGGGAGAGTTGTGGCGGCTGGAGGAGGTTATAGAGATAGGGAGTGTTGTAGGGGCTGGAGAAGGTTACAGAGGTAGGGAGAGTTGTAGGGGCTGGAGGAGGTTACAGAGATAGGGAGTGGTGTAGGGGCTGGAGGAGGTTACAGAGATAGGGAGGGTTGTGGGGGCTGGAGGAGGTTACAGAGATAGGGAGGGTTGTGTGGGCTGGAGGAGGTTACAGAGATAGGGAGGGGTGTAGGGGCTGGAGGATGTTACAGAGATAGGGAAGGTTGTGGGGGCTGGAGGAGGTTACAGAGATAGGGAGAGTTGTAGGGGGCTGGAGGAGGTTACAGAGATAGGGAGGTTTGTAGGGACTGGAGGAGGTTACACAGATAGGGAGAGTTGTAGGGGGCAGGAGGAGGTTACAGAGATAGGGAGAGTTGTAGGGGGCTGGAGGAGGTTACAGAGATAGGTAGGGGTGTAGGGGCTGGAGGAGATTACAGAGATAGGGAGGGGTGTAGGGGGATGGAGGAGGTTACAGAGATAGGGAGTGTTGCAGGGGGCAGGAGGAGGTTACAGAGATAGGGAGGGTTGTGGGGGCTGGAGGAGGTTACAGAGATAGGGAGGGTTGTGGGGGCTGGAGGAGGTTACAGAGATAGGGAGGGTTGTAGGGGCTGGAGGAGGTTACAGAGATAGGGAGTGTTGTGGGGGCTGGAGGAGGTTACAGAGATAGGGAGGGTTGTAGGGGCTGGAGGAGGTTACAGAGATAGGGAGGGGTGTAGGGGCTGGAGGAGGTTACAGAGATAGGGAGGGTTGTAGGGGCTGGAGGAGGTTACAGAGATAGGGAGGGTTGTAGGGGCTGGAGGAGGTTACAGAGATGGGGAGAGTTGTGGCGGCTGGAGGCGGTTACAGAGATAGGGAGTGGTGTAGGGGCTGGAGGAGGTTACCGAGATAGGAAGGGTTGTGGGGGCTGGAGGAGGTTACAGAGATAGGGAGGGTTGAGGGGGCAGGAGGAGGTTACAGAGATAGGGAGAGTTGTGGGAGCTGCAGCAGGTTACAGAAATAGGGTGAGTTGTGGGGGCTGGAGGAGGTTACAGAGATAGGGAGGGTTGTAGGGGCTGGAGGAGGTTACAGAGATAGGGAGGGTTGTGGGGGCAGGAGGAGGTTACAGAGATAGGGAGGGGTGTGGGGGCAGGAGGAGGTTACAGAGATAGGGAGGGTTGTGGGGGCAGGAGGAGGTTACAGAGATAGGGAGGGTTGTGGGGGCAAGAGGAGGTTACAGAGATAGGGAGGGTTGTGGGGGCAGGAGGAGGTTACAGAGGTAGGGAGGGTTGTGGGGGCTGGAGGAGGTTACAGAGATAGGGAGGGTTGTGGGGGCAGGAGGAGGTTACAGAGATAGGGAGGGTTGTGGGGGCAGGAGGAGGTTACAGAGATAGGGAGGGTTGTGGGGGCAGGAGGAGGTTACAGAGATAGGGAGGGTTGTGGGGGCAGCAGCAGATTACAGAGATAGGGAGGGTTGTGGGGGCAGGAGGAGGTTACAGAGATCGGGAGGTGTGTGGGGGCAGGAGGAGGTTACAGAGATGGGGAGAGTTGTGGCGGCTGGAGGAGGTTATAGAGATCGGGAGGTGTGTGGGGGCAGGAGGAGGTTACAGAGATGGGGAGAGTTGTGGGGGCTGGAGGAGGTTACAGAGATAGGGAGGGTTGTGGGGGCAGGAGGAGGTTACAGAGATAGGGAGGGTTGTGGGGGCAGGAGGAGGTTACAGAGATAGGGAGGGTTGTGGGGGCAGGAGGAGGTTACAGAGATAGGGAGGGTTGTGGGGGCAGCAGCAGATTACAGACATAGGGAGGGTTGTGGGGGCAGGAGGAGGTTACAGAGATCGGGAGGTGTGTAGGGGCAGGAGGAGGTTACAGAGATGGGGAGAGTTGTGGCAGCTGGAGGAGGTTATAGAGATCGGGAGGTGTGTGGGGGCAGGAGGAGGTTACAGAGATTGGGAGTTCTGCATGGGGCAGGAGGAGGTTACAGAGATCAGGAGGTGTGTGGGGGCAGGAGGAGGTTACAGAGATGGGGAGAGTTGTGGCGGCTGGAGGAGGTTATAGAGATAGGGAGTGTTGTAGGGGCTGGAGGAGGTTACAGAGGTAGGGAAAGTTGTAGGGGCTGGAGGAGGTTACAGAGATAGGGAGTGGTGTAGGGGCTGGAGGAGGTTACAGAGATAGGGAGGGTTGTGGGGGCTGGAGGAGGTTACAGAGATAGGGAGGGTTGTAGGGACTGGAGGAGGTTACAGAGATAGGGAAGGTTGTGGGGGCTGGAGGAGGTTACAGAGATAAGGAGAGTTGTAGGGGGCTGGAGGAGGTTACAGAGATTGGGAGTGTTGCAGGGGGCAGGAGGAGGTTACCGAGATCGGGAGGGGTGTGGGGGCAGGAGGAGGTTACAGAGATAGGGAGAGTTGTGGCGGCTGGAGGAGGTTACAGAGATAGGGAGGGTTGTAGGTGCTGGAGGCGGTTACAGAGATAGGGAGAGTTGTGGCGGCTGGAGGAGGTTACAGAGATAGGGAGGGTTGTGGGGGCTGGACGAGGTTACAGAGATAGGGAGAGTTGTAGGGGCTGGAGGAGGTTTCAGTGATAGGGAGGGTTGTAGGGGCTGGAGAAGGTTACAGAGATAGGGAGGGTTGTAGGGGCTGGAGGAGGTTACAGAGATAGGGAGAGTTGTGGGGGCTGGAGGAGGTTACAGAGATAGGGAGGGTTGTAGGGGCTGGAGGAGGTTACAGAGATAGGGAGGGTTGTAGGGGCTGGAGGAGGTTACAGAGATAGGGAGGGTTGTAGGTGCTGGAGGCGGTTACAGAGATAGGGAGTGGTGTAGGGGCTGGAGGAGGTTACAGAGATAGGGAGGGTTGTGGGGGCTGGAGGAGGTTACAGAGATAGGGAGGGTTGTAGGGGCTGGAGGAGGTTACAGAGATAGGGAGGGTTGTAGGGGCTGGAGGAGGTTACAGAGATAGGGAGGGTTGTAGGTGCTGGAGGCGGTTACAGAGATAGGGAGGGTTGTAGGGGCTGGAGGAGGTTACAGAGATAGGGAGGGTTGTAGGTGCTGGAGGCGGTTCCAGAGATAGGGAGTGGTGTAGGGGCTGGAGGAGGTTACAGAGATAGGGAGGGTTATGGGGGCTGGAGGAGGTTACAGAGATAGGGAGAGTTGTAGGGGGCTGGAGGAGGTTACAGAGATTGGGAGTTTTGCAGGGGGCAGGAGGACGTTACAGAGATCGGGAGGTGTGTGGGGGCAGGAGGAGGTTACAGAGATGGGGAGAGTTGTGGCGGCTGGAGGAGGTTATAGAGATAGGGAGAGTTGTAGGGGCTGGAGGAGGTTACAGAGATAGGGAGGGTTGTAGGGGCTGGAGGCGGTTACAGAGATAGGGAGTGGTGTAGGGGCTGGAGGAAGTTACCGAAATAGGAAGGGTTGTGGGGGCAGGAGGAGGTTACAGAAATAGGGTGAGTTGTGGGGGCTGGAGGAGGTTACAGAGATAGGGAGGGTTGTGGGGGCAGGAGGAGGTTACAGAGATAGGGAGGGTTGTGGGGGCAGGAGGAGGTTACAGTGATAGGGAGGGTTGTGGGGGCAGGAGGAGGTTACAGAGATAGGGAGGGTTGAGGGGGCAGGAGGAGGTTACAGAGATAGGGAGGGTTGTGGGGGCAGGAGGAGGTTACAGAGATAGGGAGGGTTGTGGGGGCAGGAGGAGGTTACAGAGATAGGGAGGGCTGTGGGGGCAGGAGGAGGTTACAGAGATAGGGAGGGTTGAGGGGGCAGGAGGAGGTTACAGAGATAGGGAGGGTTGAGGGGGCAGGAGGAGGTTACAGAGATAGGGAGGGTTGAGGGGGCAGGAGGAGGTTACAGAGATAGGGAGGGTTGAGGGGGCAGGAGGAGGTTACAGAGATAGGGAGGGTTGAGGGGGATGGAGGAGGTTACAGAGATAGGGAGGGTTGAGGGGGCAGGAGGAGGTTACAGAGATAGGGAGGAATGCGACCAGAGATGCATTGATGTGTTCTCTGCTCTAAGTTCGCCAACCAATGGAATCCACTGTGGAGACATCACGTGATCACCACCCTGCGATCATGTGGTCACAATGACTGGGGTTCCCAGGCCCAGTCCAGGCTCTGGCCTGCACCGAGCCTTGTGGACGACGGACAATTTAAAATGCGGTCTTTGAGGCACTTACCTTTTTCAGTGAATAACCAGTAGAAAAACTTCAACGTCCCGTACAGAATGAAGGCACAAATGAACATCCCAATCGCGTTGTCTATGGAGGGGCCAACTGCTCCTTCAAAGAGGTGAAGAGAAAAGATGTTCAGTCCATGGCAGACCCCCCCCCCCCACGGAACAAGCCTGCCCGCAGATCGGTAAGCCCCGATCGCGGGCCAGGCCACCGTGGGGACCCCCCGCCCCGGGATCAGACCCCCCCCCCCCCCCCGGACCGCCCCCGCGCACTTACCTGCCAGGTTCCGCCGTGCGTGAGGTGAGTAATTCACGCCGGTGAGACTGGCCATAACTGGACGGCCGCTCGGCCCTTGGGGGCCCAGAGAATCGCCGGGTGGGGGGGGGGGGGGGGGGCGCTGTCGACGGCCCCCGACCAGCGTGGCGGGAAAAGCGGCGGAGGTGAATAGGGCGGCTGGGCAGGATTCGCGCCTCCCCCCGGGGATTCTCCGACCCGGCGGGTGGTATTCTTGTCATAAGACGGAGTGCAGTGAAGGTTTACCAGGTTCCAGGGGTGGCGGGACTGTCTGAGGAGAGATTAGATTGGGATTGTTCTTGCTGGAGTTCAGAAGAATGAGGGGGGATCTCACAGAGACTTATAAAATTGTAACAGGACTGGACAGGGTAGATGCAGGGAAGATGTTACCAATGATGGGTGTGTCCAGAACCAGGGGTCGCAGTCTGAGGATTCAGGGATAAGGAGACATTTCAGACAGAGATAAGGAGACATTTCTTCACACAAAGAAAGCAGGATTAGGCTATTGAGTTGGATGATCAGCCATGATGGTGATGAATGGCGGAGCGGGCTCGAAGGGCCGAATGGCCTCCCCCTGCTCCTATCTTCGATGTATCTATGTATGTGTTTCCGTTACCTGCGACCTTGAGGGTTATGCTCCTGCGGACTGCGGACTTGACAGACACGTGGTCGACGTAGCAGGTGTAGACAGTGTCGTGGTCGCCCCAGGCGGGATTGACGGCGATGAAGCTGGTCACGTTGTACGTGCCGTCGGGGTTATTGCGGTGGCCGCTCAGCCAGCTCTCGGCCACGGGCTCGGCACTGCCATTGCCGCCAGCCTTCTTCCTCACCCAGCTGACACTCACGTCCAGGGGGTAGTAGCAGCTGACCTCACACTGCACGGTGTGTTCCTGCCACGGGGCCAGGTACAAAGGATCCGGACTCAGCACCAGTTTCGGAGTTTCTGCCAACACACGTGGAAGAAACAATAAGTGGCCACTCGATAGCCGATCACCCCCACCCCTCCCGCTGCAGCTATTGGGGGGCGCACCCTCGACGTTGAAGATCGTGCCCCCCCCCTCGGGATCCCAGCACAATATGGTTACAATAATCTTTATTGTCACAAGTAGTCTTACATTAACACTGCGATGAGGTTAGTGTGAAAAGCCCCTAGTCGCCACATTCCGGCGCCTGTTCGGGTACACAGACGGAGAATTCAGAATGTCCAATTCACCTAACAAGCACGTCTTTCGGGACTTGTGGGAGGAAACCGGAGCACCCGGAGGAAACCCACGCAGACACGGGGAGAACGTGCAGACTCCGCACAGACAGTGACCCGGCGGGGAATCGAACCCGGGACCCTGGCGCTGTGAGGCAACAGTGCTAACCGCCGTGCCGCCGCTGGATTTGAACAATGCAGTGTCGAGCGTCTGAATAATTTGCCAGCAGGGTGTCTGCCCACGTTGCCGATAAGGGTACCCCCCT
Organism: Scyliorhinus torazame; assembly: GCF_047496885.1. Classification (NCBI taxonomy): domain Eukaryota; kingdom Metazoa; phylum Chordata; class Chondrichthyes; order Carcharhiniformes; family Scyliorhinidae; genus Scyliorhinus; species Scyliorhinus torazame. The sequence continues at coordinate 224,374,306 of NC_092720.1, forward strand.
GCCCCCTGTTTGGGCAGCTGGCTGCCCACCTCTCCATTACCCAGCCAGTGATTGGAAATCTCACTTCAGCTCATTTCAACAACTCGGCTGGTTCAAAAGAGTAATATATATATTACGCAAGGCCATACAGCAGTCTGCAAAAGGGCGCAGGTGGATATTCTTGCCCAAGGCCAGAACAGGCGGAATGGGCAGAATGGACTCCCTTAGTGTTGGTGGTCTAGTACGGACAGAATGACCCAGCTGGCCTCTTGTGTTGCTACCGCTCGACCATTGTACGGATGTGGTTCGCCCATTGTCAGAAGCGTGTCGGTGAGGGTGAGGGACTGGGAGGTAAGGAACGCAGACGGGGTGATGCCCCAACGCAGGCTGGCACCTTCGTAAAACTGGGGCCAGCAAACAGACCACAGCAGCACCACTGTTTCTTCAGAAGTATCTCAGTTTCTCCCATTTGGTCCACTGTCGGAAAAGGCACGCCCTAAACAGAGTAGGCCCCAAGGCCTTCACCTGTGCCGCGAGCAGCGTTCGCTCCACTCTCTGTTACGCGGCCCTCGTCATTGTTACTGATTTCTGGCCGACGGTCCCCCTATTATTCACGATACCCCTTCACTACTGGAGATCTAACTGAATCACTGAATTCTTACGGTGCAGGAGGACGCCAATCAGCCCATCGTGTCTGTACTAGCCCTCCAAACGAGCATCGTGACTCAGTGGCGTTCCCCTGCCTTTTCCCCCAACCCCTGCACATTGTTTCTGTTCAAATAATCACCCAGCGACCTCTTCAATGCCTCGATTGAACCTGCCTCCACCTCACCTCCAGGCCGCACATTCCTGACCCCAGACCACTCGCTGGGAGAGTTTTCTTTTTTTCCCACACATCGCATTTGCAAATCCGTTAGAATTTGTGTCCCTCTTAAACCCTCCAATCGGCCGCGCACCCGACCCTCAACCCAGGCACAGGCACACCCTGACCGCCTATAAGGCACCCCCCCCACCCCCGGCCTCCGAACCGCCCACCCCCGACCAGGGAACCAGTGGGAACAGTTCCTCCTGATCCACCCTGTGTCCTATTCCCGACGCTGACCCATACCTGAGACCTCCAGGTCGATGGTTTGCTGCGCGTGCAGGTTGGGCATGTAAACGGTACAGATGTAGCTGCCTTCGTGCCCCATGTGGACGTTGCGAATCAGGAGCGAGGCGTTGCCGTGACTGTGAAGCTCGTAGAAGAACATTTCGGTGCCCTCCTCCGCCGCGTCCACCCGGTCTTTGGCCCCGTTGTAGGCGTACACCAAATGCCCGCTGCCCTTGAACTGGTATCGCCACTCCACCGCAAAGCCGGTCTTCCGATCCATGGCAAAGCCGCAGTCCAGCAGGATGTCCCGTCTGAGTTCCGTCTTCACCGACGGGGTGCTGGTGAAAACATTCAGGACAACTGGAATCAGAGAACGAGAGAAAGACGCGCATTTAGACGGTGCAGCAATTTTACAGCAACTGGAGTCGTTGGAAAGTAGCGACACTGCTGGATCAGTGAAAGACATTGGGCTGGATGCTCCGCACACTCGCGCCAGAATCGCGGCCGGCGCGGGGGGGCGGAGGAGGATCGACGTTCCCGCAGGAAATCGGGACCGCCGCCAGTTCCCCGGTTCTGCGGGCCCCAAAAAGCAGCATACTCGGGGGGTAGGCCTGGGGCCTACCTGCAGCCATTGCTGGCGGCCCGCTCAGCCATCCTTCACCCCTGACCGGCCGGAGTCCCGACGGCATGGATCTAATGTGCCCCAGTCGGTCGGGATACTCGCGTGGCAGCTCGGTCTCGGTCCGCGGCCTCCCTGGTCGGGGACGGGCCAATCGGAGGCCGGGGGAGCCTTGCAGGCGGCCGGGGAGTGCTTGTGTCGGGGTTGAGGGTCGGGCGCGCAGCCGATCGGGGGGGGGGGGGGGGGGGGGGAGTTATATTTACAGTCCAGCTCAGCAGTCCGAGTCCGCCATGGAGCACAGCGCGGTCGCGGGAGGGCAGCACGGAAGCACAAGTGGATAGCATGATGCTTCCCAGCTCCAGGGTGAAAGGTTCGATTCCCCGCTGGGTCACTGTCTATGCGGAGTCTCCCCGTGTCTGCGTGGGTGTCCTCCGGGTGCTCCGGTTTCCTCCCACAGTCCAAAGACGTTCGGGTTAGGTGGATTGGCCATGTTAAATTGCCCCTTAGTGTCCAAAAGGTTAGGAGGGGTTACTGGGTTACGGGGATAGGGTGGAAGTGAGGGCTTAAGTGGGTCGGTGCAGACTGGATGGGCCGAATGGCCTTCTGCACTGTATGTTGTATGTATGGACGTGCGGGGGCCCGTATCTGCAGCAAAAGCTGTGAGATCTACTCCGGCTCCCTGCTAGCCCCCCGCAGGGCTGGGCACTTGTGTCCCTTTGATCCAAGGTTTTCTGGCGTAAAACTCCACCGTTTCGATGCCGGTGTGGGGGCAGAGTCCCAGTGCTGGAGAATCCAGCCCATTCTCTCCTTCCAGTCAGAAGGTTGTATTTCAAATCCTGCTCTGGGACTTGAGCATGTCAATCGCGTCTCGTAGTGCTGGAGTGCTGCAGTGTTGGAGGGGCCTGGTCACAAAAGGATTCAGGCCCTAACCAACCTCTCAGTTGGGGCCCTGACCAGGCTCGTCCGAAGCATGCCTGCCTGTGGCCGGATATGGCCCATGAAGATCCCCCCCCCCCCCCCATGGTGGGTGTACCTACACCTCAGGGACTGTGGTGATGAAAGAAGGCAGCTCACAACGTCCTCAAGGGCAACTCGGGATGGGAAATAAATGCGGGCCTACCCAGCGACGCCCACATCCCGTAAACAAATTGTTACGTCATGTGCTCTAAGGAACCAATACTCACTTTAGCTACTCTCTTCCTTTTTATATACATTAGAAGCAGTCTGTTCATTTTGTCTTGCTAATTATCTTAAAGCTGTGCTCTCACTCAATATAAGTTTCCCCCCCCCCACCCCCGCCCCGTGTCACTGGAAATAACAACTCCCTATAAGACCTGTATCTTAATAAAGGAATCGCGTAGAATCAAGTTACTTTGGAATGTAGCAATGTTTGGATAAAAAAGACTGAGGGTGGAATTTTCTAACCCCCCCCTCTACACACACCAACACTGTGGCATGTTTTCCAGCCACTGGATGGGAAGACCCCGCGGGAGGGAAGGGCTGGAAAATTGAGCCCGAAGGTTCATCGCGTTCACTTTCTTCCAGCCGCTTAGTCTCATGTTACAATGATAATGGAGGCGTTAACTCATCATAATGATTGATCTCTATCAATGAGTCCATAACAGGCTCCAGACAGAGTCTGTGGGCGGGATTCTCCCAGCCCGGGGCCGGTGCGTTGAAGGAGGCCACTGCGCATGCCCGGAGCCCGCGGCGCCCAGTTCGCGCAGGGATCGGCAGCTGGAGCCGCTCCAGCGCCGTGCTGGCCCCCTGTAGGGGCCAGAATTAGTCACCGGGTTTACGACGGCGTTTACGACGGCATGGTCACTCTGCCGCGGGATTAGAGAATCCCGCCCACCGCTCCTCCTGGTCACGATGTACAGACCAGGACGTTCCGTGGGGTTGGAGCGGTGTTCAGTATTGGGGGGAGGGCTCACTCAGTGGGGGGGGGGGGGGAGCGGGGGGCTTCTCTATCAGTGATACCTGATGTCTGTTGCGGGGAGGTGTCCTCCACCCCTCTGGGGCCCGAGGTGACCCGGTGGACACTGGCCACGCTGAACGAATGGTCGAATGTCTGGAGGTGGCTGCAGAACCAGGTGCTGGAGCGGTAGGCCGGCGTCCTCTCGTCCTCCGTCAGCTCAGAGGCCCAACGGACACTGGACTCCTGCGGAGAATATTTGTTGATCTCACACTGCGGCTTTTCACTCGGATCCCTGGGCGGTTTCAAACCGGAGTGAGCGGTGATTCTCAAATAATCTGTTCAATAAATAAAAGAGAAAAACACAAAGATGAAGAGACTGTGATTAGAAATTTCACCACAACACAGAGCCATTGTCAGATTGGTGTCACTTTGCTGCATGGAGGCATTCTCATCAGGTCAGGAATTACACTGACTGTGTGTGTGTCTGTGTTTGTGTGTGTCTGTGTTTGTGTGTGTTTGTGTGCATGGGTGTCTGTGTGCATGGGTGTCTGTGCATGAGTGTCTGTGCATGGGTGTGTGTGTGCATGAGTGTCTGTGTGCATGGGTGTCTGTGTGCATGGGTGTCTGTGCATGAGTGTCTGTGCATGGGTGTCTGTGCATGGGTGTCTGTGCATGGGTGTCTGTGTGCATGGGTGTGTGTGCATGGGTGTCTGTGTGCATGAGTGTCTGTGCATGGGTGTGTGTGTGCATGAGTGTCTGTGTGCATGAGTGTCTGTGCATGAGTGTCTGTGCATGGGTGTCTGTACATGAGTGTCTGTGCATGGGTGTGTGTGTGCATGAGTGTCTGTGTGCATGAGTGTCTGTGTGCATGGGTGTCTGTGCATGACTGTCTGTGCATGAGTGTCTGTGCATGGGTGTGTGTGTGCATGAGTGTCTGTGTGCATGAGTGTGTGCATGGGTGTCTGTGCATGAGTGTGCATGGGTGTCTGTGCATGGGTGTCTGTGTGCATGGGTGTCTGTGTGCATGGGTGTGTGTGTGCATGGGTGTCTGTGCATGAGTGTCTGTGCATGGGTGTCTGTGTGCATGGGTGTGTGTGCATGGGTGTCTGTGTGCATGAGTGTCTGTGCATGGGTGTGTGTGTGCATGAGTGTCTGTGTGCATGAGTGTCTGTGCATGAGTGTCTGTGCATGGGTGTCTGTGCATGAGTGTCTGCATGGGTGTGTGTGCATGAGTGTCTGTGTGCATGAGTGTCTGTGTGCATGGGTGTCTGTGCATGGGTGTCTGTGCATGACTGTCTGTGCATGAGTGTCTGTGCATGGGTGTGTGTGTGCATGAGTCTGTGTGCATGAGTGTCTGTGTGCATGGGTGTCTGTGTGCATGAGTGTCTGTGCATGGGTGTCTGTGCATGAGTGTGCATGGGTGTCTGTGCATGGGTGTCTGTGTGCATGGGTGTCTGTGTGCATGGGTGTCTGTGTGCATGGGTGTGTGTGTGCATGGGTGTCTGTGCATGAGTGTCTGTGCATGGGTGTCTGTGCATGGGTGTCTGTGCATGGGTGTCTGTGTGCATGGGTGTGTGTGCATGGGTGTCTGTGCATAGGTTTAAAGTGAGAGGGGCAAGGTTTAGAGTAGATGTACGAGGCAAGTTTTTTACGCAGAGGGTAGTGGGTGCCTGGAACTCGCTACCGGAGGAGGTGGTGGAAGCAGGGACGATAGTGACATTTAAGGGGCATCTTGACAAATACATGAATAGGATGGGAATAGAGGGATACGGACCCTAGAAGTGTAGAAGATTGTAGTCTAGTCGGGCAGTATGGCACGGGCTTGGAGGGCCGAAGGGCCTGTTCCTGTGCTGTACATTTCTATGTTCTTTGTTCTTTGGGTGTCTGTGCATGAGTGTGTGTGTGCATGGGTGTCTGTGTGCATGGGTGTCTGTGCATGGGTGTGTCTGCATGGGTGTCTGTGTGCATGGGTGTCTGTGCATGGGTGTGTGTGTGTGCATGGGTGTCTGTGCATGGGTGTCTGTGTGCATGGGTGCCTGTGCATGGGTGTGTGTGTGCATGGGTGTCTGTGTGCATGAGTATCTGTGTGCATGGGTATGTGTGTGCATGGGTGTCTGTGTGCATGGGTGTCTGCATGGGTGTCTGTGCATGAGTGTGTGTGTGCATGAGTGTGTGTGCATGGGTGTCTGTGTGCATGGGTGTCTGTGTGCATGAGTGTCTGTGTGCATGGGTGTGTGTGTGCATTGGTGTCTGTGTGCATGGGTGTCTGTGCATGGGTGTCTGCATGGGTGTCTGTGCATGAGTGTGTGTGCATGAGTGTCTGTGTGCATGGGTGTCTGTGCATGGGTGTCTGTGTGCATGGGTGTGTGTGTGCATGGGTGTCTGTGTGCATGAGTGTCTGTGTGCATGGGTGTCTGTGTGCATGAGTGTCTGTTTGCATGGGTGTCTGTGCATGAGTGTGTGTGTGCATGAGTGTCTGTGCATGAGTGTCTGTGCATGGGTGTCTGTGCATGGGTGTCTGTGTGCATGGGTGTCTGTGTGCATGGGTGTCTGTGTGCATGGGTGTCTGTGCATGGGTGTTTGTGTGCATGGGTGTCTGTGTGCATGAGTGACTGTGTGCATGGGTGTCTGTGCATGGGTGTCTGTGCATGAGTGTCTGTGTGCATGAGTGTCTGTGTGCATGGGTGTCTGTGCATAAGTGTCTGTGTGCATGAGTGTCTGTGTGCATGAGTGTCTGTGTGCATGAGTGTCTGTGTGCATGGGTGTCTGTGCATGGGTGTCTGTGTGCATGAGTGTCTGTGTGCATGGGTGTCTGTGTGCATGGGTGTCTGTGTGCATGGGTGTCTGTGTGCACGGGTGTCTGTGTGCATGGGTGTTTGTGTGCATGGGTGCCTGTGCATGGGTGTTTGTGTGCATGGGTGTCTGTGTGCATGGGTGTTTGTGTGCATGGGTGTCTGTGTGCATGGGTGTCTGTGCATGGGTGTCTGTGTGCACGGGTGTCTGTGTGCACGGGTGTCTGTGCATGGGTGTCTGTGTGCATGAGTGTCTGTGTGCATGAGTGTCTGTGTGCATGGGTGTCTGTGTGCATGGGTGTCTGTGTGCATGGGTGTCTGTGCATGGGTGTCTGTGCATGGGTGTCTGTGTGCATGGGTGTCTGTGCATGGGTGTCTGTGTGCATGGGTGTCTGTGTGCATGGGTGTCTGTGTGCATGGGTGTGTGTGTGCATGGGTGTGTGTGTACATGGGTGTCTGTGCATGGGTGTGTGTGTGCATGGGTGTCTGTGTGCACGGGTGCCTGTGCATGGGTGTCTGTGTGCATGAGTGTCTGTGTGCATGAGTGTGTGTGTGCATGGGTGTCTGTGTGCATGGGTGTGTGTGTGTGCATGGGTGTGTGTGTGCATGGGTGTCTGTGCATGGGTGTGTGTGTGCATGGGTGTCTGTGTGCACGGGTGTCTGTGCATGAGTGTCTGTGTGCATGCGTGTCTGTGTGCATGAGTATCTGTGTGCATGGGTGTCTGTGTGCATGGGTGTCTGTGTGCATGGGTGTCTGTGCATGGGTGTCTGTGTGCATGGGTTTCTGTGTGCATGAGTGTCTGTGCATGAGTGTCTGTGTGCATGAGTGTCTGTGTGCATGAGTGTCTGTGTGCATGAGTGTCTGTGTGCATGGGTGTCTGTGCATGGGTGTCTGTGTGCATGGGTGTCTGTGTGCATGGGTGTCTGTGTGCATGGGTGTCTGTGTGCACGGGTGTCTGTGTGCATGGGTGTTTGTGTGCATGGGTGTCTGTGTGCATGGGTGTCTGTGTGCATGGGTGTCTGTGCGCACGGGTGTCTGTGCATGGGTGTTTGTGTGCATGGGTGTCTGTGTGCATGGGTGTTTGTGTGCATGGGTGTCTGTGTGCATGGGTGTCTGTGCATGGGTGTCTGTGTGCACGGGTGTCTGTGTGCACGGGTGTCTGTGCATGGGTGTCTGTGTGCATGAGTGTCTGTGTGCATGAGTGTCTGTGTGCATGAGTGTCTGTGTGCATGGGTGTCTGTGTGCATGGGTGTCTGTGTGCATGGGTGTCTGTGCATGGGTGTCTGTGCATGGGTGTCTGTGTGCATGGGTGTCTGTGCATGGGTGTCTGTGTGCATGGGTGTCTGTGTGCATGGGTGTCTGTGTGCATGGGTGTCTGTGTGCATGAGTGTGTGCATGGGTGTCTGTGTGCATGGGTGTGTGTGTGCATGGGTGTGTGTGTGCATGGGTGTCTGTGCATGGGTGTGTGTGTGCATGGGTGTGTGTGTGCATGTGTGTCTGTGTGCACGGGTGCCTGTGCATGGGTGTCTGTGTGCATGAGTGTCTGTGTGCATGAGTGTGTGTGTGCATGGGTGTCTGTGTGCATGGGTGTGTGTGTGCATGGGTGTGTGTGTGCATGGGTGTCTGTGCATGGGTGTGTGTGTGCATGGGTGTCTGTGTGCACGGGTGTCTGTGCATGAGTGTCTGTGTGCATGAGTGTCTGTGTGCATGAGTGTCTGTGTGCATGGGTGTCTGTGTGCATGGGTGTCTGTGTGCATGGGTGTCTGTGTGTGGGTGTCTGTGTGCATGGGTTTCTGTGTGCATGGGTGTCTGTGTGCATGGGTGTCTGTGTGCATGAGTGTCTGTGTGCATGGGTGTCTGTGTGCATGAGTGTCTGTGTGCATGGGTGTCTGTGTGCATGGGTGTCTGTGTGCATGGGTGTCTGTGTGCATGGGTGTCTGTGTGCATGGGTGTGTGTGTGCATGGGTGTCTGTGTGCACGGGTGTCTGTGTGCATGGGTGTCTGTGTGCATGGGTGTCTGTGTGCACGGGTGTCTGTTTGCACGGGTGTCTGTGTGCATGGGTGTCTGTGTGCATGGGTGTCTGTATGCATGGGTGTCTGTGTGCATGGGTGTCTGTGTGCATGGGTGTCTGTGTGCATGGGTGTCTGTGTGCATGGGTGTCTGTGTGCATGGGTGTCTGTGTGCATGGGTGTCTGTGTGCATGGGTGTCTGTGTGCAGGGGTGTCTGTGTGCAGGGGTGTCTGTGCGCACGGGTGTCTGTGCGCACGGGTGTCTGTGTGCACGGGTGTCTGTGTGCACGGGTGTCTGTGTGCACGGGTGTCTGTGTGCACGGGTGTCTGTGTGCACGGGTGTCTGTGTGCACGGGTGTCTGTGTGCACGGGTGTCTGTGTGCACGGGTGTCTGTGTGCATGGGTGTCTGTGCATGGGTGTGTGTGTGTGCATGGGTGTCTGTGCATGGGTGTCTGTGTGCATGGGTGCCTGTGCATGGGTGTGTGTGTGCATGGGTGTCTGTGTGCATGAGTATCTGTGTGCATGGGTATGTGTGTGCATGGGTGTCTGTGTGCATGGGTGTCTGCATGGGTGTCTGTGCATAAGTGTGTGTGTGCATGAGTGTGTGTGCATGGGTGTCTGTGTGCATGGGTGTCTGTGTGCATGAGTGTCTGTGTGCATGGGTGTGTGTGTGCATTGGTGTCTGTGTGCATGGGTGTCTGTGCATGGGTGTCTGCATGGGTGTCTGTGCATGAGTGTGTGTGCATGAGTGTCTGTGTGCATGGGTGTCTGTGCATGGGTGTCTGTGTGCATGGGTGTGTGTGTGCATGGGTGTCTGTGTGCATGAGTGTCTGTGTGCATGGGTGTCTGTGTGCATGAGTGTCTGTTTGCATGGGTGTCTGTGCATGAGTGTGTGTGTGCATGAGTGTCTGTGCATGAGTGTCTGTGCATGGGTGTCTGTGCATGGGTGTCTGTGTGCATGGGTGTCTGTGTGCATGGGTGTCTGTGTGCATGGGTGTCTGTGCATGGGTGTTTGTGTGCATGGGTGTCTGTGTGCATGAGTGACTGTGTGCATGGGTGTCTGTGCATGGGTGTCTGTGCATGAGTGTCTGTGTGCATGAGTGTCTGTGTGCATGGGTGTCTGTGCATAAGTGTCTGTGTGCATGAGTGTCTGTGTGCATGAGTGTCTGTGTGCATGAGTGTCTGTGTGCATGGGTGTCTGTGCATGGGTGTCTGTGTGCATGAGTGTCTGTGTGCATGGGTGTCTGTGTGCATGGGTGTCTGTGTGCATGGGTGTCTGTGTGCATGGGTGTGTGTGTGCATGGGTGTGTGTGTACATGGGTGTCTGTGCATGGGTGTGTGTGTGCATGGGTGTCTGTGTGCACGGGTGCCTGTGCATGGGTGTCTGTGTGCATGAGTGTCTGTGTGCATGAGTGTGTGTGTGCATGGGTGTCTGTGTGCATGGGTGTGTGTGTGCATGGGTGTGTGTGTGCATGGGTGTCTGTGCATGGGTGTGTGTGTGCATGGGTGTCTGTGTGCACGGGTGTCTGTGCATGAGTGTCTGTGCATGAGTGTCTGTGTGCATGAGTATCTGTGTGCATGGGTGTCTGTGTGCATGGGTGTCTGTGTGCATGGGTGTCTGTGCATGGGTGTCTGTGTGCATGGGTTTCTGTGTGCATGAGTGTCTGTGCATGAGTGTCTGTGTGCATGAGTGTCTGTGTGCATGAGTGTCTGTGTGCATGAGTGTCTGTGTGCATGGGTGTCTGTGCATGGGTGTCTGTGTGCATGAGTGTCTGTGTGCATGGGTGTCTGTGTGCATGGGTGTCTGTGTGCATGGGTGTCTGTGTGCACGGGTGTCTGTGTGCATGGGTGTTTGTGTGCATGGGTGTCTGTGTGCATGGGTGTCTGTGTGCATGGGTGTCTGTGCGCACGGGTGTCTGTGCATGGGTGTTTGTGTGCATGGGTGTCTGTGTGCATGGGTGTTTGTGTGCATGGGTGTCTGTGTGCATGGGTGTCTGTGCATGGGTGTCTGTGTGCACGGGTGTCTGTGTGCACGGGTGTCTGTGCATGGGTGTCTGTGTGCATGAGTGTCTGTGTGCATGAGTGTCTGTGTGCATGGGTGTCTGTGTGCATGGGTGTCTGTGTGCATGGGTGTCTGTGCATGGGTGTCTGTGCATGGGTGTCTGTGTGCATGGGTGTCTGTGCATGGGTGTCTGTGTGCATGGGTGTCTGTGTGCATGGGTGTCTGTGTGCATGGGTGTCTGTGTGCATGAGTGTGTGCATGGGTGTCTGTGTGCATGGGTGTGTGTGTGCATGGGTGTGTGTGTGCATGGGTGTCTGTGCATGGGTGTGTGTGTGCATGGGTGTGTGTGTGCATGGGTGTCTGTGTGCACGGGTGCCTGTGCATGGGTGTCTGTGTGCATGAGTGTCTGTGTGCATGAGTGTGTGTGTGCATGGGTGTCTGTGTGCATGGGTGTGTGTGTGCATGGGTGTGTGTGTGCATGGGTGTCTGTGCATGGGTGTGTGTGTGCATGGGTGTCTGTGTGCACGGGTGTCTGTGCATGAGTGTCTGTGTGCATGAGTGTCTGTGTGCATGAGTGTCTGTGTGCATGGGTGTCTGTGTGCATGGGTGTCTGTGTGCATGGGTGTCTGTGTGTGGGTGTCTGTGTGCATGGGTTTCTGTGTGCATGGGTGTCTGTGTGCATGGGTGTCTGTGTGCATGAGTGTCTGTGTGCATGGGTGTCTGTGTGCATGAGTGTCTGTGTGCATGGGTGTCTGTGTGCATGGGTGTCTGTGTGCATGGGTGTCTGTGTGCATGGGTGTCTGTGTGCATGGGTGTGTGTGTGCATGGGTGTCTGTGTGCACGGGTGTCTGTGTGCATGGGTGTCTGTGTGCATGGGTGTCTGTGTGCACGGGTGTCTGTTTGCACGGGTGTCTGTGTGCATGGGTGTCTGTGTGCATGGGTGTCTGTGTGCATGGGTGTCTGTGTGCATGGGTGTCTGTGTGCATGGGTGTCTGTGTGCATGGGTGTCTGTGTGCATGGGTGTCTGTGTGCATGGGTGTCTGTGTGCATGGGTGTCTGTGTGCATGGGTGTCTGTGTGCAGGGGTGTCTGTGTGCAGGGGTGTCTGTGTGCAGGGGTGTCTGTGTGCACGGGTGTCTGTGTGCACGGGTGTCTGTGTGCACGGGTGTCTGTGTGCACGGGTGTCTGTGTGCACGGGTGTCTGTGTGCACGGGTGTCTGTGTGCACGGGTGTCTGTGTGCACGGGTGTCTGTGTGCACGGGTGTCTGTGTGCATGGGTGTCTGTGTGCATGGGTGTGTGTGTGCACGGGTGTCTGTGTGCACGGGTGTCTGTGTGCACGGGTGTCTGTGTGCATGGGTGTCTGTGTGCATGGGTGTCTGTGTGCATGAGTGTCTGTGTGCACGGGTGTCTGTGTGCATGAGTGTGTGTGTGCATGGGTGTCTGTGCATGGGTGTGTGTGTGCATGGGTGTCTGTGCATGAGTGTGTGTGTGCATGGGTGTCTGTGTGCATGGGTGTCTGTGCATGGGTGTCTGTGTGCATGGGTGTCTGTGTGCATGGGTGTGTGTGTGCATGGGTGTCTGTGCATGAGTGTGTGTGTGCATGGATGTCTGTGTGCATGGGTGTCTGTGTGCATGAGTGTGTGTGCCACACCGGCTGATCTTCGCGACCCACGCCGGCCGACATTCGCGACCCACACCGGCTGATCTTCACGACGGCCGACCTTCGCGACCCACGCCGGCCGACCTTCCCGACCCGCGCCGGCCGACCTTCGCGACCCACGCTGGCCGACCTTCCCGACCCACGCCGGCCGACCTTCCCGACCCACACCGGCCGACCTTCGCGACCCACGCTGGCCGACCTTCGCGACCCACGCTGGCCGACCTTCCCGACCCACACCGGCCGACCTTCGCGACCCACGCTGGCCGACCTTCCCGACCCACGCCGGCCGACCTTCCCGACCCACACCGGCCGACCTTCGCGACCCACGCCGGCCGACCTTCGCGACCCACGCCGGCCGACCTTCCCGACCCGCGCCGGCCGACCTTCGCGACACACGCCGGCCGACCTTCGCGACACACCATTTTCTCTTACCTTGTTTGTAGCTGACAAAAATGGAGGAAATGGTTTTGGGTCCCTTTGGCCCCCTGAACGTGGAAAAAAAAAGGCTGCGACCATATTAAAAAAGATGCGGCCGCACTGCGTATGCGTGCCCGATCATCGGGTGCAGTGCGGCCAAATTTTAAAAATCTGTTCCTGGCCATTTTGCGGCCGGCATTATTAAAAGCTGCGGCTGTTGCGCGTGGATTTGCGCGATCGGGAGCGCCGCGACGGACGACTCCGTGACCCTCCCGACACCTGCCCGCGACCCACCCACGGGTCACGCCCCTGAGTTTGACAATGCCTGGTCTTAAGGTGTTGGGCAAAAGTAGGCCATTCGGCCCATCGCAGCTGCTAAACCATTCCATGAGATCACGACTGATCTGAAGTGATAATCCTCAACTCCACTTTCCCGCCTTACCCCCATCAGCCTCGATTCCCTGACTGATTAACAATCTGTCTCTCTCGGCCTTGAACATACCTAACGGCCCGGCCTCGACAGCTCTCTGCGGGAAAGAATTCCACACATTCACTCTCCTCTGAGAGAGGAAATTCCTCCTCATCTCCGTCTCAAATGGACGACCCCCTGACTCTGAGATTGTGCCCTCTGGTCCTAGACTCTCCCACAAGAGGAAACATCCTCTCAGTGTCTCCCCTGTCAAACCCCCTGAGAATCCGATATGTCTCAATAAGGTCCCCTCTCAATCTTCTAAACTCCAATGAGTACAGACCCAACCTACTCAACCTCACCTCATAAGGAAATCCCTCCATTCCCCTGGATCGACCGAGTGAACCGTCTCTGGACTGCCTCCATGGCCAGTATATCTCTCCTTAGATAAGGGGACTAAAACTGTTCACAGTATTCTGGGTGAGGTCTAACTAGAGCCTTGTATAGTTTGAGCAGGACTTCTCTATTTTTGTTCTCCATTCCCATTGAAATAAAGACCAACGTTCCATTTACCTTCCCGATGACCTGCTGAACCTGCGTGCTAGCTTTTTGTGATTTATACACGCGGACCCTCCAATCCCTCAGTGCTGCAGCTTTCTGCAATCTCGCTCCATTTAAATAATATTCAGCTCCTTTATTCTTCCTACCAAAGGTACTTCACATTTTCCAACATTAAATGTCATCTGCCAACTTTTTGCCCACTCGCCTAACCTGTCGATATCCCTCTGTAGATTTCTTGTGTCATCCTCACTGCTTGTCTTCCCAACTATTCTTGTGTCATCCACAAACTTGGTAATAGTGCATTTACTTCCCTCGTCCAAGTCATGAAGGGCAGTATGTGCCAAGGGAGGCAGCAAGCACTCAAGTGCCCTGGGACGAGAGGGCTTAAATCTCCTGCCAAGGCTGGACGCGGTCCAACTGGTGCCACCTTTGATCATCGTCAGCTCGCTCAATCCAGCGTCATGGCACGCGAGACAGAGGATGCCTTTCTGTACAAATTAAGCGTTGCACATACAGTTACTTTGTCCACCTGCTGACACGTAGCTGGTTAGCACGTGCCGTTTAGCCATCTGCAGTCTCACCTCTCACATCGAAGAACATGCCGGGCTTCAAGGTCAGGTCCAGGTCCGAGGGTAGTTCCTCCTCCTCGCCGTTTCGGTAGGGGATTGTACGGAAGAGCATGAGGGCCGGGTCCTGGATGATGGAGTTGGGGAAGCTGCCCTTTCCACCACCTTCCTCCACAAACCAGCAGTCCACCAGCAACCCAAACTCTGACAGACCATGAAGGCTTAGCACTGCAAAGAGAAAAGACTTTCGTGGGACACTGATCACCAAGACTGAACATGCTGCCAAGCGGAGCCCAGCGGAGTATTTTCATCTCTTTACTTAAGGATGCACTTCACAGAAGGTTAACCAGGCCGATTCGGAAATGTGTCAGTATTTACAGGGGGTCCCCAGGGAGTGCGTCAGTATTTACAGGGGGTCCCCGGGGAGTGTGTCAGTATTTACAGGGGGTCCCCGGGGAGTGTGTCAGTATTTACAGGGGGTTCCCCGGGAGTGTGTCAGTATTTACAGGGGGTCCCCGGGGGAGTGTGTCAGTATTTACAGGGGGTCCCCGGGGAGTGTGTCAGTATTTACAGGGGGTCCCCGGGGAGTGTGTCAGTATTTACAGTGGGTCCCCGGGGGAGTGTGTCAGTATTTACAGGGGGTCCCCGGGGAGTGTGTCAGTATTTACAGTGGGTCCCCAGGGAGTGTGTCAGTATTTACAGTGGGTCCCCGGGGAGTGTGTCAGTATTTACAGAGAGACCCCGGGGAATGTGTCAGTATTTACAGTGGGTCCCCGGGGGAGTGTGTCAGTATTTACAGGGGGTCCCCGGAGAGTGTGTCAGTATTTACAGGGGGGCCCCGGGGAGTGTGTCAGTATTTACAGGGGGTCCCCGGGGAGTGTGTCAGTATTTACAGGGGGTTCCCCGGGAGTGTGTCAGTATTTACAGGGGGTCCCCGGGGAGTGTGTCAGTATTTACAGTGGGTCCCCGGGGGAGTGTGTCAGTATTTACAGGGGGTCCCCGGGGAGTGTGTCAGTATTTACAGTGGGTCCCCGGGGAGTGTGTCAGTATTTACAGTGGGTCCCCGGGGAGTGTGTCAGTATTTACAGAGAGACCCCGGGGAATGTGTCAGTATTTACAGTGGGTCCCCGGGGGAGTGTGTCAGTATTTACAGGGGGTCCCCGGAGAGTGTGTCAGTATTTACAGGGGGGCCCCGAGGAGTGTGTCAGTATTTACAGGGGGTCCCCGGGGAGTGTGTCAGTATTTACAGGGGGTCCCCGGGGAGTGCGTCAGTATTTACAGGGGGTCCCCGGGGAGTGTGTCAGTATTTACAGGGGGTCCCCGGGGAGTGTGTCAGTATTTACAGGGGGTCCCCGGGGAGTGTGTCAGTATTTACAGGGGGACCCCGGGGGAGTGTGTCAGTATTTACAGGGGGTCCCCGGGGAGTGTGTCAGTATTTACAGGGGGTCCCCGGGGAGTGTGTCAGTATTTACAGGGGGTCCCCGGGGAGTGTGTCAGTATTTACAGTGGGTCCCCGGGGGAGTGTGTCAGTATTTACAGGGGGTCCACGGGGAGTGTGTCAGTATTTACAGGGGGTCCCCGGGGAGTGTGTCAGTATTTACAGGGGTTCGGGAATGTGTCAGTATTTACGAAACTTCCTGGGAACTTTGTTGTTTGAAACGCTAGAGAGGCTACAGAGGAGATTCAGCAGGATGCTGCCTGGGCCGGGCGTTCCAGCTGTGAAGAGAGGCGGATTAGGCTGGGGCTGTTTTCCTCAGAGCAGAGAAGACGGAGAGGGACCCGATTGAGGTGGAGAGAATTATGAGGGACAGGGGGTGGATAGGGAAGCAACCTTTCCTCTTAGTAGGGGATCAATAAACAGGCGTCGTTGATTTAAGGAAAGAGGCAGGAGATTTTGAGGGTCCGGAAGGCCTTTTCTGTGCCTGTGACCCGAGCTGGTTTTGCATCCTGTAAAATGGTGCACCAGTAAAAACCGGGAAATAGGGATGGTTAGGGGCAGCAGGGAGGCACAGTGCCTCACAGAGCCAGGGTCCCAGGTTCGATTCCCGGCTTGGGTCACTGTCTGTGTGGAGTCTGCACGTCCTCCCCGTGTCTGCGTGGGTTTCCTCCGGGTGCTCCGGTTTCCTCCCACAGTCCAAAGATGTGCAGGTGAGGTGGGATTATGGAGTTGCAGGGATAGGGTGGGGGTTGGGGCTAGGTAGGGTGCTCTTTCAAGAGGGTTGGCGCAGACAACGATGGGCTGAATGGCACTGTAGGGATTCTATGATCCAAGCTGCTCTTACATCCCTTAAATTGGGACAGCGAGAAAAACTGGGAGCTATCCCGGCCCGGACTGTTTAATCCTGGTGACCGATTCGCCTCAACGAGGCCAGCGCGCAATGGGTTAAGTCACGAGGAGAGTTTGCCACGGGTGAGGTCCGTGTGATCTACCTGTGGTTGTTTCGGAAGCTTTGACGGGGTTGGAAAATTTGACGGGGAATCCAGAAGAAACGCAGCAAGTTGCCAAGTCTGGCTCCATGGATTCCTGGAGGGATTATCGCCAGTCCTCCGCCCTCCGATAGCCCCATCCCCCTCTTCCCCCACTGCTGCCATTGGTCACACACCATGTCAGTCATCATGACGCCCTACTGGGACCAATTGGAACGCTGATAGGACGGCACATGACTGTCGGTCAAACAGCATTTTCCTTCCTGCCAAAGAATATTTATAACAAACAAAAACAAAAACAATTGAACGATTGTTTTGTCGTTTTATTTTAACGTCCCGATTATTTTTCTCCCTGGGATTTGATCCCCGGAGTTTTCAGGGCAGTCCTGGATGAGTGACACTGTTGCCTCACAACTCCAGGGTCCCAGGTTCGATTCCCGGCTTGGGCCACTGTCTGTGCGGAGTCTGCACGTCCTCCCCGGTGTCTGCGTGGTGTCATGTGAGAGTACCTTTAAGAAATGGATGTTTAAGCAATGTACCTTTAAGAAATGGAGCTGATCATATTACTGAAGTGATGCCAGAGGGTGGGGGGGAGCTGAGCTCACTTCTGTTTTTTTGAGTTTCAGTTTGAGGAGGCAGCTGGGAGTGTCTGTGTGTTTTGCTGAGAGCTGCAGGAAGAAACACCGAGCTGGTCTGTTGGTTTCTGCAATCCAAAGACTAAATATATTGAATGTAACCTAATGTGCTCCTATTTTTGAAGGTTTGAAGTCTTTTGATGTTTAAAGGAACAGTTTGAAGGATTATTTAGTGTTGTAGTCTTTTGGGGTTATCATTACATAGAATTTACAGTGCAGAAGGAGGCCATTCGGCCCATCAAGTCTGCACTGGCTCTTGGAAAGAGCACCCTACCCAAGCCCACACCTCCACCCTATCCCCATAACCCAGTAACCCCACCCAACACTAAGGGCAATTTTGGACACTAAGGGCAATTTATCACGGCCAATCCACCCAACCTGCACATCTTTGGATTGTGGGAGGAAACCGGAGCACCCGGAGGAAACCCACGCACACACGGGGAGAAGGTGCAGACTCCGTGACCCAGCGGGGAATGTTTGAAGTAATGGGTGTTAAGATATTCAATGTTTGTTTTTAAAAGGTTAACTTGAGTTTATAGAATAAACATTGTTTTGTTTTAAAAACCACTTGTCCATTTCTGCTGTCCCACACCTGGAGAGTGGGCCGTGCGCTCCCCACACCACAATCTAGTAAAGGTTGTGGGTCGGTTGAACTCCATGAGACACTTTGGGGTTCTGTAAACAAGGACCCATAATAGTGGGTTTCCTCCGGGTGCTCCGGTTTCCTCCCACAGTCCAAAGACGTGCAGGATAGGTGGGATTGGCCGTGATCAATTGCCCTTAGTGACCAAAAAGGTTACAGGGTTTCGGGGAGAGAGTGGGGGATTGGGCCTAGGTGGGGCCTCTTTCAGAGGGACAGTGCAGAACCGATGGGCCGCAGGCGTTCTGCACCGCAGGGATTCTGTGAACCCTCTCATTTGAAGGGCTGTGAATCCAAGGCGACCAAAATGGAGTTAAGATACAGAGCGGCCATTTTCTAACTGAATGGGCTGAATGGTTACCCCCGTCCCCTGCGGCCCTCACAGAGTTTTAAGTCAGTTTTAATTGAATGAAATAAGTGACAAAAAATCCACCCGGCTCAGATTTAAAATTACGCAGCCGAGAAATAACGAGGAGCCGTTCTGTCCAAACAGTCCGTACGGACTGTCTCCGCGTGTCCCGTCGCCTGACTGAAATCAATCTGAAGTATCAGGTCACTGATTAAATCCACATCTCTACACAGGGGCAAATGTGTGGCGGGTGGTGGGTGGGGGGGGGAGCCTCTTTGCTAAACGGAGAGGCCTGGGGCATTAAAAAATGTGTGTGTGTGCGTCCCATTGATTACCCATTCCTAATTATTAATGTCTGAGATATGGGAGGTGCTGGCTCAGGGCCCAGCATTTATCGTCGAAATCCAATTGATTTGGAACAGAGTGGGTCGCAGCGACATTTCGGGGCAGGGGCTGGGGGGGGGGCGCAGTTAAGAGTTGGCTCAGGGCCCGGGGGTACGGTAAGGGGCCAGAGCCGGGTAAGGACGGCAGATTTCCTGCCCCCTAACCCCCCCGCCCACCCCAAAAGGGGGCGTCAGTGAATCAGACCAGGGTTTTTTTTGAATCACAAACAACGGCGGTTTCGTGGTCGCCATTCGACAAGCCCGTTGCTGACGCAAGCTCGGGTCGTATTGGTGGCGGCGGTGGCGTTGTCAACCGCAGTGGTGTGCACACTGGGTGGGGAGGAGAGGGGGGGGGGGGGCTGTTGTGCTCAGTTGGCCGGGCAGCCGGCTCGCGATGCACAGCCCAGGCCAGAGGCGCGGGTTCAATCCCCGTATCGGCTGAGGTTACGCTCGAAGGCCTCCGCCTTCTCAACCTCGCCCCTCGTCTGAGGTGCAGTGACCCTCGGGTTAAATCACCAGCAGTCAGCCCCCAAACCCCCCACCCCCCACCCCTCTCCGCCCTCAAAGGGGGAAGCAGCCTCTGTTTGTCTGGGACTAGGACGACTTCCCTCACTTTACACAAAGAAACCAGCAGACTGCACAGAGGCTCTCTGGCAGCCCAACCTGCCGAGTGAACAGTAAAGTCCGAGGCGCTTACCAGGGTGCGAGCAGAGGCTGAGGAGAACAGACAGCGTGTGGATGCGGCGAAATGCCCCCATGTCCGACAGAGCCCCGGAAACAAGCGCCCTTCACCCCAGTCCAGTCTCCAAAAGCCTGGAGCTCACGAAGCCCGATTGTCACTTTTGCTTTCAATTTCGGTTTCCTGGAACAGGCTGTCATGTACCAAGTCGAGGCAGCAGAGGGGGTTGAGAGGCAGCAGGTCAGACACGGTAACCGGCAAACCGCAGACCCTCTTCAAAAGGAACGACCCCCCCCCCGTTCTGACATTATCTCCGTGCAGCCTCACCTCCCCCCTCCTCCTCCCCGCCCACTCCTCCAGCACCGAGCGTTGTGAAGCGGCTCCAGGCCACACACAGTCAAAGCTACCCTCCCCCTTTGCTGAAGTGACCAGCTCCACGTGAGGCTGCTGCCAGATCCCTGCCGCACCCGGGGGACTTTCCTGTGGAAATCCCCGCCAGCCGACCGCCGGGATCTCTGCGTGTTTTCACACACACACAGCCCACAGCACAACACGCTGACAACACGCAGTCCTGTTCAGGCAGAGTAAGCCGGGGTGTAGCCACGGAAAGAATGGTGCTGAATAACCCCCACCCCCTCCACCCTCCCGCAATCGAAAGGGTGTCAGGGAACGTGAGTGGGGCCGGCACACTTGTAGAGGGGCCGAGTGGCTGTGCACGGCCTGCCACTGGTTACAGAAGTCAGACCACGGGGAGCTTTCGCACATGTTTTGTTTTATTAACTGACAAAGAAGTTGAAAAGGAGGCGAACATCCCGTACCAGCCTCCCCGAACAGGCGCCGGAATGTGGCGACTAGGGGCTTTTCACAGTAACTTCATTCAAGCCACCGCAGACACGGGGGGGGGAGAAGGTGCAAACTCCCACACACAGGCGGTCACCCGAGGCTGGAATCGAACCCGGGTCCCTGGCACTGGGAGGCAGCAGTGCTAACCGCTGTGCACCCTGCGTAGGGTGGACGCTCCCAAATCGATTGTCCCCCCCCCTGGTCGGGGACGGTGGGGTGGGGGGGGGGGAAAGGGGCGCAGTCTCGGGACAAAGGACCGATCATTTCACACTGAGACGAGGAGAGATTTTGGGCTCGAGGGGCCGTGAACCTTTGGGATTCTCGGCGGTAGAGAGTTTGCAAATGCTCTGTGATTGGCGGGCGCCGGCTCGAGGGGCCGTGCGGTCCAATCCTACCTCTCCTCCTCCTCGTCCGATCTGGACACCTACCCCACCTAAATCAACCTTCAGGTGCAGACGCTCCTTCAGTACTGGCAGCCGCTGCCTGGGTTTGTTTTGTCAATTTACTGAAGCAGGGAGTCGTGCGGTAATAGATTATCATAGAATTTACAGTGCAGAAGGAGGCCATTCGGCACATCGAGTCTGCACCGGCTCTTTGGAAAGAGCACGCCACCCAATGTCAACCCCTCCACCCTATCCCCATAACCCAGTAACCCCACCCAACACTAAGGGCAATTTTGGACACTAAGGGCAACTTATCATGGCCAATCCACCTAACCTGCACATCTTTGGACTGTGGGAGGAAACCGGAGCACCCGGAGGAAACCCACGCAGACACGGGGAGGATGTGCAGACTCCACACAGACAGTGACCCAAGCCGGAATCGAACCTGGGACCCTGGCGCTGTGAAGCAATTGTGCGAACCACAATGCTACCGTGCTGCCCACATACTCTCGCACAGTTCACGCAGTGAAAAGGGTGCTGATTGGTCGGCGAGTCGACTCATGATTGGCCGAGGGGGGTGTTGCCATGTGGAAAGCAACGGGGGGGGGGGGGGGGCTATTGGCTCCCCAAGCTCTTGGCGACTTCGAACACAAGCTCACAGCTTGAACGTATTTCTTTGGCTTGCAGAGGAATGGATCCCTGCATGTGGATCATACGTCGCTCCTGGCAAGCGTACATGAGTTACGCCGCGATCACGGCTGGTCGTATTAAATTGGTTGTTAGTGTAGCGACGAATACACTCAGGGTCGTTCAGCAAGTGCTGCCCAATCGTCGAAAAACACGTAACTGCGGAGATTTTGGTTTGGGTTTTGCGATCGTGGGCTGCCGGGTGCGGCCTGCACTCTGCCTGTCACAAACGATCAAAGGAACATGCTTTCTCTTTTTCAGATATATGAAGATACTTGGGTATCTCTTAAGGTCCCTCAGTCCCTCATTTATAAACCAATCCCAGGGAGGTGATTGGACACTGGATAATCTGTATGTAAAACCTCTCTCTCTCCTGTGTAGCAGCCCGAAATCTCCATTTCTGGTGGCCGTGGGTAGTTGGAGATCACAGTCGTTGGGTCAATTCAGAGTGTGGCTGCCTCAGACCGCTGGGGTCTTCGAGACCAGAGTTACATTTATGTAGAGCCTTGCAAGGCCTCAGGATGTCCCAGAGCAACTTCAGCGCCAATGAAACACCTTTTGAACGGACGCGGCTGTCGCAATTCGGGGAAACGGGGCCATCGGTTCACGCACAGAAGGATCCCACAAATAGCCATGTGATCAAAGAGCTGCGACTCTGTGCCAGGTGTTGGCTGAAGGGTCCGCGTTGGCCAGGGCACACAATCGTCCAACAATAGCCGCTAAATGGGGGATGGGTTGGCGGGGAAAAGGCAGGGGAACGGCACTCAGTCTTGATGCTCGTTTGGAGAGTTGGGGCAGAACACGATTGGCCCAATGGCTTCCTTCTGCACCCTAACAATCCTGTGATCCATTTGATGGGCAGCTGGGGCTGATGCCAAAGGACAGCGCCTCCAACTGTGCAGGACTCGCACTGCAGGTACAGAGTCGGGCTTGGTCTCCGACCTGCGCCTTGACCTTACGAACTGTTAACCCGCTGGAATCCCTGAGGTTTAGGTACACTGATGGTTCATATATTGATGTGTCGCCGCACTATATATCAATCTAACAGAATCTCCAGACTGAGCTTCTTGCGTGAAGTCAAGTATCTCTTTATTTATGTCAGTTTCAAAGTCTATTGATCAAGTCAAATTTTATGCGAATACAGAATCTAGAGAATTGTTTGTCCAACGCAAATACAGATGGTTGAGTTGAAGTCAAAATACAATTCGGCTCGTGGTAATTCCTTCACATCAAAATGCACATTGCAAAAATGAAACGAAAGGAAATAGCTGCTTGCAAAGCAAAGTAGGAATAGGTTTCAAAGGTTGGGTTAAAGATGATTTCAGACAGAGTCCCTGTCTGATAAGGAAATCATTAACTTTTTTAGATTCTATCCCCTTTCTAACTGTGATTAAAATAATGATATTTCAGTTAATTCGATGAAATGTCTGTCTGTCAAGTTTTAAGAGATAATGTGGCATGGGAAAACTTCTATATGGTTCAAACCGCCTGTTTCCCACCACGGGGCAGCACGGTAGCATTGTGAACAGCACAATTGCTTCACAGCGCCAGGGTCCCAGGATCGATTCCCGGCTTGGGTCACTGCCTGTGCGGAGTCTGCACGTTCTCCCCGTGTCTGCGTGGGTTTCCTCCGGGTGCTCCGGTTTCCTCCCACAGTCCAAAGATGTGCGGGTTAGGTGGATTGGCCATGATAAATTGCCCTTAGTGTCCAGAATTGCCCTTGGTGTTGGGTGGGGTTGCTGGATTATGGGGGTTAGGTGGGGTTACTGGGTTATGAGGATAGGGTGGAGGTGTGGACCTTGGGCAGGGTGCTCTTTCCAAGAGCCGGTGCAGACTCGATGGGCCGAATGGCCTCCTTCTGCACTGTAAAATCTATGATAACTATGTTTTACAGAACTGGGATGTTTGCTCAGTAATGACAACAATGAGTCTATTCTACAATGTGGAGAGTCAGTTTGAATACTGACTTCCTGATCAGAGCTATTCCACGCTCTCAGCATTTTCTGCTGTCATCGCTTAATATATGATTTTTAATAGTATAATGTCACTAAATCAATACTTCCCTTAAACCTTTATTACCTACAATAAAGTAGGTTTCTATCATACACCTACCGTGCTGTTAGGGAGGGAGCTCCAGGATTTGGACCCGGCGACACTGAAGGAACAGCCGATATATTTCCCAGTCAGGATGGGGAGTGACTTGGAGGGGAACCTCCAGGTGGGGGTGATCCCAGGTATTTGCTGCTCTTGTCCTTCTAGATGGTGGTGGTGGGGTTTGGAAGGTGCTGCCTGAGGAACCTCGGTGAGTTCCCGCAGTGAACCTTGTCGATGGTGCACACGGCTGACACTGTCCATCGGAGGGGGAGGGAGTGAATGTTTGTGGAAGGGACGCCAATCAAGCGGGGCTGCTTTGTCCTGGATGGTGTCGAGCTTCTTGAGGGTTGGTGCTGCGCTCATCACACTCCTGACTTGTGCCTTGTAGATGGTGGACAGACTTTGGGGAGTGGGGAGGTGAGTTACTCACTGCAGGGTTCCCAGCCTCTGGCCTGCTCTTGTATTTTAACATGGGATAAAATGGTCAGGTGGGAGATACCCTGGATTGATCTATAATGAATTAGCAGCTCCCAGCGAGGGAACTGGTATCTCCAGTTGGCCTCAGTGCTTTGGGGAAGCGGTGAAAAGAGAATGATAATCAGTTCCGATTCCTGCCCAACGCCCGAGGGAGTGCGAGAATCCCGGGAGTAGGCTGTGGTGAGTTTGTGCTGAAATAAGCTGCCGTCACTCACTATCGAGCCTCACACAGGAGTAAAACATTCCCCTCTGTGAAACCAGGAAGTGTTGGAAACGCTCAGAGGGTCGAGTACAACTTTGCCTTTCACCTTTCAGTGGCTTCGACCTCAGTCACTGCCTCCAGCTCTCTACACACTCGACCCCGACAGAGTATTTCCAATGTTGTCAGAGTTTCGGAATACGCTTTGATCATAATGGTTCCCACTGCCGCCTCACTGCGCCAGGGACCCGGGTTCGATTCTGGCCTTGGGTATGTGCGGAGTCTGCACGTTCTCCCCGTGTCTGCGTGGGTTTCCTCCGGGTGCTCCGGTTTCCTCCCACAGTCCAAAGACGTGTGGGTTAGGTGGATTGGCCGTGCTAAATTGCCCCTTAGTGTCCAAAAAGGTTAGATGGGGTTATTGGGTTACGGGATAGGCTGGGGGTAGGATTCAGAGGATCGGTGCAGACTCGAGATGGGCCGAATGGCCTCCTTCTGTCCCGGCGGGATTCTATGATTCTCATGTGTGGTACATGGATGGCGACCATGGGACACAGAGGAAGAAATTGCACAACTGAAATAGGCAGTGAGAGAGACAGAATGAGAGAAAGAGAGAGGGAGGGTTTGAAAGAGCATCAAGCAATCAGACGGGTAGCTGTTGATGTTGCCGGTGCCTCCCCTATCGCTGGTGTCCTGGGCCGAGTTGACGTGACGCAGGGGTATAGCGTTGCTGGAGTGAATACCTGGACCTGGAGGAAGAACACCTTGGGAGGCCGGTGCTGATGAACCAGATTTCGTTGTGCCGATTTAAGAATGTCAGAGGGCTGCAGCGAGGACACCACCGGCGACGAATCCAGAATAAAGACCAAACACAAGTGTTAGTCAACAGAAACGCTCCGCGGTTTCCTCAACATGTCGCGAAGGAGCCCCATCCCGGGAAAGAATAATAAAACAAATGGGCGGGAGTTCAGTAAGCGGTCCCTGGCGGTGGGATGCTCTGGTACAGAGCGGATCCCACAGCCCCCCCCCCGCCCCACGCTCTGAACGCGGGCCCCCACCCCCGCCGTGGCGGGTGGCGGCTTCAATGGGGAACCCCAATCAAGGTGGCGCGCGCGGAGAATCCCGCTCCCGCTGAGCGGCGCTCCACTGAGAAACACACGGCGGGCAGGCCGGAGATTCCGCCACACGGCCTGTGATCGGAGTGACGCTGAGACTCCGGAATTCTCCACTGCTCCGGACTGGTCAATTCCGGGAGGGCTGGAGGAGTGGGCAGTGAGAGAATACACACCCGGATTATCCAGAGACACAGGGACAGAGAGGGACACGGACCGCACTCATTTAGTATCCATGTGCCGGCTGTGTCCCTGTACCCCATACCGCGTACCCCGTACCCTGTACCGCGTACCCCATACCGCGTACCCCGTACCCTGTACCCCATACCCTGTACCGCGTACCCATACCGCGTACCCCATACCCTGTACCCCATACCATGTACCCCATACCGTGTACCCCGTACCCTGTACCCCATACCCTGTACCGCGTACCCCATACCGCGTACCCTGTACCCCATACCGCGTACCCTGTACCCCATACCCTGTACCCCATACCGTGTACCCCGTACCCCATACCGCGTACCCTGTACCCCATACCGCGTATCCCGTACCCTGTACCCCATACCGCGTACCCTGTACCCCATACCCTGTACCCCATACCGTGTACCCCGTACCCTGTACCCCATACCCTGTACCGCGTACCCCATACTGCGTACCCCATACCGCGTACCCCATACCGCGTACTCCATACCGCGTACCCTGTACCCCATACCGCGTATCCCGTACCCTGTACCCCATACCGCGTACCCTGTACCCCATACCCTGTACCCCATACCGTGTACCCTGTACCCCATACCCTGTACCGCGTACCCCATACCGCGTACCCCATACCGCGTACCCTGTACCCCATACCGCGTATCCCGTACCCTGTACCCCATACCCTGTACCCCATACCGCGTACCCTGTACCCCATACCGTGTACCCCGTACCCTGTACCCCATACCCTGTACCCCATACTGCGTACCCCATACCCTGTACCCCATACCGCGTACCCTGTACCCCATACCCTGTACCCCATACCGTGTACCCTGTACCCCATACCGCGTACCCTGTACCCCATACCGCGTACCCTGTACCCCATACCGCGTACCCTGTACCCCATACCCTGTACCCTGTACCCCATACCCTGTACCCCATACCGCGTACCCTGTACCCCGTACCCTGTACCCCGTACCCTGTACCCCATACCGTGTACCCTGTACCCCATACCCTGTACCCCATACCGTGTACCCTGTACCCCATACCGCGTACCCTGTACCCCATACCGCGTACCCTGTACCCCATACCGCGTACCCTGTACCCCATACCCTGTACCCTGTACCCCATACCCTGTACCCCATACCGCGTACCCTGTACCCCGTACCCTGTACCCCGTACCCTGTACCCCATACCGTGTACCCTGTACCCCATACCGCGTACCCTGTACCCCATACCGCGTACCCTGTACCCCATACCCTGTACCCCGTACCCTGTACCCCATACCGCGTACCCTGTACCCCATACCCTGTACCCCATACCGTGTACCCTGTACCCCATACCGCGTACCCTGTACCCCATACCGCATACCCTGTACCCCATACCCCGTACCATGTACCCAATACCCTGTACCCCATACCGTGTACCCCGTACCCCATACCGCGTACCCTGTACCCCATACCGCATACCCTGTACCCCATACCGCGTTCCCTGTACCCCATACCGTGTACCCTGTACCCCATACCGCGTACCCTGTACCCCATACCCCGTACCATGTACCCAATACCCTGTACCCCATACCGTGTACCCCATACCGCGTACCCTGTACCCCATACCGCGTACCCTGTACCCCATACCCCGTACCATGTACCCAATACCCTGTACCCCATACCGTGTACCCCATACCGCGTACCCTGTACCCCATACCCTGTACCCCATACCGCGTACCCTGTACCCCATACCCTGTACCCCATACCACGTACCCTGTACCCCATACCGCGTACCCTGTACCCCATACCGCGTACCCTGTACCCCATACCCTGTACCCCATACCGCGTACCCTGTACCCCATACCCTGTACCCCATACCGCGTACCCTGTACCCCATACCCTGTACCCCATACCGTGTACCCTGTACCCCATACCGCGTACCCTGTACCCCATACCGCGTACCCTGTACCCCATACCCCGTACCATGTACCCAATACCCTGTACCCCATACCGTGTACCCTGTACCCCATACCGCGTACCCCATACCCTGTACCCCATACCGCTTACCCTGTACCCCATACCCTGTACCCCATACCGTGTACCCTGTACCCCATACCGCGTACCCTGTACCCCATACCGCGTACCCTGTACCCCATACCCTGTACCCCATACCCTGTACCCCATACCGCGTACCCTGTACCCCATACGCTGTACCCCATACCGCGTACCCTGTACCCCATACCCTGTACCCCATACCGCGTACCCTGTACCCCATATGCTGTACCCCATACCGCGTACCCTGTACCCCATACCCTGTACCCCATACCACGTACCCTGTTCCCCATACCCTGTACCCCATACCCTGTACCCCATACCGCGTACCCTGTACCCCATACCGCGTACCCTGTACCCCGTACCCTGTGCCCCATACCGCGTACCCTGTACCCCGTACCCTGTACCCCATACCGCGTACCCTGTACCCCGTACCCTGTACCCCATACCGCGTACCCTGTAACCCATACCCTGTACCCCGTACCCTGTGCCCCATACCGCGTACCCTGTACCCTGTACCCCATACCGCGTACCCTGTACCCCATACCCTGTACCCCATACCGTGTACCCTGAACCCCATAACCTGTACCGCGTACCCCATACCGCGTACCCTGTACCCCATAACGCGTACCCTGTACCCCATACCCTGTACCCCATACCGCGTACCCTGTACCCCGTACCCTGTACCCCATACCGCTTACCCTGTACCCCATACCCTGTACCCCATACCGCGTACCCTGTACCCCATACGCTGTACCCCATACCGCGTACCCCGTACCCTGTAGCCCATAGCGCGTACCCTGTACCCCATACCGCGTACCCTGTACCCCATACCGCGTACCCCGTACCCTGTACCCCATACCGCGTACCCTGTACCCCATACCCTGTACCGCGTACCCCATACTGCGTACCCCGTACCCTGTACCCCATACCGCGTACCCTGTTCCCCATACACTGTACCCCGTACCCTGTACCCCATACCCTGTACCCCATACCGCGAACCCTGTACCCAGTACCCCATACCGCATGCCCTGTACCCCATACCGCGTACCCTGTACCCCATACCCTGTACCCCGTACCCCATACCCTGTACCCCATACCGCGAACCTTGTACCCAGTACCCCATACCGCATACCCTGTACCCCATACCGCGTACCCTGTACCCCATACCCCGTACCCCATACCCTGTACCCCATACCGCGAACCCTGTACCCTGTACCCCATACCGCGTTCCCTGTACCCCATACCGCATACCCCATACCATGTACCCAATACCCTGTACCCCATACCGCATACCCCGTACCCTGTACCCCATACCGTGTACCCTGTACCGCATACCGCGTACCCCATACCATGTACCCCATACCGCGTACCCTGTACCCCATACCCTGTGCCCCATACCGTGTACCCTGTACCCCATACCGCATACCCTGTACCCCATACCGCGTACCCTGTACCCCATACCGCGTACCCTGTACCCCATACCCTGTACCCCATACCGTGTACCCTGTACCCCATACCGCGTACCCTGTACCCCATACCCTGTGTCCAGGGATGTGCAGGTTAGGTGGAGTGGCCGTGATAAATTGTCCCTTCGTGTCCAGGGATGTGCAGGTTAGGTGGATTGACCATGATAAATTGTCCCTTAGTGTCCAGGGATGTACAGGTTAGGTGAATTCGCCGTGTTAAATTGTCCCTTAGTGTCCAGGGATGTACAGGTTAGTTGGATTGGCCGTGTTAAATTGTCCCTCAGTGTCCAGGGATGTACAGGTTAGGTGGATTGACTGTGATAAATTGCCCCTTAGTGTCCAGGGATGTACAGGTGAGGTGGATTGACCGTGTTAAATTGTCCCTTAGTGTCCAGAGATGTACAGGTTAGGTGGATTGGCCGTGTTAAATTGTCCCTTAGTGTCCAGGGATGTACAGGTTAGGTGGATTGGCCGTGATAAATTGTCGCTTAGTGTCCAGGGATGTGCAGGTTAGGTGGATTGGCCGTGATAAATTGTCCCTTAGTATCCAGGGATGTACAGGTTAGGTGGATTGGCCGTGATAAATTGTCCCTTAGTGTCCACAGATGTGCAGGTTAGGTGGATTGGCCGTGATAAATTGTCCCTTAGTGTCCAGGGATGTGAAGGTTTGGTGGATCGACCGTGTTAAATTGTCCCTTAGTGTCCAGGGATGTACAGGTTAGGTGGATTGGCCGTGTTAAATTGTCTCTTAGTGTCCAGGGATGTACAGGTTAGGTGGATTGGCCGTGTTAAATTGTCCCTTAGTGTCCAGGGATGTGCAGTTTAGGTGGATTGGCCGTGTTAAATTGTCTCTTAGTGTCCAGGGATGTACAGGTTAGGTGGATTGGCCGTGTTAAATTGTCTCTTAGTGTCCAGGGATGTACAGGTTAGGTGGATTGGCCGTGTTAAATTGTCCCTTAGTGTCCAGGGATGTGCAGTTTAGGTGGATTGGCCGTGTTAAATTGTCTCTTAGTGTCCAGGGATGTACAGGTTAGGTGGATTGGCCGTGATAAATTGTCTCTTAGTGTCCAGGGATGTACAGGTTAGGTGGTTTGGCAGTGTTAAATTGTCCCTTAGTGTCCAGGGATGTACAGGTTAGGTGGATTGGCCGTGTTAAATTGTCTCTTAGTGTCCAGGGATGTACAGGTTTGGTGGATCAACCGTGTTAAATTGTCTCTTAGTGTCCAGGGATGTACAGGTTAGGTGGATTGGCCGTGTTAAATTGCCCCTTAGTGTCCAGGGATGTACAGGTTAGGTGGATTGGCCGTGATAAATTGTCTCTTAGTGTCCAGGGATGTACAGGTTAGGTGGATTGGCCGTGTTAAATTGTCCCTTAGTGTCCAAGGATGTACAGGTTAGGTGGATTGGCCGTGATAAATTGTCTCTTAGTGTCCAGGGATGTACAGGTTAGGTGGATTGGCCGTGTTAAATTGTCCCTTAGTGTCCAGGGATGTACAGGTTTGGTGGATCGACCGTGTTAAATTGTCTCTTAGTGTCCAGGGATGTACAGGTTAGGTTACGGAGAGTGGACCTAGGTAGAGTGCACTCTCGAATAGTCAGACCCAATGGGCCGAATGGCCTCCTTCTGCACTGGAGGTGTTGTATGTGCCCCGTACCCAGACTCGTGACTCCATACCCGTTGTATTCGGCGGTGTAGAACCGGTCCCTCAGAAAGGCTTCCCTTCGGCGAAGCAGGTCCTCAAACATATCTTGTGATTTCTGCCGTAGGGAGGTCAGCCAGCCCCCAAACATCTTGGTGTGCACAACCATTGGCGGGAATACTTTTAAGAATAACTGCAACAGAAAACACAGGGGCCTCCATGATGTTTTCTGTCCCAGGACAATGTGATCCTTTGCTTGTACAGCTCTCCTGACTGGAGGGTGAAAATCTTTACTCATCAAATATTCCCCTTCTTCTTCTGGTCTTTCAGGAGTCACTGGAGGCAGGAAGGGTCCCAGAGGACAGGAAAGTGGCTAATGTAACACCGCTGTTTAAGAAGGGAGGGAGGCAGAAGACGGGAAATTATAGGCCGGTTAGCCTGACTTCGGTCATTGGTAAGATTTTAGAGTCTGTTATTAAAGATGAGATCACGGAGTACTTGGCAGTGCACGGTAAAATAGGACTGAGTCAGCACGGCTTTGTCAAAGGGAGGTCGTGTCTGACAAATCTGTTAGAGTTCTTTGAGGAGGCAACAAGGAAGTGAGACAAAGGAGAACCAGTGGATGTGATTTATTTAGATTTCCAGAAGGCCTTTGACAAGGTGCCGCATCGGAGACTGTTAAATAAGTTAAGAGCCCATGGTGCTCAGGGTAAGATCCTGGCATGGATCGAGGATTGGCTGACTGGCAGAAGGCAGAGAGTGGGGCTAAAGGGGTCCTTTTCAGGATGGCAGCCGGTGACCTCAGGGGTCTGTGCTGGGACCACAACTTTTCACAATGTACATTAATGATCTGGAAGAAGGAACTGAAGGCTCTGTTGCTAAGTTTGCAGATGATACAAAGATCTGTAGAGGGACAGGTAGTATTGAGGAAGCAGGGGGGCTGCAGAAGGACTTGGACAGGCTGGGAGAGTGGGCAATGAAGTGGCAGATGGAATACAATGTGGAAAAGTGTGAGGTTATGCACTTTGGAAGGAGGAATTTAGGCACAGACTATTTTCTAAATGGGGAAATGCTTCGGAAATCAGAAGCACAAAGGGACTTGGGAGTCCTTGTTCACGATTCTCTAAAGGTTAACCTGCAGGTTCAGTCGGCAGTTAGGAAGGCAAATGCAATGTGAGCATTCATGTCGAGAGGGCGAGAATACAAGACCAGGGATGTACTTCTGAGGCTGTATCAGGCTCTGGTCAGACCCCATTTGGAGTATTGTGAGTGGTTTTGGGGCCCATATCTAAGGAAGGATGTGCTGGCCTTGGAAAGGGTCCAGAGGAGGTTCACAAGAATGATCCCTGGAATTAAGAACTTGTCGTATGAGGAACGGTTGAGGACTCTGGGTCTGTACTCGTTGGAGTTTAGAAGGATGAGGGGGGATCTTATTGAAACTTACAGGATACTGCGAGGCCTGGATAGAGTGGACGTGGAGAGGATGTTTCCACTTGTGGGAAAAACTAGAAGCAGAGGACACAATCTCAGACTAAAGGGACGATCCTTTAAAACAGAGAGGAGGAGGAATTTCTTCAGCCAGAGGGTGGCGAATCTGTGGAACTCTTTGCCGCAGAAGGCTGTGGAGGCCAAATCACTGAGTGTCTTTAAGACAGAGATAGATAGGTTCTTGATTAATAAGGGGATCAGGGGTTATGGGGAGAAGGTAGGAGAATGGGGATGAGAAAATATCAGCTGTGATTGAATGGCGGAGCAGACTCGATGGGCCGAGTGGCCTAATTCTGCTCCTATGTCTAATGGTCTTACAGGTCACAGTGCCTCAGACAGACAGCACATGACCATTGTGGAAATACCGCAGGGGACTGGGTTGGCCGGGGGGGCGGGGGGAATGTCCCTGCTAGGGGAGAGGGTGTGGGATTATTTTAATCCCGGTCACATCGGGAACCAATGGCAATGGGAAATGTTGACAGTGGGATAAGGAGATGGGGAGAGATAGAGAGAGAGAGAGAGAGCGATGTAGGTGGAGAGGGGGAAAGAGAGGGAATGGGAGACGGAAAGCTGGAGCTGGAATACACTCACAGACTGTTTGTGGGGTCAGTGGGTGGTTAGTGTGGAGCCAGACAGCACTCCCTGGGGTGTCTGAGGCTCGGGGGTGAGGGGACAGAGCACGTCCTGTGGGGTCGGGCGAAGGCCGCTCGCGGAACCGCCCCGCAAAATATTCCTCCCCTTCGGCCAGCTCGCGTGCCCTGGGCCCCCCCCCCCCCCGCATCCCCGAATAATGTCCCACCCCCCTGCCCGCCCGCGGATCGTCCCTCCCCCGACTGTGGGGGCACTGGACTGAGTCCGCAGACGCCACGCCGAGCTCCCGACGGGTGAGGCCTGACGTGTCGGGTACTCGGCCGGTCGGGGGGGGGGGGTCGTTCAATACGTGGCGCGGCGTACTCGAAGGGGCGGAGCATCGCAAAAGCGCCGCCGCCCCGATTTCGCGCCGTCAGCCGCAGAATCCAGCCCAGAGTATCTATAATTCCCAGTCAGTACCGATGGGATACAGAACGGGATCAGTTATGTACTCACCGTGTCATCTCTGGGATATGGGGGATTGGTGTAAAACCTTCTGGGCAGCATATAATAGACATGCGTTGCTGTGAGGCGCCCATGGATGTCCAGGTACGTGGTGAGGAGTGGCGCAGTCCTCTCAATCTGTATCCCTGCGGAAAGGGAAGACAACACACTATTGGATCACCGTTCACCAAGTTAGACACGCGGTGATAATCCGTCCTAAATTGAGGGGCAGCACGGTAGCACAGTGGTTAGCACTGTGGCTTCACAGCGCCGGGGTCCGATTCCCGGCTGGGTCACTGTCTGTGCGGAGTCTGCACGTCCTCCCCGTGTCTGCGTGGGTTTCCTCCGGGTGCTCCGGTTTCCTCCTATGGATCAAAGATGTGCTGTTAGGTGAATTGGCCGTGATAAATTGTCCCTTAGTGACCAAAAAAGGCCGGGAGGGGTGATTGGGTTAAGGGGACAGGGGGGGAAGTGAGGGTTTAAGTGGGTCGGTGCCGACTTGATGGGCCGAATGGCCTCCTTCTGCACTGTATGTTCTATGAAATAAAATATAGGGCGCAATTTAACGGCCTCGTCACCTCCAACTTGACCGTTAAATCTCACAAGAGGCCTCTCACGAGATTCATGACGCTCGAGACGTCTCGTCAGATCCAACTGAGCCATTATCTCATTTAAATATGTGTGTGGCGGATTCCCTGGGCTCCCGGGAACTAATGGCCCCCCCAGCGAGGCCTCGAGTGGGCACCGTTTAGTACTTGTCCAGTACAAATGTGGACCAGGCGTAGTGGCATGGGGGGGTGGCGGGGGTTCCCAGGCCATTGGAGTCTCCTGGGTGGTCGGGGAAAGGGCAGGGTGGTACGCTGGCACTCCCCCAGCCAGCTGGGAACCTTGGCCCTGCCACCCTGGCAGTGCCAATGTGCCTGGGAGCCAGGGTGGTACTGCTAGGTACAGGGCCTGAGTGGGGCTTTGCCCCAAAAAGGAGGGATGGGGGGTATGAAGGGTGGTGGGGGGTGGGGGGGGGGGGGGGGGGGGGATGAAGGGCGGGTATGAAGGGGCCTCATAAAATTTGATGGGGGTGAAGGGTGGGGGTCTAAAAGTGGGGGGGGGGCACTAATTTAGCACGGCTAATAACCTGCACGTCTTTGGACTGTGGGAGGAAACCGGAGCACCCGGAGGAAACCCACGCAGACACGGGGAGAACGTGCAGACTCCGCACAGACAGTGTCCCAGCGGGGAATCGAACCTGGGACCCTGGCGCTGTGAGGCAGCCGTGCTAACCACTGGTCTTTGGTTGACTTGCCTTCCCTTCGTGGCACTAATTTTCCCTCCATTCCCGACAACGGTCTGTGGCAAAAGTGACTCACAGTCTCTTGCTCAACTTTACTCGCGTGTTCAGGCATCGTCTACCTGGCCTATTGTTCTTGTTGAAATAATCCTTGAGGCGGTTGACAGCCCGGTATCTTCCCTCTGTCAGCAAAACAGCGGACCCCACCCACACACTGGATTTGTAGGTGCGTGTCTGTTGGGAGAAGCACAGCCTGAAGGTGAGCCCACTTGCCCAGTTCGCACATAATTAGTCTAGACATCAGAGGCACGCCTCTCTATTTTCATAGACAGGTTCATTCCATATTTACATCATTCTCAATGCTCACCAAATGCAAATGCTGGATTAATTTGCTTTTCTGCTCCCGAGAGAACAAAACTGTATTTCTGTCTTCTCCAATCTTCAGGTACCAAGCCCCGAAGGGGGCTGTTGAATAAGTTAAGAGCCCATAGTGTTCAGGGTAAGATCCTGGCAGGGATAGAGGATTGGCAGACTGGCAGAAGGCAGAGAGTGGGGATAAAGGGGTCTTT
The DNA here is from genome assembly GCF_047496885.1 of Scyliorhinus torazame. Taxonomy (NCBI): domain Eukaryota; kingdom Metazoa; phylum Chordata; class Chondrichthyes; order Carcharhiniformes; family Scyliorhinidae; genus Scyliorhinus; species Scyliorhinus torazame. The sequence continues at coordinate 224,408,998 of NC_092720.1, forward strand.
TTCAGGTCTGTGCTGGGACCACAACATTTCACAATGTACATTAATGATCTGGAGAAAGGAACTGAAGGCTCTGTTGCTAAGTTTCCAGATGATACAAAGATCTGTAGAGGGGCAGGTAGTATTGAGGAAGCAAGGGGGCTGCAGAAGGATTTGGACAAGCTAGGAGAGTGGGCAATGAAGTGGCAGGTGGAATACAATGTGGAAAAGTGAGAGGTTATGCACTTTGGAAGGAGGAATGGAGCCATAGACTATTTTCTAAATGGGGAGATGCTTCGGAAATCAGAAGCACAAAGGGACTTGGGAGCCCTTGTTCACGATTCTCTTAAGGTTAACGTGCAGGTTCAGTCGGCAGTTAGGAAGGCAAATGCAATGTTAGCATTCATGATGAGAGGGCTAGAATACAAGACCAGGGATGTACATCTGAGGCTGTAAGAGGCTCTGACCCCATTTGGAGCATTGTGAGCAGTTTTGGGCCCCGTATCTAAGGAAGGATGTGCTGGCCTTGGAAAGGGTCCAGAGGAGGTTCACAAGAATGATCCCTGGAATGAAGAGCTTGTCGTAAATAGGCCCACTCCCCTGCCCCATCCCCGCAATCCCACCTCGGACCAATTTATCATGGCCAATCCACCTAACCTGCACGTCTTTGGACTGTGGGAGGAAACCGGAGCACCCGGAGGAAACCCACGCAGACACGGGGAGAACGTGCAGACTCCACACAGACAGTGACCCAAGCCGGGAATCGAACCTGGGACCCAGGCGCTGTGAGGATGAGGGGTGATCTTATAGAAACATATAAGATTATGAAGGTAATAGATAGGATAGATGCGGGCAGGTTGTTTCCACTGGCGGGTGAAAGCAGAACGAGGGGGCATAGCCTCAAAATAAGGGGAAGTAGATTTAGGACTGAGTTTAGGAGGAACTTCTTCACCCAAAGGGTTGTGAATCTATGGAATTCATGCCCAGTGAAGCAGTGGAGGCTCCTTCATTAAATGTTTTTAAGATACAGATAGATAGTTTTTTGAAGAATAAAGGGATTAAGGGTTATGGTGTTCGGGCCGGAAAGTGGAGCTGAGTCCACAAAAGATCAGCCATGATCTCATTGAATGGTGGAGCAGGCTCGAGGGGCCAGATGGCCAATCCTGCTCCTAGTTCTTATGTTCTTGCCAGGAATGGTCCCTTTTCTCAACTGCCCCTAATCAGCTCTGAACATGCCCCCTTGGCAATTATTCGCCAAGCCATGACAAAGTAGTGTACTACGGTTAGGCCGGTCAGCCAGGATGGAGTTGGTCCACTCCGCCATTGGCATTCAGAGATGCATTACTCCAGTTGTGGTCTAAGCAGTATTTTGTACAGTCCCAGCATGACCACCCTGTTCTATGCCTTGGCTAATAAAGGCAAGTATCCCAGATGCCTTCTTAACCACCTTATAGAATGGTAGAATCCCTACAGTGCAGACGGAATCCATCAAGCCTGCACCAACCCTCTGAAAGAACAGCCTGCCTGGGCTCGCAGTCCCTCCCTCGCCCCGTAGCCCAACTAACCCGGAGTGTGTGCGTGGGTGTCCTCCGGGTGCTCCGGTTTCCTCCCACAGTCCACAGACGTGCAGGTTAGGTGGATTGGCCGCGATCAATTTCCCCTGGTGTCCAAAAAAGGTTAGATGGGGTCACTGGGTTACGCGGATAGGGTGGAGGTGTGGGCTTAAGTAGGGTGCTCTTCCCAAGGGCCGGTGCAGACTCGATGGGCCGAATGGCCTCCTTCTGCACTGTAAATTCTATGATTCTGTGAAGGGAAATGAGCTGCCAAGTTATTGAGGGAAACTATAATGTGGATAAATGTGAGGCTATCCAATTTGGTATTTAAGACGGGAAGGTAGATTATTATCTGAATGGCCATAAATTAGGAGAGGGGAATATGCAGCGGGACCTGGGTGTCCTTGTGCACCAGTCGCTGAAGGTAAGCAGGCAGGTACAGCAGGCGGTAAAGAAGGCTAATGGTATGTTGGCCTTCATCGTGAGAGGATAGTTTGAGTACAGGAGCTGGGATGTGTTGCTGCAATTGTACAGGACCTTGGTGAGGCCACACCTGGAGTATTGTGGGCAGTTTTGGTCTCCTTCTCTGAGGAAGGATGTTCTTGCTCTCGAGGGAGTGCAGCGAAGATTCCAGGGATGGCGGGACTGACGTATGAGGAGAGATTGACGAGGTTGGGATTGTTCTCGCTGGAGCTCAGAAGAATGAGGGGGGATCTCATAGAAACTATAAAATTCTAACAGGACTGGACAGGGTCGATGCGGGAAGGATGTTCCCGATGGTGGGGGGGGGGGGGGGGGGGGGGTGGGGCGGGTGTCCAGAACCAGGGGCCACAGTCTGAGGATCTACTGGGTAGATCATTAAGGACATAGATGAGAAGTTTCTTCACCCAGGGAGTGGGCGGCCTGTGGAATTCTGCACCACAGGAAGTGGCTGAGGCCAAAACGTTTTCTGTTTCGAAGGAAGAGTTAGACAAAGCCCTTGGGGCTAAAGGAATGGGGGGAAGGCGGGATCAAGGTATTGAGTTGGATGGCTAAATCGCTGGCTTTGAAAGCAGACCAAGGCAGGCCAGCAGCACGGTTCGATTCCCGTAACAGCCTGTGACCCCGTAACAACCTCCCCGAACAGGCGCCGGAATGTGGCGACTAGGGGCTTCTCACAGTAACTTCATTTGAAGCCTACTTGTGACAATAAGCGATTTTCATTTCATTCATTCATTTCATCAGCCATGATGGTGATGAATGGCGGAGCAGGCTCGAAGGGGCAAAAGGCCTCCTCCTGCTCCTATCCTCTATGTATGTATGAAAGAACGGGACTGGCCGAATTGCTTTCGTGGAGAGCGGGACAGCTCTTCCTGTGCGATTTCAGAATGTGTTCGTGACCTCAGATCAGCTTGGTTGACCATGGAGTGATTGCCCGAGATTACCTCGTACTCTGAATCCCTGCACACTGTTACGGAGGAGTAACATTCTTCCACTTCAGAACAGAAGTACGGCTTGAAATCCCTGCAAAACACAACAGCGACATTTAATCCTGAGATCGCATTGAATCACGAGTCAGTGAAACCCCTTCATTATAGTCGTAGAGTCATCGTCATAGTCATCAGTGTTTACAGCAGGGAAACAGGCCCTTCGGCCCAGCTTGTCCATGCTGCCCAGTTTCTATCCCTAAGCTAGACCCACTTTTCCGCATTTGTCCCATATCCCTCTATACCCACCCTGCCCATGTAACTGTCTAACTGCTTTTTAAAGGACAAAATTGTGCCCGCCTCTAACACTGCCCCTGGCAGCCCGTTCCAGACACTCACCACCCTCTGTGTGAAACAATTTCCCCTCTGGTCTCTCTTGTATCTCTCCCCTCTCACCTTAAACCTCTGCCCTCTAGTTCTAGACTCCTCTACCTTTGGGAAAAGATGTTGACTATCTACCTTATCGATGCCCCTCATTATTTTATAGACCTCTATAAGATCACCCCTAAGCCTCCTCCGCACCAGGGAAAAAAGTCCCAGCCTATCCAGCCTCTCCTTATAACTCAGACCATCAAGTCCCGGGAGCATCCTCGTAAATCTTTTCTGCACTCTTTCTGGTTTAACAATATCCTTCCTATAATAGGGTGACCAGAACTGTACACAGTGTTCCAAGTGTGGCCGTACCAATGTCTTGTACAACTTCAACAAGACGTCCCAACTCCTGTATTCAATATTCTGACCAATGAAACCTCGCATGCTGAATGCCTTCTTCACCACCCTGTCCACCTGCGACTCCACCTTCAAGGAGCTGTGAACCTGTACCCCTAGATCTTTGTTCTGTACCTCTCCCCAACTCCGTACCATTAACTGAGTAGGTCCTGCCCCGATTTGATCTCCCAAAATGCATCACCTCACATTTATCCAAATTAAACTCCATCTGCCATTTGTCGGCCCACTGGCCCAATTGGTCAGGATCCTGTCGCAATCTTATTTAACCTTCTTCACTATCCACTATGCCACCAATCTTGGTGTCATCTGCAAACTGACCATGCCTCCTACATTCTCATCCAAATCATTAATATACATCACAAATAACAGTGGACCCAGCCCCGATCCCTGAGGCACACCGCTGGTCACAGGCCTCCAGTCTGAAAAACAACCCTCCACAACCTCCCTTTGGCTTCGCTCCCAAGGATTCCCGAGGGAGTCTGTGGTAGCAGTATCAATTCATTCAAATATAAACCAGATGACTTTCAGAAACTGATGTGTCGAGATAGAGTACAACAGCAACTTTAGACACCACACGTAGTGAGTGCATATGCATGAGGAATAAGTTACTTTTGGGCCTATATAAGATCATAGGACAGGACACCCTGCACCCACCGTGGTGTGTTTGCCGACAGAGGAGGCGGCTTGTCATTGACCACCTCCGGGAAGTACCATTCCTGCCGATGTCCACGGCATTTTGCGTGCAGATAGATGATGACTCTCGACAAAGGCCCCAATGAGGAAGAAGGATTGCAGCAAGGGGTTAAATCAACCCAATGTCAACCAAGGAAGTTAGGGAGAGCTTTAAACTAAATGCAAAATCATACAATGTGGCAAAGATTAGGGGTAAGCCAGAGGCTTGGGAACGTTTTAAAAACCAGCAAAGGATGACCAAAAAAAATAAAATTAAAGAGGGAGAAGATAAATTATGAGGGTAAATTAGCAAGTAATGTAAAAGCAGACAAGAGCTCCCTTAAATATGTAAAAAGGAAGAGAGAGAGGTCGAAGTGGACATCGGCCCCCCGGAGAATGAGACTGGGCAAATGATGGGGAACCAAAGCACTTGGACAAATGCTTTGTGTCAGTCTTCACAGTGGAAGGCATTCCCCAAATGCTAAATAACCAATAGGAAGAAGGGGGAGGGAATAAATGCACGATCACAAGAGAAAAAGGACGAGAGAAAGTTAAGGGACGAAAGCTCCCTCGACCTGATGGGTTGAATCCTAGGATATTAACGGAAGTAACTGCAGAGATAATGGATGTACTGGTAGTAATAAAAATCGCTTATTGTCACAAGTAGGCTTCAAATAAAGTTACTGTGAAAAGCCCCTAGTCGCCACATTCCGGCGCCTGTTCGGGGAGGCTGGTACGGGAATTGAACCCCGCGCTGCTGGCCTGCCTTGGCCTGCTTTCAAAGCCAGCGATTTAGCCCAGTGTGCTAAACCAGCCATTACCGGTAGGAGACTGGTAGGAACTGGTAGGAGATAGAGAGTTGGGATAAGAGGGGTGGTTTCAGAATGGCAGCCTGTAACTAGTGGAGTGTCACAGGGATCAGTGCTAGGACCCACAAATATTCCCCACAGATATTAATGACTTGGACGCGAGGGAAGTAAGTGGACTGTTGCCAAGTTTGCGGATGACACAAAAATAGGTGGGAAGGCGAGTGGTGAGGATGTCACAAAGAGTCTACAGAGGGATATCGGGAGGTTAGGCTTCGGGCAAACCTTGGCAGATGGAATATAATGGAGGAAAATGTGAAGTCGTGCACTTTGGTAGGAAGAATAAAGAAGCTGAATATTATTTAAATGGAGAGAGATTGCAGAAAGTGCAGCACAGAGGAATAATACTAATCTTTATTGTCACAAGTAGGCTTACATTAACCCTGCAATGAAGTTACTGTGAAAAGCCCCTAGTCGCCACACTCCAGCGCCTGTGCGGGTACACAGAGGGAGAATTCAGAATGTCCAATTCATCTGACAGCGCGTCTTCCGGGAGTTGTGGGAGGAAACCGTAGCACCCGGAGGAAACCCACGCAGACACGGGGAGAACGTGCAGACTCCGCACAGACAGTGACCCGAGCCGGGAATCGAACCCGGGACCCTGCTGCTGTGAAGCAACAGTGCTAACCGCTGTGCTTTCACAAAAAGCTAGCACGCAGGTTCAGCAGGTCATCGGGAAGGTAAATGGAACGTTGGTCTTTATTTCAATGGGAATGGAGAATAAAAAGAGGGAAGTCCTGCTCAAACTATACAAGGCTCTAGTTAGACCTCACCCAGAATACGGTGACCAGTTTTAGTCCCCTTATCTAAGGAGAGATATACTGGCCATGGAGGCAGTCCAGAGAAGGTTCACTCGGTCGAACCCGGGGAATGGAGGGATTTCTTTATGAGGAGAGGTTGAGTAGGTTGGGTCTGTACTCATTGGAGTTTAGAAGAATGAGAGGGGACCTTATTGAGACATATCGGATTCTCAGGGGGTTTGACAGGAGAGACACTGAGAGGATGTTTCCTCTTGTGGGAGAGTCTAGGACCAGAGGGCGGAATCTCAGAGTCAGGGGGTCGTCCATTTGAGACGGAGATGAGGAGGAATTTCCTCTCTCAGAGGAGAGTGAATCTGTGGAATTCTTTACCGCAGAGAGCTGTCGAGGCCGGGCCGTTAGGTATGTTCAAGGCCGAGAGAGACAGATTGTTAATCAGTCAGGGAATCGAGGGTGATGGGGATAAGGTGGGAAAGTGGAGTTGAGGATTATCACACCAGATCAGTCGTGATGTATTTGATGGCGGAGCAGACCCGATGGGCTGAATGGCCAGCTTCTGCTCGGCTACCTGCCGCATGGGATCGGAAGATCCCGCTGGGCTACAAGGTCCAGAAAATCCATTTATAAGGAATATTGAGCGGGAGTAAAGCTTTGCGGTTTGTGGCCTTCACCTCACTTTCCTGACCGCCCGCCCTGTAACCCCTAACACCCTCGTCGATCAAACGTCTGGCCGAACTCAGCCTTGAATCTATTCAACGTCCTCGCCGGGGAAAAGAATTGCGAACACTGATCCGTATAATTCAGGGCGGCACGGTGGCACAGTGGTTAGCCCTGCTGCCTCAGGGCGCCGAGGTCTCAGGTTCGATCCCGGCTCTGGGTCACTGTCCATGTGGAGTTTGCACATTCTCCCCGTGTCTGCGTGGGTCTCACACCCACAACCCAAAGATGTGCCGGGTAGGTGGATTGGCCACGATAAACTGCCCCTTAATTGGAAAAAATGAATTGGGAATTTTTAAAAAAACGAATCCATTGAATTCGTACAGTGCGGAAGGAGACCACTCGGCCCATCGGGAATGCACCGGCCCTCTGAAAGAGCTCCCCCCCCTAGGCCCACTCCCTCGCCCTACCCCCGTAGCCCCGTCTCACAGCCAATCCACCACACTGGCGCGTCTTTGGACTGTGGGAGGAAACCGGAGCGCCCGGAGGAAACCCACGCAGGCGCGGGGAGAACGTGCAGACTCCGCACAGACAGTCACCCAAGCCGGGAATCGAACCCGGGACCCTGGAGCTGTGAGGCAGCAGTGCTAACCACTGTGCCGCCCAAAGGCCTGGTCTGTTTTTTTCTTACTTTATTCGGCCTTGGGGACGTGGGGCCTTCGCCGGCCAGGCCAGCAGTTGTTGTCCGTCCCTAATTGTCCCTTGAAACCGAGTGTCTCGCTCGGCCATTTCAGAGGGGGGGGGGGGAGGTTAAGGGTCAACCACATTGCTGTGTGGGTCTGGAGTCACGGGTGGGATTTGAACCCATGTCCCCACACCGTTGTCCTGGGCGTCTGGAGTACTCATGCAGACACTGTACCACATCAGTGGCAAGTATCGCGATGGTGACTTCGCCCCAATGGAGAATTGAACTCTACTCTCCCCCGTGAACCACAATACTAATGGGGAGCTCCCTAGTTGTGAAGTAATTAATAAAGAGTAATTACTATCACTAGTCAACAATCCCATGATGTGACCATCATCCTTTGTGTGTTTAACATTAATATTCAGAAAACAAAATGGCCGATTACCGTTGAGCCCAAATGCCCTGAGTCAGCAGGTGTAGAGTCACCAGGAGGACTGGAAGCATCTTATCAGCAAGGCTGTGTCCAAGGTGTAACCACGTGTGTGTGTGTCCTAGATGACAGAGAAAGATCCAATAGATTAACACCAAATCTATACTGGTTAGTTTATTGGCATCTTTACCATTTACCCCCCCCCCCACCTCCCTTTCAAAGAACAAAGAAAAGTACAGCACAGGAACAGGCCCTTCGGCCCTCCAAGCCCCATGCTGCCCGACTAAACTACAATCTTCTACACATCCTGGGTCCGTATCCCTCTATTCCCATCCTATTCATGTATTTGTCAAGATGCCCCTTAAATGTCACTATCGTCCCTGCTTCCACACCTCTTGAGGGTTCTACCATTCACTGTATATTCCCTACCTGCATTAGACCTTCCAAAATGCATTACCTCACATTTGTCCGGATTAAACTCGGCCCTTCGACCCTTTACGCAGGATTCTCCGTTGGCCGACGCTGAAATCGCATTTGGCGATCGGGCGGAGAATCCGTTTTGACGCCGAAATCGGGGTAGCGCCTGATTTTGGATGCACGGCCCCCTCGGTGAGCATCATCGGCGAGTACGTTACACGCCATTGGGACGGGCTTAGGACGTCACCTGAAGGGAAACCCGCGGGCGAGGGAGCGCTGCCGGCGCAGCGGAGAAACCCGCTGTGGAATAATCCTGCCGGGGCACCAGCCCCCTCGCTGTGCCCAGTGTCCCGCGCCCTGACCCCCCCCCAATCACTCCTGGGTTCTGGTTGTCTAAATCAGGCCTTGTCCAACTCAGGGGCGCGACCCACCGGGTGTCGGGAGGGTCGCGGAACCGTCCGTCGCGGCGCTCCCGATCGTGCAAATTTAATAATGCCGGCCGAGACGGGCGTTCCAAATGGCCAGGAACAGATTAACAGACCACGAAGGTCGGCTGGCGAGGGTCGCGAATGTCGGCCGGTGGGGGTCACGAAGGTCGGCCGGAGAGGGTCGCGAAGGTCGGCCGGTGGGGGTCACGCAGGTCGGCCAGCAAGGGTCGCGAAGGTCGGCCGGTGGGGGTTGCGAAGGTCGGCCGGCGAGGGTCACGAAGGTCGGCCGGAGAGGGTCGCGAAGGTCGGCCGGTGGGGGTCACGCAGGTCGGCCAGCAAGGGTCGCGAAGGTCGGCCGGTGGGGGTCACGCAGGTCGGCCAGCAAGGGTCGCGAAGGTCGGCCGGTGGGGGTCACGCAGGTCGGCCAGCAAGGGTCGCGAAGGTTGGCCGGTGGGGGTCACGCAGGTCGGCCGGTGGGGGTCACGCAGGTCGGCCAGCAAGGGTCGCGAAGGTTGGCCGGTGGGGGTCACGCAGGTCGGCCAGCAAGCGTCGCGAAGGTCGGCCGGCGTGGGTCACGCAGGTCGGCCAGCAAGGGTCGCGAAGGTCGGCCGGCGAGGGTCACGAAGGTCGGCCGGCGAGGGTCACGAAGGTCGGCCGGCGAGGGTCACGAAGGTCGGCCGGCGAGGGTCGCGCAGGTCGGCTGGCGAGGGTCACGAAGGTCGGCCGGCGTGGGTCACGTTTGGTAAAAATGGATCCCCGGCTCTGGTGTAAGTGACTCCCAATCAAAGGAGATATTACCCCTGGCTCAAGAAAAGCGACAAAATAAACAGGATCATGAGAATAACGGTGCAGGGAATACTTCACCATTTTAACAATGTTACAGCCTCGTCATATCCAATCCGCCGCCCCCCCCCCCACTCTCCCATCCGCCGCCCCCCCACCTCCGCGGTTTTCCTTCCCAATCCCCGGATTTTCAACATTGAGGAGATTCCCTTCACCCCCAGCTCTCGAATCACATTGCCGGCAACGTACAACACGGAGGCATCGCGGCCTGAAGGCTGCTGGGAGAATGTCCACTTCGCGCCTCCCACCACGAGCCTCCCCACTCTCAGAGGCTGCCGGGCCCCATATCATCTCTTCACCGTTGCAAAAGCTCGTTTCGGAGTCCGAAGCTT